>NC_092757.1:11618786-11920929 GCF_047496795.1 Chiloscyllium punctatum
TTATCCACAAATTTCAGACATCTCCCTCACAAATATCTGAAACAAAACTGCGAGGACTCTTTTTTTGCGTTGAAATGATGTATGTCGTGGTATTGTCTCCATCACCAAACCTGCTCACTACCAGTTTCATAATAGCCTGAGTCTCCACCACTGTGTCAGTGCTGTTGCTGAATAAACCGTTATCTATGCCTTGGTAAAGCTCAGACTTTACAGTTGTAGTTATCTTCTAGCCACTGCTCCAGTTACAACTAGATCGATCACAAACTTGTAATGTCTCTAAAGTGAGTTCCTGACTGGAACACTGTGTTAGCGTTGTAATGCTGCAGGATGGGTAATTCAGAGGCACAGGTCAGAATACTAACGATATGTTTCGAATCCTACCACAGACGATCACAGAACTTAAATTCAAATGTTAAGAATCTAAACAAAAACAAATGCACAAACTGTAACCAGAAAGCGAGGAGCATTTTGTCTAACAATCTACCGGTTCCACTGATGTCCTTTGCGAAAGAAATCTAACATCGTTACTGGGTCGGTTTTGAGAGTGATTTCAGACCCACAACAATGTGCTTGGGTCTGTGCTGCCTTGTGCAATGGTCACAATTAAGGGCAATTAGCGATGGTCATCAAATGCTGCTCTTGGCAGTGATGCTGACATCCCATGAAATACTAAAAATAAACATTAAATCAAACAAAGAAAGCGACTGAAGATCTGATTCAAAAAGACACAAAGTGCCGGGGAAACGGAACAGGTTTGGCAGCTTCTGTTGAGAGGAAAACAGAGTTAACATTTTGAGTCCACTCACCATGCATCAGATCTGAAAGCAGCTGGGAAATAGTGTAATATGCGTTGGTTGAGTGAGCTGAATATATGGAGAAAGAGAGAGATAGAGAAAAAGTATCAAACAAAGGAATTATTGATAAGCAGTTCGTATGGAAATAAAATTTGATATTAATCTCGTTGATTTTTATTGTATTTTCCCATATTCCGGAATATCATACCTATGGAGATATATATCCAAGTCCCTGCTTAAAACGAGGTATGTCCCCTCCTTCTCTCTTACATAAGTGTGGTTATCTTGTTTTATTCAATTATGGGGCATGGGGGTCACTGCCTGGGCCAGTATATATTTCACTTTCCGGGTTGCCCATGAGAAGTGGTTGGTGAGCTACCTGTTTGAACCAATGCAGTCCACATGCTGTAGGCTGCCAGTGCTTAGATCTGTCTGCTTTCATTTCTTTGAAATCTTGTAGAGATATAACTGAATGGCTGGCTTGGCCATTCTAAAGGGCAATTGAGAGTCAATCACATTGCTTTGGGTCTGGTGTCACATGTTGGCCTGACCACGTGAAGATAACAGATTTCCTTCCACGAAGCAGACAAGGGGGCCAGGTGTTTGTTTTGATTTGACAATTGACAATCTTTCCTTAGATTGTTAACCCAAATACTCTATTGAATTCAAATTCCACCATCTGATGTGGCGGGATTCAAGTCCAGGTCTGAATCATTAGCTGGGTCCCTGCATTAACAGTCTGGAGATAAAAACACTAGACCATCGGATCTCCAGCATCTGCACTGGTAAAGGTAGTGTTGCTATTATTGTGACTGAGGTATAGAAACTTTTTCAGTTACTTTGTCAACTACTTCCATGGAAACAGAACCGGTAATATTTCAGTTCACAGGGACTGTGAAGAGCTGCAATGGTTTTTCAGCCAGGGATAGAGGAGAGAAAGCCATTTCTTAACTCTGAGTGGGTGTGACACGTATACAGAGATTTGACTTATACCCGTCACTGGAAAGTGAGAGGAGGTTCACTGCATTGGTTTATTGGGTTTGTGTTATCAACTACTACAATGATTTATGGAAACCTGAGGGTCTGGTGTTCCCACTATGGACAAGGTTTGGGCAATGCATTTTGGAATGAGTCTGGGTCTGCAGAGACTTCATAGAAAGGAGCAGGACTCTACACTATCCTTTCTGAGATTTCAGCAAATATTTCCAAATGATGAACCTTTTCAATGTGCAAAGTGTGAAGCCAGTTAATTTCAACAATGAAGTCACAGAGCTGTGAAACCTGTTCCAGTCGAACCTGTAATCTCACAGCAGGAAGAGGACAGTACTCAAAATGCCCATCAACTGCTTTGATTCTGGAACTTTCCAGGCAGGAGTGGGTGAAGCATCCATTTTGCCAAAGTGCGATCCTCTCATGTACTCACAAGGTGACAGAGGCCATCTCCATCCTGTTCTGTCTCCATAGAGGAAGGAATAGAAAATCTTCCCGAAATGTTAGAGAACATGGTGACTGGCGAAAATGTAGAACTGCAAGAAATTAGAATTATTAAAGAGAAAGTACTGGGAAAAAAAAACAAAGCTCATTGTATTGAATGTTTGTACGTTGCTGGACTAAATGAGTTATGAACCGAGACGGCAACAGAGTCAGAGCTGGATAGTTGTGGTTGCTGGGTAGCTCTTTCGGATGCAGGTACAGAATGGCCAGATTCTGTAAAGTCAATTCCTTAAATCTTTGAAGGAGGGCAAAGTTTGGCATAGCATCTTATGTTGTGGAAAGGATACTGCAGACTTGGAAGTAGCTACTGCGACCACAAATATTTAAAACAGGAGACAGAGGGAAAACAGAATACCAACTGATGAATAAATCGATCTCAGATGTGAGGGGAAATATTAGAATTTTTTTAGTAATTCATAATAACTAGATCTTTGGAGGATAATGATATGATTTGCGGAGTCAGCCTAGATTTTAGAAAGGGAAATCTTTTTTGATAAACTACTTTGAGTTTGTCGAGAATGTTGATTGTGACATCGACAAATGAGAATCAATGGGAACAGTGTAATTGAATTTTCAGGAAGCTTTTGACAGGTAAGTGAAGAGCGTTAGAGGTGAATATACTACATGGATTGAGAAATGGATAATGGTGAGAATACAGCGTGTAAGATTCTGCTCTCGCCTAAAAGTCATTGCACATCGGGTATCCCATGTATCAGTGCTTGGAGCACAGCTACTCACAAGGCAAAGAAATCATTTGAATGTGAGCAAAAAAGTCCTTTTCATTTTGAATTTATTAAAAGATGAGAGATTTGGAACTGCAGATATCACATACATAACTCACATGAGCTAGCAAGTAATCAGGAGAGTTAGTGGTATGTTGTCCTTCATTATAAAATGATTCAAGTGTTGAAGTAAATTCATCTTACTGCAGTTGTAGAATGTTGCTTGGACAGTATTTCGGCCACTGAGTACAGATTCTCCCTCCTTTATAAGGAATGATTTCATTGCGACTGAGATAGTGCGAAATAGTTTCACCACGTTTATTCCTGCGATGATGGTACCATGAGGAAAGTGTGAGGAAAATGAGTGTTGAATCCGTGGCGCTGAGAGCGAATAGCAGGCCTTTACATTTAATCTTGAAGATTCGGCACTAACACTCATATCGTCAAGAAAAAGTCAGTGATCATGTGAAACATTACGTTTCTCCATGACATTTGATTCCCAATAGTTCACATACCTGCCCGGAGACCCATGTTTGTTGAGAGGTAGCTTCAGGCTCTGAATGAACTCTTTCTGTCTCAATATGCAGTTGGTGTGCGAACCTGCACTGTTCACAAATCTGTCAGCAGCCACAAAACCTTACTCCTGAAAGAGTTAGCCATTCCAACCAGTTTCTAATCTCCATCGAAACACCAGTCTGTCTTCTCGGAGACAGAAGCTATTTCGTTGAGACTTGGCAAGAACCATCCGCTTTCCTTTCTCACCTTCTGTAATCCAAGTTAAAGAAACACATGTACCACGAGCAATGGATCCAGTAGGAACAACATAGAGCAGTTTATCTGTGTAGTCTCTGCTTCACTGCTTGTCATGTTGGGGCATCAATGACATCTTACTATTTATGTAGAATTGACTTAACAGACTGAGTGACTTCTTCCTGTTGACATGGAAGAGACTCAAAGACCTGACTTGGCAACTCCTGACTCCTGTTTAACACCTCGATGTGCTGTCTACACTCCTTCCCTCCTTGCGTAATAGGCAGGAGGGTCTGAATGGGCTATCCTTCTTCTTGTCCAAAAGTGTCAGTGAGTTGAATACATTTCGTTGCAACCAGCTTGAGGTGCTGAATGAGCTCCACTTCTTTAACTGTGGAATACTAAAAAGAGACATTTATCGTATGAATGTTACCTTCACTTTAACAACACAGTTTGGATGCTATCCAGGTCTTGCTGCACATGGACACGGACTACTTCAGCAGTGGACAGGTGAAAAATTATTCTTAACATTCTGTGACCTTCACTGAACATCTTCCACTTCTGACCGTGTGATGTGGGAAAGACGTTGACGCAACTGAACAAAGCTACCTTGAGGATGCGCCCTGAGACGTCCTGTGACAGAAATGATTGATCCTCATCAACCACAAATATCTTCCCTTGCAGTCAGGGAGAGCAGAGGATTTTTTGGGCATTCGCTGGGTGAGGTATGGCGGCTGTATTTAAAGTGAATCTGGATGGACAACGTGACCAACAAATGAAGACAGTTCTGTGAAGACAGAGGAGTAAGATGTTTCACACCGTCACCTAATCTTTCTATTCGCAAGAATATTTTCCAACGCCATGTCAAAATGTGTGTGACAGTCTTCATCCGCTGAATGGTTTCCGCTGTTTCTGTGCACCAGGTTATTTGGGTAAATGGCCTCCGACTGTTCGTACCGAGCAGGTTTGAGAGGTTTAATGGAACATAGAAACATGGGACTGAGGAGAAGGGTTAGTCATTGGACACTTTGAGCCTTCTCCACCATGCACTAAGGTTGTGGCTATCAGGTTGTGGCTTCAGCCTCACTTGCTTGTCTGTAGTACATTGTCCTTTACCATCCAATATCGTAGTAATATGGCATTGAATAAATGCAAACACGAAAGCAACACAAACTTCTGGGGAAGAGCACTGTGAATTTCTCCTCATCCCTGTTCAGACTGGGGCTGGAGAGGACTCTGATTCATTTTCTAATCCCTCTCCTCCATTGGTCATGACACATTTGAAATACAACTAGGTAGGTGATATGACCAATGATGTAGTTCTCACACTATATTAGATGCTTTGGTAGGGAAATTCAGGTAAATAGCTTAAATTTGGAAAAGTAATTTACCAAAGTAAATTACTTAACCTATGATGGAAAGATGCATGACAGGTAGTGTGGACAAATATGTACATTAATATTTATCTTTCAATGTGTATTGAGACGCAGGTTGTATACACAGAAACATACACAGACACAGACACACTCACAGTGTCACACACACAAGTGCACACAGACACACACATACACATGCACGAAGACAAATAGAAAGAAACCCTGCAGAATATCAGCTTGAAAGATCTTTTCCAAGCAAAAGTTAAATTCAAAACAAAAGGAAATATTAAATTGTATTCTGCCTCTGAGATCATTCTGTTCACACAAGCTGCTGTCAATCGGATTCTTTCCTGGAACATTTGAATTTGGCTGAATTCCCTTTGGTTCAGGCAGTGTGGCGATTCCAATGAATCCTGAACAGGAATTCTTCACGAGTGTTTAAGATGCCTGATGAGTTTTCACCTCTCATACTTCCTGTGAGAAGGAACAAAGAAACAGAGGAAGCAATAAGCCGTGACTTCTCTAGCATGTTGCATCTTCTCCAACTTTTAAATGAAACATACAATAATGTTGTCTGACAACATAATTGGACCAAGTGAAGCCTCGTTGAACATACTCGGGATTGTTTCACTTCGTCCCTGTTCCCTGATCCATGTTGGAGCAATTTATAAGCTATAATTTGAAGATACGTTTGTACGTGTCCTCATAATTTTGTCAAATATATTAATGCCTTTGTACTACCTGTGTTAAAATGAATATATTGTTATCTTAACTTTGAATCCTGAGTTCTAGTTTCCCACACCAGAGCAAATGTCCATCAGCCAAGCACCTGTTACGCTCTCTTCAAGTTCTTATATGGTTCAGTATGAAAATCTCTCATTCTTCAACCTGAAGTGCGCTGGCCTTGCAGAGGTTTATAAAATCATGAAAGGCATGGAAATGGTGAATAACCAAGGACATTTTGTGAGGTTGAGGGAGTCCAAAACTAGAGCACACAGTTTGAAGCTGAGGGGGAAAGATTAAAAAGAGATAAAAGTGGTAACCTTTTCTCGGAGTGCATGGAATGAACGGCCAAAGGAAGTGTTGGAGGCTGGGAAAATTACCGCACTTAAAGCCATTTAGATGGGTACTTGAATGGGAAGGGCTATGGGCCAAGTACTGGCAAATGGGACGAGAGTAATTGAGGACATCAGGTCGTCATGGACAAGGTGAACTGAAAGGTGTGTTTCTGTGCTATATGACTGAACAAGGCCTTCTTTCGTGGAACAAGTACATTGAAACATCTTTACAAAGCTTCAGAATCAATTGAGTATATTTATTTTTCAGTTTAGGGAATTATCACTACATGCAATACATCAGATGTGGCCTCAGAAAGCCCCTGTACCGATGCAGTAAAATATCCTGATAGCCTTTGCATGGAGTAGAATTATTCCATATACTTTTCTAACCACTTACTGCATCTACATAACTTTGTTTGATGCATGTGCCAGGATGCACAAATCCCTTTGTACTACTGAGTTTCGTGATCTCTCTCCTTTTAAGTAGTTTACTGTTGTTTTACCCTTTTGTCACAGCATAAATTTAATTCCCGCAGGTTATACTTTTTCTGCTGAAGGTTTACACACTAGCGTCCCCTGTCTCTACACCATTTCAGACTTTCTACCTCCTCTCGACATCTTATTGAATGAACATCTTGGTTACTGAGCTAGAGCTCAAATCCAATCAGTCCCCACATCCAAATCATTGACAGGTTCGAAATCGTTGTTGATCTTGCACTGATCTCTAAGGTACTCCACCACGTTAAAGTTTTCTAACCTGAAAACCAACATCAATCGCTACTGTCTATTTCTTAATGGTTACCCAGTGATCCCTGTTCCTGTGTTGCAGCCTAGAAAGGTTGGATGGCTTCCTCATGTGCTGTGTAATGTACTCAAATGTCTGAATGACTTCATCATCTTCCTTTGTAAATCCTTAGCGGGCTAAAAGGTCTCCTCGTGACTCATTGCTGACGGGCTGAATTGGATCTTCCTCTCCCTCTGAAACAGAATCGAGGGTCTGGGTGAGAGAACAAGACATGGGTTAGGAGCAGCAGCAGGCCATTCAGCCCTTCGCGCCTGCTGCTCCGTTCAGAATGTGCATTGTTGATGTGATTGTAACTAAACATCCCTTTCTTGTCTGTTCCCAATAAACATGGATTCTTTTGTTCATCAACGATCTATGGAACCCAAGTTTGAATGTTTTCAGTAACCCAGTCTTCACTGCTGCTTGGGCATGGGAACACTACAGATCACACAGCCCTAAAGGGAAAGGAACATCCCTGTCTCAGTCAGAAATGGGAATGCCCTTTTGCTTAAAATGTGCCCCTCTCAAGCCAATCACCATTCTTTTAACACAGGGACACAACAATTAGAAACTGATATAGGCCATTCTACCCTTCAAAACTGTCCACATTTCCTTCAACAATCGACAATCAAATACTTACCAAATTTAGCCTCAACTGAGGTTTGATGAATTCCAGATACAATAAGCTCACAAGAGTGTAGGAAATTGGAACATAGAATAGTGCAGCACAGCACAGCCCTGTAGCCTTCAATGTTTATCATAGTCTAAGGCTAAACTAAACTTCATACCCTTCATTTTATTATCAGCCATGTGTCTATCCAAGAGTTGCTTGAATGTCCCTAATGTATCTGGTTCTCCTACCACGGCTGGCAATGCATTCCACGTACCTACCACTATCTGTAGAAAAACACCTGCCTCTTACATCTCCCTCAGCCTTCCTCCAATCACTTTAAAATTATGCTCCCTGCATGATAGCCATTTCCAACCTCGTAAAAAGTTTCCAATTGTCCACTCTATCTATGCCTCATCATCTTGTACACCTATATTATGTTAGCTCTCATCCTTCTTCACTCCAATGAGAAAAGTCGAGCTCCCTTAAACATTCTTCATAAGACATGCCCTCCAGCACAGGCAACATGCTGGTAAATCCTGTCTGCACCCTCTGGAAAGCTTCCAATTTCTTTCCGTAATGGGGTGACCAGAACTCAACACAATACTTCATGTGTGGTCTAACCAGGGCTTTATAGTGCTGCAGCATAATCTCGCGCTCTTAAACTCAATCTCCCCGTTAACGAAAACCAACTCAAAATACTCCTCTTAACACCCCTAACAACTTGAATGGCAACTTGGAGGTATCTAAGGACGTGGTCCCTAAGATCCGTCCTTTCGTCCATACGGCCAAGAATGCTAACTTTCACCTTAAATCTGCATTTGAATTCAACCTTCCAAAATGAATCACTTCAGAAAATAGGAAATTTCAGCAGAACTAAGCCATTGAGCGAATCGGATCTGCTGTGCCATTTGATCACGGGTGAAATGTTTCTCAGCTGCATTATTTTGCCTTCGCCAACTAATCAAATGATTACCTTATTAAGGAAATAACGCATTTATCTCTATCTTAAATCACCTACATTTTCTGTGTGCAGGAGTGTGCATGCGTTAGTGTGTAAGTGCTCATATCTGTATCTATATGTGTTTGTATTTAACGTGTTTATGTATGTTTGTTTGTATCTCTGTCTGCATCTCTGTTAAACATGGTCTTTGTAGTTTTCGGGGTAAATCCACTGACATTGACATCAACATCCTTCCCCTTCCTCCACCTCTATTGTCTGTCAATGTTAATTGTAGAGCCACACAATGCCAACCTCTGCAGGCCTCCCCTACACAATGTCAGATTTTCCTCTCTTCAGAGGACATCAGGTTCTGTGAATCTCTCAGATGGCATGGCTGTTTGGGTTTTCAAATGACGCATTTTTTAGCACAGAGCAGTTTCGTCTGATACCTAGTGATATTGTTCCTGAGATATTACCAACATCACTGGGTCAGTTTCAGGACTTTTCAATCCTTTCTCACTTATAATTTGTAAGAGTGCATTACAAAAGATTTCAAGTTAACGAACGTGCAATAAATGCATTACGTCACTTTACAAATGTATCAGTCGACCTTCATTGGATACAGCTGAAGTGGAAACACTCTTTATTGTGCACACTCCGTGTCACGAAAAAACTTCAGACACAAATCACTTCCACGTTGCAGAAGGAGCGCAGACATTACTCTACATGAGCATTCTCCACTCTTCGGTTTCTCGGTACAATGACGATGCTCCCTTTACCTGCCTATATGTGTGTGTGCGTGTGTGTGTGGTGACGGTGTTGTCAGTTTAGATGGTGCTGTGAGCTGGCTCCCTCCCAGATGGAAACTCTAATGTGAGAAAGTAAGGTCTGCAGATGCTGGAGATCAGAGTGCTGGAAAAACACAGCAGGACACGCGGCTTCCAAGGAGCAGGATAATTAACATTTTGGGCCAGAGCACGTCACCAGGAATGCCCTCGTCGTAGTAGAGTGTGAAGGCCAACCGAGGGGGCATTGCTTCACTTTAAACACACAGAGTCTGACATATTCGCTATGCATATGGATGTACACAGAGACATGCAGATACACACAGAGACGAATACATATACGCAAAGACACACATTATTGATTATAGAAACACACACACACTGAATCTGATGCAGTAACACAGATACTAATACAGACATACAGAGACACAGACCAATACACTGATCTATATGCACACACAGATACACAGTCATCAATACAGGCATACTATATACACACTGGCACACTGATGTTTATACAGTAATGGAGAATCTGCCAGAATTTAATTTTTCGCGTGGTGACACTCTCAAAATTTCACTTGCTGTGTGGTATGTGTCAATATTTCCGTTGCACTGCAGGAAATCATCTGCATCATCTCTGTAGCTTCCACATTTTTCTATGACAAGGCGACCAGAACACAACACAATGTTCCATGATGAACCCATCCGCTAATGTTACCAAACAGCCAGAAAAGCTGTTAAGGTGTTAAAGTACGAGTGCCAAATCTCAAAATTCACTCTTTGAGAATAAATAATATTAATTTATTCCTGCACTCAAAAAGTGAACATTGAACAACAACTATTCACATCGCTAAGCCCCTCTTCCTCTGAACTGATTGGTATTTGCCTTCAACGTTATAAGCACATAATGTTCCAATAAGAAAAGTCCATATTAAAATCGCTTCAAATTAATTTCAAAACCACATAGCATCTGTCATCTCCAGTGTCCTCCTTCCTTCAGCTGCAGATCTTGCTGGGTTGTCTTCTGAATTTTAGTGCAAGGATATTTCATACAAACACGGTATCTTTGTCAGAGAGAGTTTTGCATGGCAGTCTCTCTGTAGATGGCAGTTATTCTCAGCCTAACTCGCGAACTGCCTGCCTCATTTATGCCACTCAATATTTGATCCTCTCATTGGTTGGATGCTGGCAAAACAATAAATTCAAAATCGACTTTTGTATACTGGGTCATAATTTATACTGAATGGTTAAATTCGAATTGTTGTCTAACAGCAACCAAAACTCAAGGTAGCTGTTTCACAGCCAAACGTTGCATGCTTTATATTTTCCAGTATACTTTGGGATTTGCTAGCTAGTCACACGAGAGGTGCTTGCAAGCCCAAAGTGCAGAACAACATTCACTCTCTCTTAAAAGGTACTATACACACGTTTAACTTCATAACAGTGGTTTAATCCGGGCTTTATAGAGCTGTAGCATAATCTCACAACTCTGAAACTCAGTTCCCTAGCCTGTGAAAGCCAACACATTATACATTTTCTTAACAACCACATCAACCTAGGTCAAGACTAAGGTGGTGTTTTAAAAGAACAGCAGGTCAGGCAGCATCCGAGGAGCGGGAAAATTGATGTTTCGGGCAGGAACCCTACATCAGATGATGAAGAGCTCCTGCTTGAAACGGAGATTTTCCAGCACCACTTTAATCTTGACCCTGATCTCCAGCATCTGCAGTCCTCCCATTTGCCAATTTGCTTTCAACCTGGGTGGCAACTTTGAGGGATCTCTGGACATGTACTCCAAGATCCCTCTGTTCCTCCGCACTGCCAAAAATACTGCCATTAACCCAATATTCGACATTCGAATTCGACCTTCCAAAGTGAATAACTTCACACTTTTCTAGGTTTAACTTGATCTGCTTCTCATCAGCTCCGTTCTGAATCCTGACAATGTTCCATTGTAACCTACAACATATCTCAAAATTATCCAGAACTCCACTAACCTTTGTGTTTTGGGAAAACGTACTTCCATGACGCAAATTCCCTCCACAATCTGTGATGAGCCCTACCTTCACTCTGGCCATCCTCTTGTTCCTGACATACGTATAAAACGTCTTCGATTTTACCTTCATCCTACCCATCAGGACTTTTTCATGCCTTCTTATTGCTCTCATGAGTTCATTCTTCAGTTCCTTTTTAGCTAACGTGTAACCCTCTCGAGGCCTGTCTGATCCTTGGCTCATCAACCTTCAATAGACTTCCTCCTTCCTTTTGACTAGATGTTTTATATTACTTGGCACAATGGAGATATGAAGCTGTAAATGGAGGGGAGCTGCATATTCAACCACTTCCAGCATAGGCTGCAAGTTTCCCCACACTGGGCAGTGATCTATCTCAATGTCACTGAACAATGCACTAGGGTGGTGTACACAGTCCTACATGCTGGGAGGGTAACTGCTCCTGGTTTACAGTTCAATGCACTGGGGTGGTGTACACTGTCCTACATGCTGGGAGGGTAACCACTCCTGGTTTACAGATCAATGTACTGAGTTGGTGTACACAGCTCTACCTGTTGGGAGGGTAACTGCTCCAGCTTTACAGAGCAATTCACTGTTATACACTGCACAGCTCCCCACGGACTGGTATGGTCCACACTGTCTGTACAGAGTACTGGGTTGTATTGAACAATACACTAGCCTGGTCGGCACTGTGCTCCATGCTAAGCAGATATCTCATCTGGATTATGGTGTCTGATTCTGTGTGGCGGTTTGAGCATCTGATATAACTGACCATTTGAGCTTATCTCTCAGCATATTTATTTTATGTTGTTATTCTTGTTATTGGAGGCTGCCTCTAGCATCTGATATCTCCACCTTGTCCTATTTCTCTGAGAAGAGCCACGTTTATTCAATTTGTCAGTCAAGTAATCATCCAATTATAACATGAATGTCCGTCCTTCTGTACCTTAACCTAGCAGTTGGTGCTCATATCCCTGGATTCCCAGGGGCATCATTGTCAAGCTCAGAAAAAATTGCTAGATGTATGGCTTGAGCTCTCCTGTATGTTCCAGCTGTTGGTGCCAATTGCCTCCTTAGTTTATCGAGAGCTGGCATTGTGAAGCCGTGTTTGTTCAGAATTCTTCCTCTCATGGGGCATCTGGGATACCAGACACCATTGTTATGGTTAAACAAAGGCCCTGACCAATATAGCCAATTAATCCGTGCCTACATGTTTCAAAAAGGGCCGCCACGTCCTATCAAAATTTTCAATTTTCTGGTGCATGTTAATTGTAAGGAAGTCCAGGGGGATATTCTCCATAACTAACCTAAACCACCCCGAGAATCCTGGGGGATATTCAGACACCCACCTCATCAGAATGTTCTTTCCCGCACAAAATGAAAAAATACTAAACAATCTCTTCCCAAAGATAGGTGAATTGGCAAACCCAAAAGGCGTGACATCAGATCTACCTTGACCTCGTTTCCCAAGACCCCTTCCAAAACACTCGCTATAGGTCCCCAATACCTACGAAGTTTGTGGCATGACCATAAGCAATGGGTAAGCGTACCAACATCTGTTTTACATTTGGGTACATTGGGGACGCTCGTTTCTTAAATTTGGAAAGCCGCTCCGATGCCAAATAAACCCTGTGGAGTACCTTCAGTTGCATCGCTTGCGTCCTATTGCAAATCGAAATCTTTCGGACATTCTTCCAAATATCTGCCCACTCCTCTGGTGAAGATATCCACCCCCAATTGCTGAAGCAAAATTCCACACAGTTGTTCAAGGTGCTTTGAGACACTACCTCCGATTAAATGCTAGAGAGTGCTGACCAAGATAGTGCACGTGCACTGAAGCGCTCTCACCTCCATAGTCAACTTATGGGGACTTACCATTAATGTGGTCTTTTTCTGCATAAAATCCCTAATCTCCTAAATAGCTCATATTTCTGGCTCAGCTGCACGAAAGACATCATGACCTCCCCGTCAAATAAGTCTCCCAAACAGAAAACACCTCTGGACTCCCAGAGCCAAAAGCCAGATTCCATCAATCCTACAATGGGAGTAAAAGGGGAAGTTATTTTTTGTAAATTGCCCTCACTTTGTTGCATCATTCTCCATGCTTTAAATGATTTAAGGACAAGTGAATTTCTGCAATCGTCCATAACAGTCCTCATCTTGTCCATGAACAACAGATTGATGAGGGGACATTTTGCCTAGGAGGCAGCGATGTCCAGCCACATTGGCCACGGTCCTTGGCGAGCCCAATCGGCCACATCGTCGAGGAGGGAACTCAATTGGTATTTCTTAAAGTGTGTAAAATCCAAATTCCTCAGCCCCCGCGGAAGCTGCAATTGGATGAGCTCCATAAGAGGCCGCCCGTGATGCTGAATGAAATATCCAAGCCAACGGTAAAGCTCCTTAGAGGCTGCCTGGGCAGCATCAAAAGGTGCATTTGCATGGGATATAACAAACGAGGAATTACCTTCATTTTGACCGGAGCTATTCTACCCAACCATGGTATCAGAAGATCCTCCCAACGCTCAAGGTCCTGCCTAAGTTCTCGAGCAACTGCAGGAAGTTGGCTTTATCTAATCGATTGAAGGTCGGAGCGATAAAAATGCCTGAATACTGGAAACCTCCATCTGACTATCCGAAAGGAATCGGATTCCACCTTCAAGATTGGGTACTCTCATAAGACCCGAGACAGCATGGCCTCTGATTTCATAAAAGTGATTTTATACCCCGTGAGAGATCCAAGTAAATGAATCACTTGTATTAAACGCGCCATAGATATCATCGAGCTAGTTAGAAAGAGAAGAACGTCATCTATTTAAAGAGTGATCTTACGCCATCCTGATCCTACCTCCAGGGCAGTTACATTATGGTCCCTTTGGATGGCCTCTGCCAACGGCACGATCACCCATCTAAATAGTAATGGTGAAAGGGGACGCCCTTGTCGGCTGCCTCAGCCATTGCTAAAATTGTCAGACCTTATACCATGAATGAGATCCGCTGCTTTAGGGTCTCTATATAACACTGTCACCCACCTGACAAAGGCCCCTCCAAGGCCAAATCATTCCACGACATAAAAGAGGTATGGCCATTCCACCCAGTCAAATGCTTTCTCTGCATCCACGACCAAGCCTGGAATCGACCCTTGCTTGCACACCTGAACCATATTAGCACTCTCCTAATATTATTAGACGACCTGTGACCCCTAATGAAACCTGTCTGATTCTATTTCTCAATGAACGGCAAGACCGTCTCCAGCTTTAACGACAGCATTTTCACCAAAATATTTAAGTCCACTTTTAATAGGGATATAGGCCTACATGAAGTGGCAGTCCTCTGGAGAATAAGATAAATATTTATTTCTCTCAGAGGGGATGGGCGTCAGTCTTGGCTGTACGAATAATTTTACATATCCAATATTGGCCAAGTTAGCATGTCAATAAACTCCTTTTAAATCTAACTCTAACATCCATCTGGGCCCGGTGCTTTACCACTCTGGAGCTGCCTCACCGCTTTCTGTTTCTCTTGGATTGTCAGAGGGGCATTCAAAAGAGATGCCTGCTCTGAAGTTACACTTGGGAGGTCCAGGGTCCAATCAAAAGGCACCAACGTCGCCAATCTGTCCTCACAGCAGTCTGACTGGAACAACCCTGAAAAGAACTTCCTGAATGCTGCCTTAATCTTTCTGGGATCGTAGATGATAGTGACAACACACTCACTAATGCATGTGATAGACTGGAGGCACACTTCTTTCTGGCCATGTATGCCAGATGTCTACCCGTATTATCACCATAATCAAATAAACTCTGTTTCGCAAATGAAATCGCCCTCTTTGCTCTCTGGCTGAGGGCAGTGTTCAGAGCAGCCCGGAAAATTGTAATCTGCTGTAACTTAGTTACAGACGGTCTATCAAAATACGCTCTTTCAGCTGATGCTCTCGCTTCTACCGCTTCTCAGTCGTCGAGTAAGAAATAATCAAACCCCTTGCATAAGCCTTGAGAGTCTCCCAGAGCACCGTCGGATTTCTCGCCGTCCAATTTAATGATTTTTTTTTAATTCCATGAAAAATAATAAACTAGCTGTCCTTCAGAAGGAAAGTATCCATGCACCAGTGCTGCGAACCTGTCCCATCGCCACTATCCTTCACCTCCATTTACACTGCCACATGATCAGAAATGGCTATGTTCCAATTCAACAAAACAGCACTGAATTCGAAAAGGCCAATGGGGCAAACACATGTTAATCCTAGTTTGGCACTTATGTGGGTTAGGAAAAAAGGTGAAGTACCTCCCCTTATGGTGAATCATCTCCAAACATACACCAAGCCAAGCTCCCTGTTCAGATCCACCAGCTGCCTGGATTGCAGGGAAATATCTGCGAGAACCCGAAACCACCTTGGGATCCATATGTCGGTTAAAGTCTCCCCCTATAGTTGTATGACGCGCACCAAGGGACATCAACCTGGAGAACGCATCCGTAAAAAAACTGAGGGGTGTACCAGGGGCAAGATGGTGGACGGGAAAAATTTCTGGCTGGAAGACCGCTGCTCGTTTTGAGGTATTTTAGGGGCTGGAGGTGATTTACTCGAATTCCAGGCGCAGCAATGACTGTTTTATATGCTGTTGCATTGTTATGGAACTTTGGGAAAATAAAGTCAAAACAACAGTAGTTTTAAAAGGAAGAAGAGCAGACAAAGGACCCACATTGTGAGGACAGTGCAGGAGGGAGGGAGAGAGAGAGATAGAGAGCGAGAGAGAGCGAGAGAGAGAGAGAGAGAGAGAGAGAGAGAGAGAAAACCTGCACAGGTACTG
Organism: Chiloscyllium punctatum; assembly: GCF_047496795.1. Lineage (NCBI taxonomy): Eukaryota > Metazoa > Chordata > Chondrichthyes > Orectolobiformes > Hemiscylliidae > Chiloscyllium > Chiloscyllium punctatum. The sequence goes on from NC_092757.1 coordinate 11,634,923, forward strand.
CCTTTTTTGGTTTTGAATTCATGTATTGCTGGACATCGGAGTGCGTCGGGGAAAATTAACAAACTGAATGTCACGACTGATCCTGGAGAAGCCTGTTTGGGCGAAGTTCACAACGCAGAATCAGATCAGTTAGTCGTTGTTTTAAGTCTGTCCAGTAGAAAACCTGCGGTAGTCAGTAGTGGGCTCTTCCTTTATTATATGTTTTTGGAGATAAGTCTCTCGAATAAACTTAAAATATAAGGCATAACTATTAATTAAAACTGGTGCAGTGTTTTGTAGAGATTTAAGACAGCGTTATTTTCTGGGTCTGCAGATTGTGAAGGAGCAAAAATGGCCTTTGCAACGATATGTACTTCTTAACAGATGTGGGAGTTTAAAGAGAGTTTAAGGGTGAATAAGGATTATATTTGCCATAAATGCTGTTGGACGCGAATCTTATCAGATCGAGTGGGGCGGTTGGAGAGACCGATAGAAGAGATGAGGAATTTTCAACAGCAACAGTATGTGATGGATGGCAGTTATAGGAAGGGGGAGAGTCTCAGATACAGTCACTTAGACGGGTTAACTCTAGAAAGTGTAAGAGAGGTAGGCGCCTTAGGGCAGGAATCTTTTGTGGATATACCCATTTCAAACAGGTGTGCTGTTTTGGAAAATGTAGGGGGTGATGGATTCTCAGGGGAACGTAGCACGAACAGCCAAGTTTCTGGTATTGAGACTGGCTCGAATGCAACGAGGGGTACGTCGGTTTCCAAGAGATCAATTATGTTAGAGGATTCTGTAGTTCGAGGTACAGACAGACATTTCTGTGGCCAGCAGAGAAAAAGCAGAATGGAGTGTTGTTTCCGTGGTGCCAGAATCAAGGATGTCTCAGAGATGGTGCAGAATGTTCTCACGGGGGAGAGGAGCCAGCAAGAGGTCATTGTCCACATTGGAAACAACGATATAGTAAGGAAAATGTTGAGATTCTGAAGGGAGATTACAGAGAGTTAGGGTTAAATATAAAAAGGAGGTCCTCAAGGGAAGTAATATCTGGATTACTCCCTGTACTACGAACTAGTGAGGGTAGGAATAGGAGGATAGAGCAGATGAATGCATGGCTGAGGAGCTGGTGTATGGGAGAAGGAGTCACATTTTTGGATCATTGGAATCTCTTTTGGGAAAGAAGTGACCTGTACAAGAAGAACGGATTACACCTAAATTGGAAAGGGACTAATATACTGGCAGGGAAATTTGCTGGAACTGCTCGAGTGGATATAAACGAGTAAAGTGGGGTGTGGGGGACCAAGTGAGATAGTGAGGAAAGGGATCAATCTGAGACGGCTACAGCTGAGAAAAGAATTGAGTCGAACAGTCAGGACAGACAGGGACAATGTAGGAAAAATAAATTAAACTGCATTTATTCAATGCAAGGGGCCCACCAGGGAAAGCAGATGAACTCAGGGCATGGTTCGGAACACAGGACTGGGATGTCATAGCAATTACGGAAACATGGCCCAGGGATGGGCAGGACTGGCAGTTTCATGTTCCAGGATACAAATGCTATAGAAATGATAGAAATGGAGGCAAGAGAGGAGGGGGAGTGGCATTTTTGATCAGGGATAGCATTACAGCTGTGCTGAGGGAGAATATTCCTGGAAATACGTCCAGGAAAGTTATTTGGGTGGAAGTGAGAAATAAGAAACAGATGATCACCTTATTGGGATTGGATTATAGACCCCCGAATAGTCAGAAGGAAATTGAGAAACAAACTGGAAGGAGAACTCTGCTATCTATTAGAATAATAGGGTTGTTATGATTGGGGATTTTCAACTTGACGAACATCAACTGGTACTGCCATATTGTTAAAGGTTTTGATGGAGAGAAATTGCCTAAGTGCGTACAAGACAATTTTGAGATTCAATATGTGTATGTACCTACCAGAGAAGGTGCAAAAGCTGACCTACTCTTGGGAAATAAGGCAGGGCAGGTGACTGAGGTATCAGTGGGGGAGCACTTTAGGGCCAGCGACTATAATTATATTCCTAATAAAGTAGTGAATGAAAAGGATCGACCAGATCTAAAAATTGAAGCTCTAAATTGGAGAAAGGCCAATTTTTACGGTATTAGGCAAGAACTTTACAAAGCTGAGAGGGCAGATGTTCGCAGGAAAAGGGATGGCTGAAAAATGAGAAGCCTTCAGAAATGAGATAACAAGAATCCAAATAAAGTATATTCCTGTCAGGGTGAAAGGAAATGCTGGGAGGTTTAGGGAATGCTAGATGACTAAAGAAATTGAGGATTTGGTTAAGAAAAAGAAGGAAGCGTATGTCAGAAACTGACAAGACAGATCGAGTGAATCTTTAGAAGAATATAAAGGAAGTAGGAGTATAATAAAGAGTGAAATCAGGAGGGCAAAAAGGGGATATGATATAGCTTTGGCAAATAGAATTAAGGAGAATGCAAAGGGATTTACAAATATGTTAAGGACAAAAGAGTAACTAGGGAGAGAATAGGGCCCCTCAAAGATCAGCAAGGCGGCCTTTGTGTGGAGCCGCAGAAAATGGGGGAGCTAATAAATGAGTATTTTGCATCAGTGTTTACTGTGGAAAAGTATATGGAAGATATGGGCGGCACGGTTGCACAGTGCTTAGTACTGCTGCCTCACAGCCCCAGGATCCCAAGGTTCGATTCCCACCTCGGGAAACTGTCTGTGTGGAGTTTGCACATTCTCCCGTGTCTGTGTGGTTTCCTCTGGGTACTCCAGTTTCCTCCCACAGTCCAAAGATGTGCGAGTCAGGTGAATTGGCCATGCTAAATTGCCCATAGAGTTATTTGCATTAGTCAGAGGGAAATGGGTCTGGGTGGGTCACTCTTCGGAGGGTCGATGTGGATTGGTTGGACCGAATGGCCTGTTTCCACACTGTAGGGAATCAAACTTAATGATAGAGAATGGAGGGAAATAGATGATGACATCTTGCAAAATGTCCAGATTACGGAGGAGAAAGTGCTGGATGTCTTGAAACGGGTAAACGGAGATAAATTCCCAGGACCTGATAAGCTGTACCCGAGATCTATGTGGGAAGCTAGAGAAGTGATGTCTCCTCAAATAGTCACAGTTGAGGTGCCAGAAGACTGGAGGATGGCAAACGTGGTGCCACCGTTTAAGAAGCGCGTTAAAGTCAAACCAGGGAACTATAGACCGGTGAGCCTGACATCGGTGGTGGGCAAGTTGTTGGAGGGAGCCTTAAGGACAGGACGCACATGTATTTGGAAAGAAGGAGGGCTCATTCCCGAAAGGTCGATTCTCCTGCTCCTTGGATGCTGCCTGACCTGCTGCGCTTTTCCAGCAACACATTTTCAGCTCTGATCTCAAGCATCTGCAGTCCTCACTTTCTCCTATGTATTTGGAAAGGCAAGGACTGATTAGGGATAGCCAACATAGCTTTGCGCCTGGGAAATCATGTCTCACAAATTTGATTGAGGTTTTTGAAGAAGTAACAAAGAGGATTGATGAGGGCAAAACAGTGGATGTGATCTATGTGGATTTCAGTAAGGCGTTCGACAAGGTTCCCCATGGCACACTGATTATCAAAATTAGATCTCATAGATTACAGGGGGATCTAGCCATTTCGATACAGAACTGGCTCAAAGGTAGAAGACAGAAGGTGGTGGTGGAGGGTTTTTTTCAGACTGAAGGCCTGTGTCTAGTGGAGTGCCACAAGGATTGGTGCTGTGTCCCCTACTTTTTGTCATTTACATAAATGATTTGGATGCGAGCATAAGAAGTACTGTTGGTAAGTTTGCAGATGACACCAAAATTGGAGATGTAGTGGATAGCGAAGAGGGTTACTTCAGATTACAACTGGATCTTGACCAGAAGGGCCAATGGGCAGAGAAGTGGCAGATGGAGTTTAATTCAGATAAATGTGAAGAGCTGCATTTTAAGTGACTTATACATATAATGCCAATGTCCTCGGGAGTGTTGCTGAACAAAGAGTCCTTGGAGTGCAGGTTCATAGCTCCTCGAAAGTGGAGTCGCAGGTACATAGGATAGTGAAGAAGGCTTTTGGTATGCTTTCCTTTATTGGTCAGAGTATTGAGTACAGGAGTAGGGAGGTCATTTTGCAGCTGTACAGGACATTGGATAGGCCACTGTTGGAATATTGCGTACAATTCAGGTCACCTTCCGATCGGAAAGATGTTGTGAAATTTGAAAGGGTTCATAAAGTGTCAGGGTTGGAGGGTTTAAGCGATAGGGAGAGTCTGAACAGGCTGTGTCTGTATTCCCTGGATTGTCGGAGGCTGAGGGAAGACCTTATAGATGTTTACAAAATTTTGAGGGGCATGGAAAGGGTAAATGGGCAAAGTCTTTTTCCTGGGGTCGGGGAGTCCAGAACTAGAGGGCATAGGTTTATGGTGAGAGTGGAAAGATATAAAAGAGACCTATGGGGCAACTTTATCACGCATAGGGTGGTGTTTGTATGGAATGAGCTGCTCGAGGAAGTGGTGGAGGCTGATACAATTGCAACATTTAAGAGGCATTTGGATGGGGATATGAATAGGAAGGGTTTGGAGGGATATGGACAGGCTGCTGCCAGGTAGGATATCTGGTCGGCATGGACGGGTTAGACCGAAGGGTCTGTTTCCATGCTGTACATCTCTGTGACTCTTTGACTCTCTCCAATGTTGCTCTCTATGTATTAAAACTTTAAGAATCAGAAACAGCTGATATTCGTCCTTAATTTGTTCAAACAACTGATATAGAAGGTCCTTCTGAATGAGAAAAGCTGCTCCTCTACATCTTAAATTAAAGGATGAAAATAACACCCAGCCGAACACTCTCTTCTGTAACTTTAAAGGTTCCTTATCAATTAGTTGTTTTTTTTTTCCTGGCACCAAGGCTACATCGACACTTTCCTTTCTAAGGCCTGAAAGCATAAATTGTTGAATGACACCCCTTAACATTCCAGATGCACCATTTAAACGATTGGTTAGCCATAGCCATTTGAAACAATCCGTGGCCCCCTGTGAGGAATGACCCCTTTTATTGCACACTGAGCGCAAGTGGTAAACAGTTCATATAAACATGAAAATATAACTGCAAAACATACCAACTCAAAACTCCTAACAGCTCCTTGTACAATGAACGAACATATAACACAAATAAGAGGAGATTTTCCCCCCTTCCCCATAGGGAGCGCTCATACTACCCACTAATCTCCCTTGGTTCCAATTAGCTGAAGCTGCATCCCAAACCCAGACAAAACAAACTTTAAAAAGTTACATGTGACTTACAACGAAAAAATGAAGAGTGAGCACTCAACCCGTCCAATCCATATCCAAGGCAGTCCTGGTGAAAACAAATGCAACCACCATCACCCCAACGAACACTGCTCCAATTCCGTACTAAGAGAGTGAAACGAAAAGAAAATGATAGATAAAAACCATAGGATAATGGGAGGGGAGGAGCAAATGAGAAAAGATTGAAAGAGAAATGAATGGGACCCCCACATATTATTTAAAAAAAAACAGGTAAATAAGGCAAACCATAGAAGAATCGAAGAGAACATGATAGTCCACATTATTTGAGCCAGCCAATCTATCTTAACGTGTCCATGAAGTCATTTGCATTTTCTAGCTAGTCAAAATTAAACACGGAAACGGCGTGGTTGAAACGTAGTATTGTCAGTTGACTTCCAGTATACTGAATATTCAATCCCCTCAGCCTCCTTTTTACCCTATCAAAAGCCTGCCTCTTGTGGAACCTGGCCATAGAAAGGTCCTGGAAAAACATAATTCGTTAGCCTTTGGATATAAGAGCCTGTGAATCCTTCCCCAGTGCTGGAGAACCATTTGCTTCTTTCCATCGTGCTGGAGTTGCACAAGGACTGGGCGGGGGTGCTGCTCTGACCTGACCTGATCCCCTGACCTGGGATAAATGTAGAGGTATGGGTGCGTTGCGCTTCAGCGTGTCGGTGTGAACTTGTTGGGCCGAAGAGCCTGTTTCCACATTGTAATGTAATGTAATCTAATCTAATCAAAGCTCATCCACGCCTGGTACCGCTATCCCATGGCCTGGACCCGACCTACTGAGGATTCCACGACAGTTTCAGAGGACACAGTCCGCTTCTCCACCTCCATGACATATGTCTGAGATGCTGTATCTCCGACTCATGCTTCTGCAGCATGGCCGAGATCGGTTCCAACCTGGTATGGGTCTTCTCCATCTCTGAATCGACCTTCTCTCGGAGTTTTACATATACCAGGACCAAGCTCTGCTCTAATGTTAAGTCCCCTGGCGGGTTCACAGAGGCTGACGCCACGGCCGCGGGGGTATCCGTTGCTGCAGGGCAGTGCCTGCTAGTTACGATCCATGTGGTCCTTTCCCTTAGTCATTTTCCTTACTCACTTCAACTGATACACAGCAATACAGGGGATCAGTATTTTTACTATAATGGTTAAGAAAGAGAAAGTGAATGCACCACTCTGTCTGGTTACTGGTGTAGAGCTGAGCAGGGCAAACCTACTGGCTCGGCAATATCTTGGATCTCCCACAAAAAGAAATCACCGTTAATGACTTTTTAAAAAATGATTTGAAGCTGTTTCATGTAGACAGAGGCAATGGAAAACCAATAGATGTGATATCGTTAGATATTCAGGTTTAAGAGCTCAGACGTGAGCAGCAAATAATATTAAACCAAAGCGGTTCAGGAGGGACATTTGGAAATGGAAAGGTGAAATTGAAGTTGGCCTTAATTTAAAGGGAACGGGAACATGGAAGTACAGACGTTCTGCACAGGCTGCATGGAGTGCGGATGAGATTATACCTGTGTTCCAGAGGACTGGATAGCAGCTAATGTGGTCCCACATTCCAGAAAATATGGTGGGGATAGGCCAGTGGATTTTTGTGTATCACAGGGAGCAGTGCAGTGTACTTTATTATTTGTGTTATTCATAAATGATGTAGATGTGAATGTGTAGGGGTCGTGTGAGCGGAGAATTGGGGCATGTGATAGGTAAGTTTGTGTTTGACACAAAGATTAGCCAGCTGGTACTCAGTTGGAGGAAGGCCTTATTTAACAGGAAGATACAGATGGAATGGTCAGATGGGCAGATCAATGGCAGATGGAATGTAACCCTGATAAATATGAGGTGATGCACTTTGGAAGAAGGAGTCAGACAGGGGAATACTCAATGAATGGCAGCAAATTAGGAAGGTCAGAGGGTACTTCTCCACACATCTCTGAATGTGATTGGACAGGGTAACAAGCTCGTAAACAAAGCACATGGGACTGTAGGCATTTTGTTTATTCATCGAGGCGTACATAATATGATCTAAACACACCATTGGTTAAGCCATAGATAGAATGCTGCGTGCAGTTATGGGAGCTACATTACAGTAAGAACTTGATTGCACTGGAGGGGGTACAGTGGAGATTCACCCGGATGTTCCCTGGGATGGAGCTTATCAAGGATGAAGCTCGGGTCGTTTATTTTGGAGCAAATTGGGCTGAAGGGGACGTGATTCAGAAGGATAAGATTACAAGGGACATGGACAAGGTGATCAGAGAGTAGCTGCTCCTTTTATTCAAAAGGGCAATTCAAGGGAAAAGACATTTAATGTGTCGGCTTTGAGGTTGAGAGAGAATTTGACAATTTTTTTTCACGCAGAGTGTTGTGGTCTGGAATGCACTTCTTGAGGGGGGTGTTGTCGTGGGTCACTTCACAACAGTTAAGAAGTACGTGGACCAGCATCAGACTCTCTTAACATTTCCAGCTACAGGCTGCATGTAGGAATGTGGGAATAATGTATATCGTGCTGTACTTCTGATGGTGCTGAATATCTCCTTCTCTGATTGGATTATTGTGGAAGGGTAGTCATTGAGCAGCGTATGGCAGAAATTGCTGGGTTCTGAAAACACGTATTAATAAAGGTTATACGACTCAACTACAATAGTATGTTATTGTGAAAGTAAACGAAAAGTGGCAGCTTATTACAATCTGAAACCAGAGAATGGAGAATGGAAAACAGGGAAATGGCAGAACTGTGAAGCAAGTACTTTAATTCTGCCTTCACAGATGAAAGTATCAGCAAAACAAAAAAAAACTTCCCATCACGACTAGAAAACCCAAGTCAGGTTAAAAAAAAAGGAATGAAATTAGTAAATACATAGTTTTGTAGAAAATATTGGGACTGAAAGTAATGAACAGAGATAACATCAGCATAAATTTATGAAATGGGAATCATATTTGAGATGCGGGCTTGTAAGTTAATTATGGTGAAGCAATGGACGTAATGAATTTAAATTTTTGGAAAGATTTTCGATTATTTCCCAAAACTAGTGTGCAGCATCACATATGATGGAACTGGGGCTAACGTATAGACATGGCCTTAGCATGGCATAGCTGGCAGGAAACAATGAGTGGAATATTTTGATATCGATTTTGAGTTTACTCTCAGGTGTATCTTACAGGGTAAATACAGGACATTTCTGCATCAAACTGGTCCCGTTTTAAATAATTTGAATAATAAATATTGAAAAAAAAGGTATAGCTGGAAGTCCATGCGTCCTGAGTTAGCTCCTCACTATCGGTGACGCCTGCATCCAAAATCACTGGACACCAGCTTCATCACCATCTACACCAGAGGCCACCAACATCGAAGTTGCTGATCCTCAGGTGCCATCTTTGCCATTGGGCCAATACTCTTCCATCACTGCCTCTTCGCCCCCAGTGCGAGACCCTCCAATGTCAGAGACATGTCTCTTACTGTTGTGCCCACCTCATCAATGTTGCCATGATGTCCTTCCAACGTCTACTTCATCAGCACCAACTCACCGACCAACCAACAACGAAGTCCCCGATCCTCTGGCATCACCTTTTGCGATTGGGTCTACAATTACAAGTCCTGTGCTTGTTCTGGAAAAGTAAGCAGGGACACACTCTCCTCTGCACTGAGCCCAGCTCAAGGTCCATACACCGTGCTCCACTTGAGACCGCTCGAGGGCCATGCCCTGAGTCCATTCAAAGTCTGCATGTTTGGAATCTCGTTGCTGCTGATGTTGTCCAAGCTGCAAGGTCAGTAAGTTTCAGAGAGAAAAGAGAGTGGGAGAAAATAAAGGGAAAGAAAGCAATTCAGAGTGTACAAGCTTCAGCAAAGAAGACCTTAAACCAGACACACCGGCATAAAAGGAATCTTTTCATGGAGACAAAGGCTCATGGTGTATCACAGGGATCGGGTATTCGGTCCCAGCTGTTCCTCACACACATCCAACATTTGGTTGAGTGAACCAAATGCAGTATTTCCCAGCCTTCTGACAGCACTAAACCATGTTGGATTGTCAGTGGGTGAGGAGGATGTAGAAAAGCTCTAAATTGATTGAGACAAGTGGAGTGAATGTTTGGCAGATGCGGAGCAGTATGGATAGATGTGACGTTGTGCACTTCGTTGGATAAATAGAATAGCAGCTGATCATTTGAAAAGGGATTGGTTCAAATTTTTGATCTATAAAGGGACTTATGCTCCTTTATTTGTTTCCATCTGCGCAGGCCTCTGAGGTTCATGCAGGGCAGTGAGTTCTGAATTCAGAAGTCAATACTGGGAATGGCATTGGCACGTTCACCAGTGTCTATTGACCCAGCAAGTCGGGAGCTGTAACATTGGAAATTATCTGGATCTCCCTGTACACCAGTCACTGAAAGCAATATTGCAGTAACAGTAAGCAGTAAGATAAATAATGTGTTGACCTTCATTTCAGGGGGATTTGAGTCCAGGAGTAAGGTTGTCTTACTGCAACTGTACAGGGCCTTGGTGACACCCCATCTCGAACTTTGCATAGTATTGTGTGCAGTTTTGGTCTCCTTCTCTAATAAAGGACAAAGCTGACATTGAGGGGGAGCAGTGAAGGATAACCAGACTGTTCTCTGGGATGACAGGTTTGTTGTGGGAGCAGAGCTTGACGCAACTGGGCCTGTATTCCTTGGTGTTTAGGAAAGTGCGCGGAGATCTCTGTGAAATATATAAGACTCTGACAGGTTGAGACAGATTGGAAGCACGGATGGTAATTCCCCTGGCTGAGATGTCTAAAACCATAGGCCACAGCATCAGGTGCAGACTGGCCACACTGCATTGAGATGAGAATAAATGTCTCCACTCAGAGATAGGTGAACCTAGGGAATTCTCTCCCAGATCAGGCTGTGGAAACCAAACCACTGATTATACACAATGATTTATAGACAGTAAAAGAGGGGCGATAACAGGCTTATGGTGTGGAGATAAACGATCAGCTGTCATTGTATTGAATGGGGTAGAACATTCTACGACTGTAGTTCATATTTTATATTTTTCAGATGTTTAATCACGTTGCGGGATATGAATATTGTTTGGGAAAACTGCATTGAGGAGATTTCCTTCATGAGCTGAAATGGGGGAAATCTCAGTGTGTTGATTGACCTATTCATTTTCCGATGTTTCTGTGCAGTCTGTGGAAAAGCTCTGTCAATGTTGTCAGAAGCTCTCAGATGTTAAGAAGGAGGTCTCTGCAGGGACAAGACGACTGTGTTTCCCATTCCCTTTTCTGATATTGATGCTGGTGCCGAGTGTTCTGTCCGGGGTTATCCTTTAAGACCTCAGAGCAGTTTGATGCTATTGAGTGTCTTCCTTGGCCAATTTAGAGACCATTGAAGTGCCTATCACATGTCTGTTTGTTCGGAGTCAGTTTTAGACCAGACCAGGAAAGCACGCGAGATTCTCTTCCTCAAAGTACATTGGGGAAGGAAATTGATGTTTATAAATTGGCTTCAAGTTTACTACTACTGACCAGAATTAACAACTCGATGTGTTATTAATTGTTGTTAACTTCCACCAGCTGCCAGAGCGTTGGCCTGGTCTGGATTAGTAATCCAGTGACATTTCCACAACTCCATCATCTTCATATAGGGACCTATCAGAAAACACACTGAGCAGGTAATTTCTGTGCTGCTTGACAGATCAGTCGGAAATGACTCCCTTTGATTTGAATATCGTGATAGGACAGAGGGAGTAGTAATTGGACAGATTGTAATTATTCCCCTCTTAGGGGACTGTACATAGCTGACTGATTTTCCACATGGCCAGGGAGATGTCAGAGTTGGACCTGGAATGAAAGAGCTCCCCCAGGTACACGGCTTGTTGTGCAGCACAAGTCATCAGTCCTATTGCAGGAATGGTGTCAGGGCCCATTGCCTTTGTCGTGTCTATTGTCTTCAGCTGTTTCTTCCTGTCAACTGCAGCGAATCGAATAGGTTAAAGACTGGCATCTGTGATTCTGTGGAAATCATGGCGAGGATGAGGTGGATCATAAACACCACGCTCTTAGTGGCTGAGGATGTTGTCAATACCACATCCTTGTCTTTTACACAGATGTACACGGCTGTTCCGTTATTTTGGATGGGGAGATTTCAGGAGTCCTCTCCGCCAGTTAGTTGTTCAATGTTCCATTGACATTTATCCCTGGATATGGCAGTACTGCAGAGCTCAGATCTGAACTGACTGAATTGTTATCAATTCTCCCTCTCAATCAGATGTGAGTTCCGCTGTTTGGAATGTTAACAATCCAGTGCGATAGCTTTAATGAGTTATCATCAAGTTTAGGTACACATGACTCTGACTCTGGCATGTTCACACACACTCGTCACTTAACTATGGATTGGCTTGATGGTAATAGTAGACTGAGGGATTATCCTGGGGAAAATGTTGCAGATTATGATTGAAAAAAATTCTGATTCTGCTGCTGCTGTGGTTTTTCACCATCATATGTTAACCCAGTTTTATCTGTAATATTTCTGATTTAATTCTTCCAGTGACCCTTCTATAAAGCTCCCAGTCTGTTTAGAAATGTTTGCATTTTCATGTCCAGTATCTATAATCATTTTCTGAGTTGAACATTTGTGCTGTTTCTATTCATTTCTGGAGAAATTCCACAGGTCTGGCAGCATCTGCAGAGACAGAGAAAAAGAGTTAGCGTTTCACGTCCAGTGTGGTGCTCCTTCAGAACTGAAAACGATTGGAAAATGAGCTTTTGATTCTTTGGCAGAGGTGGGGAATGGATGACAGGGAAAAGAGGGTGTGGCAACAGATAAACTGACCTTTAGCAGTGGTGAACGAGAAGATGATGTAAAACGGGTGTAAATTAAGATATGAATGGGGAAAGGGGTTCCTTCTCTTGAGTGCAAGATAAAGAAGACATAACCAGTCAACGTCAGGGGGAGGCCAAGAGGGTGACTGTTAACTATGTGGTATTATGTACATCTGGCCAGAAGTAAGCTATCACTGTAGAGATCATCGCCCCCTTTAGATAAAAGGAATTCAGGTGTTTGACTGCTTATTGATACTAGTAAACGTTTCATGCTGCCTTAGCATTGTAACATGTCGAAAAGCAAATCACAATATGAAATTTGGACTGTGTGTTGTTTACCAGCCACTTATCGTATTGTTCAAATTTGTGATGTTTATTTTGAAATACTTGATCTTGAAGTTAGTATGAGATGGAGTGTTGGAGATTGATGTGTGACATTATAGCAATTAGAAAATCTTGGGAGGCATGGATAGGGTGAATAGCCAAGGTCATTTCCACAGGATTGATGGAGTTCAAACATAGAAGGCATAGCGTTAAGGTGAAATGGGTAATATTTAAAAGGGACGAAGGAGCAACGTTTTTACACAAAGTGTGGTGAGGGCATGGAATGAGCTGCCAGAGGAAGAGTGGCGACTGCATCTACAGCCTTAATATTGAAAAGGCATTTGGACAGACATATGAATGGGAAACATTGAGAGGCATTTGGGCCAAATGCAAGAAGATGGGACTAATTTAGTTTGGAAAACTTGGCCAGCATGGACATTTAGAAAAGCTTCACGCAGAGTCAGTGTGGTTTTGTGTACGGGAAATTATATTTTGCCCTTTAATTTCATGCAAAGTGTTTCTGGAGATCCCTAAGAACGTAGCAATCGGAATTAATAAAGGGGATCTGGTAGACACAAGGCTTTCCAGAGATTTTCCACAAGGTATCACAAAATAAAGCTTGTTACACAAGACAGAAGCTCATAGTCTAATGTATTAGCATGGGATGACGATTGGTTAATACATAGAAATCTGAGAGTCAGGATTAATGGATCATGATGACAAAAGTGTATCTGCTGGAGTACCACAGATATGAGTCCGATGGCATCAGTTATTTACAATCTATACTAATAGCCTGAAGGAGGACATCACAGAGAGCACAATACTATTTCATTGCGGGACCCGTTATTTTAAACTTTGTTAACCCAACATCAAATCGCCACCTCTTTTCAGATAAAAAGATACAGTAATTAGCAATAGACAACGCCAATCCGCATTCCAAACCTGTCCCACACTCCCACTGTCTCTTTCCGATTAAGTACTTATCAAACCCAGCCTCGGCTGCTGTCTCAAGAAGAGAATACCTGAATGTATAACACTACACTAGAAATAGAAAAGGAGCAGAATTAGGCCATTGGACCATCGTGTCTGATACGCCATTCAATAATTTCTTATATGTTCCTCAACCTCAGTCTTCTGCCTTTTGCCTAGAATCCCTGACCCCCTTCTGAATCAAAAACAGATCTATTTGTGTCTTAAAGAGACGAGTCTGTGTGCGCGTGTGTGTGTCCATCTGCTTGTTCTATGAGTATTTGTTAGCCTACGTCTGTCTGTGTATCAGCCTGTGTATTTCTACCTGTGTTTGTTTCTATTGAGTGTGATTGCGTGTGTCTTTGTGTGCTTCTGTGTTTGTGTATGCTAGTCTCCTTGTACATATTGTACATGTTAGTATATTGGGGTATTTACTAATATCTCTATGTAATTCTATGCGTGCATCTCTGTGCAGTGAGTTATTTTGTTTTTGAGAGTGAGAGAGCTGACGCTGGAACTGCTAGTGGGTTTAAAGTGAGAATTGCCCTTCACTGATCATTGCTCCATACTTGGTTGGTGGGACGTGGATGTTTCAGAATCTCCACACAAGTCGTCCGGGTCCTGTTTCGCTTGTACCAAGGTCCTTCCCACACGGCGTGGGGAGGGGGGAGGGAACAGATATCAGGCACCCCACCACCTGGGTTGGCCTTTTTCTGTCCTATTCCAGGCTGTTTCTCCTGGAATGGGAGAAAGGGAAGGATGGCGTGAGCGTGGGAGTGGGTGGCCCTGCTGTTAGAGCTGGTACAGGTGGGGTGACATGGTGAGGTGTCCTGAGTGAGTCAGTGCACAGTGATGCATTCAATCGTGTTATTAGTGTTGAGGTTATTGCATAAGTATCAGAGAAAGTGAGGGAAGGAAGTTGCTGATTTCAACACTGAGCCTTACTGGAGATAGAGCTTGAGCCTTGTTCGGGATTAGGTGCTACAACAGGCATACAGTGAGTGTGAGAGAGCAGACAGAATACAGTGACACTTATCCTGGCAGAGCGGGGAATATTGTTGATGCTTGTCCTGTATTGTTGGACATTTATTCATATCATCCCAGCGTCGAGGTGAGCCTCCCCGAATGCCTTATCCATGTCTATCAATAATAACGACACAGACCATATCCCTCAGCTTTCACAGCATCAACTTAGGCAGAGATTATAAATAGCAAGGAGAAGATAAAATTTTTGTTTTATATATCTAAACCAAAACGGAAGCAGAAAATCTGAACATACATGTGCTTTGGAAATTACACATGCAAGTATTGTGAATACTGCAGTCTTCTTGGATGGTCTCAAGTTGTATCTAAACTGCGTTAACTCAGTGACTGCTTATGCTGTGAAAAATAAATTCCTCGAGGTGGGTTGAAGTGTGTTTTGTGAACCAAGCTGGAGAGCAGGTTATTTCGGAGTTGGTGTTGCGTGGTAAGAAGGACTAATTACTAACATTACTCTGAAGCAGCTTTTGAGGAATAGTGACGTTAATAAGATGCATTTACATGCGTGCGCATGCATTCACAGGAGGCTCCCAAGCACTGAGGATGTCACCTAGACAGGGGACGAAACGTTTGCAAGACAAATTCCCAGCTCGGCGAACAGAACCACAACAACGAGCACCCGAGCTACAAATCTTCTACCAAACTTTGCGCATGCATTATCAAATGTGTGAACATTCTGATCAAACATCATGTAAGCATGGAGGGTAGATGCTCAAGTTCGCTCCAGTAAATTGGGAAAGTACAACACAACATTCAGTGGCAGAAAAGCAATGGTTGTTCGAGTCATAGCGACCTAGAGCACAGACACAGGTCCTTCAGCTCAAAGTGGTCCATTCTGAACAAAATGTCCATTCACACAAACCCATTTCCCTGCCATTGCCCTGTATCCTTCTAATTTTATCCGATACATGTAATAGACCAACTGCCTTTTAAATGTTGTTAATGTATCCACCTCAACCAAATCACCTGGCAGTTCATTCCATATGCATAACAAGATGTGTGTAAAGATCATTGCAAAGCCAATTTATATAAGTAACAGGGCAGTACTTGAAAATGTAACTAGATTGAGCATTGCTAAGTCTGAAAAAAAAACAGATTAACTTCGTATCAACATGTCATAAATAGGGCACCAATGGAATTCTTAAGTGCACAGTCAATGACTATATTTTATTTTCCTGTACATTCTGCAGAGGCCGGAAGCCATTGTAGATTAATGGAAGGTGGTAAATGTGTTCCAAGCATTTTAGACGAATGGAAGGGATCCAAGCAAATATTTGCGATTCTGCGGAGCTGGTGTTAGATTGGGTTCGACAACGTTTAAAATCACACAACACTAGTTATAGTCCAACAGGTTTAATTGGAGGCATAAGCTTTCAAAGTGTACAACTACCTGAGAAAGACCATTCAGTCCAACTCGTCTATGCCGACCAGATATCCCAACCGAATCTATTCCCACCTGCCAGCACCTGGCACATATCCATCCAAACCCTTCCTATTCATGCATGCATCCAAATGCCTCTTAAATGTTGCACTTGTACCAACCTCCACGACTTCTTCTGTTCATCCCATACACGTACCACCCTCTGTGTGAAAAAGTTGCCCCTTAGGTCTCTTTTATATCTTTCCCCTCTCACCCTAAATCTATGCCCTCTCGTTCTGGACTCCCCCACCCCAGGGAAAAGACTTTGTCTATCCTGTCCATGCCCCTCACAATTTTGTAAACCTATATAAGGTCACCGCCCAGCCTCCTCCACTCCAGGGAAAACATCCCCAGACTTTTCAGCCTCTCCCTATAGCTCAAATTCTCCAACCCTGGCAACATCCTTGTAAATCTTTTCTGAACTCTTTCAAGTTTTGCAACATCTTTCTGATAGGAAGGAGACCAGAATTAAATGAAATATTTAAACAGTTCCCTAACCAATGTCCAGTACAGCCGCAACATGACCTCCCATCTCTTGCACTCAGTACTCTAACCAATAAAGAAAAGCATACCAAACGGATTCTTCACTATCCTATCTACCTGTGGCTCCACTTTCAAGGAGCTATAAACCTGCATTCCAAGGTCTCTTGGTTCAGCAACACTACCTCGGGCCTTACCAGGACCTGGTCAGGTGTACCCGAGAACTCTGTCAGAAGCTAGGGAAGTGATTGCTGTGTCCCGTGCTGAAATATTTGTATCATAGTCAGAGGTGAGGTACCAAATGACTGGAGGTTGGTTAGAGTGGTGCCACCATTTAAGCAAGATGGTAAGGAAAAGCTAGGGAACTACAGACCGGTTCACCTGACGTCAGTGGTGGGCAAGTTGAAGGAGGAAATCATGAGGGACAGAATTTGCATGTATTTGGAAAGGGAGTTTCTAGTTTGGGATAGTTAGCAATGCGTTTTGCGTGGGAAATCATGTCTCAAGAAATTGATTACGGTTTTTGAATAAGTAACAAAAAGGATTGACGAGAGCAGAGCATCGATGTGAGCGATATAAGTTCAATTAGGTGTTTGAAAAGTTTCCATATGGGACATTGGTGAGCAACATTAAATTTCATGGAATACAGGGAAAACCATCCATTTGGATACAGAGCTAGCTCAAATGTAGAAGACAGAGGGTGGTGGTGCAGGGTTGTTTTTCAGACTGGAGGCCTGTGACCAGTAGAGTGCCACAAGGATCGGTGCTGGATCAACTATTTTTATTATTTATATAAATGAGTTGGATGGGGATACAGGAGGTGTCGTTAGTAAGTTTGCAGATGACACCAAAATTGGAGGTGTTGTGGATAGTGAAGAATGTTACCTCAGATACAACGGGATCCAGATCAAATGGGTCTCTGGGTTAAGGTGTGGCAGATGGAGTTTAACTTAGATAAATGTGATGTGCTGCATTTTGGTAAAGCAAATCTCAGCAGGACTTACGTGCATAATGGTATGTTCCTGGAGAGTGTTGCTCAACAAAGAAACTTTGGAATACAATAGACAATAGACAATAGATGCAGGAGTAGGCCATTCTGCCCTTCGAGCCTGCACCGCCATTCAATATGATCATGGCTGATCATTCCTAATTAGTATCCTGTTCCAGCCTTATCTCCATACCCCTTGACTCCACTATCTTTAAGAGCTCTATCCAATTCTTTCTTAAAAGAATCCAGAGACTGGGCCTCCACTGCCCTCTGGGGCAGAGCATTCCACACAGATACAGGTTCATAGCTCCTTGAAAGTGGAGTCGCAGGTAGATAGGATAGTGAAGAAGGTGTTTTGTATGCTTGTGTTCACTGATCAGAGCATTGAGTAGAGGAGTTGGGAGGTCATGTTCTGGCTATACATGACATTGGATGAGTCACTTGTGGAATATTGTTTGCAGTTCCTGTCTCCTCCTGATCGGAAGGACGTTGTGTAAATTGAAAGGTTTCAGAAAAGATTTACAGGGATGTTGCCAGGATTGGAGGATTTGATCTACAGGGAGAGTTTGAATGTGCTGGGGATATTTGAGGCTGAGGGGAGACCATATAAATGTTTATAAGAGAGGTATGGATAGGTCTAACAGACAAGGTCTTTTCACTGAGATAGTGGAGTCCAGAACCGGACAGCCTAGGTTCAGGGTGAGAAGGGAAAGATATGAAAGGAACCTAAGGGACAACTTTTACAGGCAGAGGGTGATGTGTGTATCGAATGAACTGCTCGAGGAAGTGGTGGAGTTTGGTACAATTTGGTACAATTACAGTATTTAGAAGGCATCTGAAGTGGTATGCAAACAGAAAGGATTGAGAGGGCTTTGGTCCAAGTGCTGGCAAATAAAACGAAATTATGATAGGATATGTGGGTGGCGTGGATGAGTTGGACCAAAGGGTCTGTTTCTGTGCTGTGCATCTCTATGACTGCAAGTGCTTTCCACTCTCCATTTCCAGCCACACATTTCACTGTTGGCCCTGTTTACCTAGGTCAGTTCTCCTCTCGAACACGCATAAATTGTTTTGGTTGTG
Organism: Chiloscyllium punctatum; assembly: GCF_047496795.1. NCBI lineage: Eukaryota > Metazoa > Chordata > Chondrichthyes > Orectolobiformes > Hemiscylliidae > Chiloscyllium > Chiloscyllium punctatum. Next base: position 11,653,320 of record NC_092757.1, read on the forward strand.
ATTGTAGGGTGTGCTTTATGGTCACTTTAAAAATCCATCATCTCACTGAATTCCACTATACTACAATTTCCCAGAGGATATCTCATTGTAATAACACTCCTTCACTCAGCGTCATCACCCAACGGTCGAGCTGGGATAGTCATGTCCCTGGCCATTTGCACAATATGTTATTCAAAGAAACACTGACAAAAACATTCCAAAGATTTAAGTATCCCAAAATTAACACGGTGCCTTTGCATTACACGGGAATTCGTTCGAACGTGTAACAGCGTTGAGCAATGAAATGCTGCTCGGCATCCTAAAAAAAACATTCTCCTGCACTGCTTTTGACACGTGTTGCCCAGTCACATGTAGGCCAGACCTGCAGTCGATAACAGATTTCCTTCCTTAAAGGATATTAAGCCGTTAGATGGTTATAGCTGACACCAGTATTAAATCCTGGATTTTCAGTCTAGTGAGAATAACACGAGGCCATCACCTTTCGCATTCATAGCTCAACCGTCACTGAGTACTGATCCTACTGCATCATGAATCAAAAATCTTTCATCAAGACCATTGCTTGAACCTGAAATCATTCCTGCATGCTGGTGATATCACTCAGTATCTCTCCATTTGGTATCCATCACTGTGTGGGTCTAATTGCTGCCTCTGTCAATGTCTCTCAATCTTGTTGCTTTTCCAGATCCTGACCCAACAGAATTCTGCATTCCAGAGAGATGCAGCAGCACAGGTCAGGGATGCAGATTGTGATTTTTCTGATCTCTGTGGCACTCAGTACCATTATCCCTGTGTAACGCTCACTGCATGAGTCAAATTTCCCATTCTCTCTATTTCTCTGTCTCCTCTAGGTACTCAGGAATTTCCTGACTCAATAGACTTCGCAACTGCTGGATGTCTCATCAATCACCACATTAAAGATGGTTAGTCGGCCAGAGAGACAAAGGTAAGGGTGATCTGGAATCCTCAATAATTCCTGCAGTGAGGTAAGATCATTCACAGGGAACAGAGAAGAGAGCATTTAAATAGCTCGAAACATCGGCCTTCAAGACAAGGCGTAGATACAGTGCCAAAGGGTGAACACAGAGCATGAAGATTCCAGGCACAATCCCCACCCTTTCTGAGAGGATTACTTTCAGTTCTGCTGTACTGAGCCTGTCTGAGACAGCATCAGCAGTGTCACAGTTATCAATCCAGGCCTATACTGTCTTCGTGAGCATCAGGACAATGGAGGGGAAAGCAAGCCGAACGCGAGAAGGTGCTATTAAAGACTGAGATCTTTTTTGTTCTCTATTTACACTCCAACATTCTCTATTGTCGCACCATAGAGTCATAAGGCAAGGAAACAGACCCTTCAGTCCAACTCACCTGAGCTAGTGCCTTGAATGCTTCTAACTCTGAGAACAGTCCCGAGCTGTGTAACCTCCTCCCCTCCCTACGATCCCTCTGCAAATTTAAAACCTACTTCAATGCTGACTATCTCCCCGTGACTGTAAAATGCACCAGACCGGATGACATGCCAAATCTCAGGAATCCCCTCCCCTCGTCATTACAATAATCTCTCTTTCTGCCATCTTGCATAATACCTCAAGCTCACCCTGTCTCTGTAACAACGTCCAGCATCAACCATTTGTATACCCTCCTCCAGTTCCTAGAGCACACGATATCACTGTAACCTTCAATTCGTATAACATTCCTGCCTCCCATCCTACACCACCACAGGACCTCTAATCATCCACCATCCTGACAGACCTCCCTATCTTTATAAATTCCTCCAGTCCCTCCAGCCTTTCCTGCCTGAATAACCAGCTCCTATCCCAGCGGCCCTCCTTGTGTACAGTGTCCTGAAGCCACAATAACCCTCCCAATGTCTGCAATCTCCTCTATCGCTGTGACCTTTTCCCGTCACGACACTGCTCCTTAACTCTACCGCCTGCCGTCACTACCAGCCTTCCTATCTCTGTAACTACATGTGGTTACTAAAGCTGCATCCATGTACATGAAACATCCTCGTTGCTGCTCTATCCAAGCCCAGTCCTTACAGCTCTCACTTTCAGTAACCTCCTTCAGTCTGAAGAACCATTCAGTGTCTATACCCCTCCTAATTACTAACTTTATCCAATCGCAAAACCATCACCACAAACCTCACTATCGCAGTAAACTCTTCCAGTTCTTCGCTATCTCTGTACACCATCCTTTCCCTACTACTCATTCCTGATGAAGGGCTCCAGCCCAGAATGTTCCTGAACCTCGGATGCTGGAAAAGCACAGTGGGTGAGGAAGCAACACACTCTTGATTCTGATTTCCCTTATTTCTGTGTAGCACTCCCTGGCTCTGTATCACTGTCAGTCCTCACTATCCCCACTAACTGTGTAAACTATACTATTCCTGAAGAAGGGCTGATGCCCGAAATGTCGATTCTCCTGCTCTTTGGATGCTGCCTGACCTGCTGCGCTTTTCCAGCAACACATTTTCAGCTCTGATCTCCAGCATCTGCAGTCCTCACTTTCTCCTAAACTACACTATCACCAATCACTTGAATTTTCTCAGACCGTGGAATACTCCCCAACTGTCCAATCTCTTCGAGCCTCTCCAACCCTCCAAATCTGATTCCTCCTCCAGCCCGATAACCCCGCCTATCTTTGTAACTTCCGTTAGCCGCTGGAACACTCCCTATCTCAGGAACATCATATCCTATAGCATCCCTCCGTTTGTGTTTTCCTCTAATCACTACGTCGTCTCCTGCCTCTGTGACATTAGCCCACACACTGAATCCACTTCAAACACTGAAACCTGCACTGTCTCTGTTACCTTCTCATGCATCTACAGACCTCCCTGTCCGTATGAACTTCTGACATTCATCAGTCCACCCTTTCTCTGCAATCTCCACCAGCCTCCAAAGCCCTCCTTACATCGGTCACCTGCTCCAGTAGCTATATCACTCCCCATCTGTCAGTCCTACAGTGTAACTGCTCCAGCAGTTATATCATTCCCCATCTCTCAGGGCTACTCTGTTGCTGCCCCTGCAGCTTTATCACTCCCCATCTATCAACCCTACTCTGTATCTGTTCCAGCTACTATATTACTCACCATCTGTCAAGCCTATTCTGCATCTTCTCCAGCAGCTATGTCAATCACCGTCTGTCAGGTTTACTCTGTAACTGCTCCGGCCGCTATCCCACTCACCATCTGTCAGGCTTACTCTGCAACTGCTCCAGCAGCTCTATCACTCCCTAGCTGCCAAGGTTACTCTGCAACTGCTTCAATAGTGATATCACTCCCCGTCTCCCCAACTTTGAAACTGCACCAGTTATATTACTCCCCCTCCAGCAAGCCTACTCTGTAAGTACTCCAGCAGCTATATAACTCCCTTTCTGTCAGACTTGCTTTGTAACTGCTCCGGTAGCCATAATGCTCCCCATTCGTCAGGCCTACCGTGGAACTGCTCCAGCATTTATAACACTCCCCATCTGTCAGGTGTAGTCCATTCCTCACACACTGTGGAGGCCATTGTCTCAGTAACCTGTTCCAGGCCCTGAAAGTCGCTCTGTCCTCAAAGTACTTCTCCAACCACAGCAACAATCTACATCTCTGTTTGCACCTCCTCTCCCTCCAGCACCTCAAACACTCTCTCATTATCTGACTTGGCAACTCTCCTTTTGCGTTCCATATTTCTGTCCCAAAAATCTCCCTTTATCTGTAACTCTTTGTGATATATATATTATATATATATATAAAACCCACCCCGTCCTCCAGTATCTCCATCAATCTACTCATCTCCATCACCTTCTCCAGTTCTTATTCCCCCTATCTGTGTTAACATCACCCTCCCTTACAGCCCTCCCTACCGCAGGAACCTCCTCCAGTTTGTGCAATGCTCTCTATCTGTGTTAGTGTCTCCAGGCCTTATTGCTGTTCCTGTGTCTGTAAGCTTTGCTATATTCTCCAGCCTTCCCATTGATTAAATCTCCAGAACCTCAGCATCTGATATCATTCACTGCAGCCTTCGGTATCTCTGATAGTGCCTCAATTCTATACAAATCTCTTAGTCTCTGTAAATAGCAACATTCCATAAAATACTCCCTGTCGGCGTAAGCTACCTCCATCCTGCACTGAGAAGCCTCACTGTCCTTTTGATCACCTGTAGTCCATTCAGATCTCCCTGTGTCTTCCCTGACTCCATTACCAACAGCGCATCTCATGTTCTAACTCTTCTCGCTCATATGTTACTTCCCATCTCCGTGATATTCTACAATCCCTGCAATTCTCGTTCTTTTTCTCCAGACCTTCCAATCCCCCTGATCGATGGAAGGTTATTGATCCCTTGCAGCATGTTTAATACCTGAAGCCGCTTCCAATTCCTGAATGCATCCTGCCCCTGTAACCTCCCCAAATACTACAGCTTTGTAACTGTCTTTGGACTATCTTCCAACATCTACAATCCTCTAGATTTCTGTAACTTGCTCCACAACAGCATTCCACATCTCTGTGTAATTGATGGGAATGCTACAAACCTGTTTTCACAGCTCTCACTAACAATCTGAACTCCTGCAGCTTTACAACCCTCAGTATCTGTGGATCCTCCAATCCTTACAATTTTCCCTGGCTCTGAACTGATCCAGCCCCTTTGAATCTTCCTAACTCAGTAAACGCCTGCACAGCCAACGAACATTTTAGATTAGATTAGATTAGATTACTTACAGTGTGGAAATAGCCCCTTCGGCCCAACAAGTACACACCGACCTGCCGAAGCGCAACCCACCCATGCTCCTTCATTTACCCCTTTTTACGTAACACTACGGGCAATTTAGCATGGCCAATTCACCTGGCCTGCACATCTTTGGACTGTGGGAGGATACCGGAGCACCCAGAGAAAACCCACGCAGACATCCTTATCAGTGTATTGCCGAGGTCTTACAACACTCCTTACAGCTCCAAATACCACCCTCCCTATCTTTGTAACTCCTTCAGGACTGGTAACCCTGTATCCTCTTGTCATTTTTCATCCCGACAGCCTGTCTGATCTCTAACCACCAACAGTGACCTTAAACCACCCCAACTCTGTAACATATTCCAGTCTCTACAAGGAGAAAGTGAGGACTGCAGATGCTGGAGAAATTTCCTGAAGAAGGGCTTATGACCGAAACGTCGATTCTCCTGTTCCTTGGATTCTGCCTGACCTGCTGCACTTTTCCAGCAACACATTTCCAGCTCTGATCTCCAGCAACACATTTTCAGCTCCAGTCTCTACAACCCAGCTTTTCTCTGTAAGCTTCCCGAGTGCCTATATTTCTCTTGATCTCCGGTTACTGATCCTCGCTCAGGGAAACAATGTCTCAGTTCAGATCCTGTAAGAAGACCAAATAATCTTCGATGTATCAGTAAATGTGCCTCATTTTCTAAATTCTCATCAGTTCAATTTCAACCTTCTCCAGCTTTTCTCATCAACATTCCTCCATTTTGATGAACAGTCTGTTGAACCTTCTCTGGGCTGCCTCCAATGCAAGAACATTTCCCTCCAGATAGGGGAACAAACCTGTTCACAGTATTTTCATTGTGAGCTGACTGGAACCCTCTATAGTTATTACAAGCCTTCCCTATTTTTCTTTATTCCCTTTGGAGTCAATCCCAGCATTCCATTTGCCCTTTCTATGACCTGCTGACTCTGTATACCACCGTCCTGAGATTTATACACGGGAATTCCCAAGTTACTTTGTGATGTAGCTTTCTACAGTCTATCTGAAACCAAGAGGTGATGGTATTAATCAGGAAAATGTTGGAAGGTATGATAAACGATATGGCAGAAATGAAAACTGCACAATTCGAAAGCAGATGAATAAGCACGGCCCTTAAGCCCATCCGAAATGCACAGAGGTAGCGCGGTGGCTCCGTGGTGAGCACTGCTGTCTCACAGCAACAGGAATCAGGCTTCGATTCCAGCCTCGGGCGATTGGCAGTGTGGAGATCTCCCTGTGTCTGGTTTTTCTCCAGATATTCCTATTTCCTCCCACAGTCCAAAGATATGCAGGTTAGGTGAGGTGGCCATGGGACATTGTCCACACTATCGGGCTTCTGTGATCAGATATAGAAGTAGGCCACTTGGACCATCGAGTCTATTCCACTATTCGATGATGGTGGATTTTTTTTCACTCACCTAGTCCCTGTAATCCTTCATCCTCTTACTCATTAAGAACCTATCCATCAGGCGAAAGTGAGCGTTGCAGATGCTGGAGATTAGATTTGAGATTGTGGTGCTGGAAAAGGACAGCAGGGCAGGCAGCATCAACGTTTCGGGCAAAAGCCCTTCATCAATCCTTTCCTGATGAAGGGCGTTTGCCAGAAATGTCGATTCTCCTGCTCCTCGGATTCTGCCAGACCTGTTGTTCTTTTCCAGCACGAAACTCGTGACAAGAACCTATCTCTTTCTGAGTTAATACATTGAATTACTTCGCATCCACAGCCCCCGTAAGCAGTGAGTTCCCCAGATTATTTACTCTGGCTGAATAAATTGCTCCACATCTCCATTCTGAAGGGGTGTCCCTTCAGTCTGAAGCTCTCTCTTTGGGCCCGAGTCTCTCCTAATCATGGAAACATCACTCTACCCAGGTCCCGCAGTATTCTGTACGTTTGAATCAGATTCTGCCACCGCTGCCTTAACGTCATCGAGTGCAGACACAGAATCTCCAACTGCTCCGCATATGGCAAGCATTTCATCCGTAGGATGTTTCAGAGAAAACTGTTTCCGGTACCCCCTCACATCCTTTGTCCAGACGATTAATGTGTAGCGTGTACATTCTGATCCCAATGCTGCCCCCTATGGAACTCCACTTGTCACTGGCTGACTCCTTGATATCCGCTCTCTGTATTCTGACAGTGCCAAGCATGTTGCTCTGAAAGCGAGATGTCAGTTCATAAACACTGCTGGCTTTGTTTTCCTGTCTGCCTGTAGACAGCAGAGTAGATAAAACCGAGTCATCGTTTATTGGGATTTTCAGAAACCTTTTAACAAGGTCCCACTTAAGAGCAAAATTGGCACATGTGGGATTGGAGGGAATGTAATTGCATGGATTGAGAATTCTTTAACAGACAGAAAACTAAGTGGAAGAAAATGGATTAGTGCTTGACATTCAACTAATCTCAAATGGATTTGATGTATTTGATGGTCAGACAAAATCTAATGTTCCACATTCGTTGGTGACACAAATTTAGCTGGGAATGTAGTTTGTGTGGAGGAAACAAAGAGAACACGAACAGTCTGTGAATTTCAATTTTTTTAAATTCAGTGATGGGATGTGGTCATCACTCGGTCGGCCATAATTACCTTCCCATCTGCAATTCCCTGGAGAAGGTGGCGGTGAGCTGCCTTCCTGATGCATTGCAGTCCTCTGGGTGGAGGGACAGACACGGTGCTGGGAGGATGGAGCGTGGCTTGGAGGGCACCTTGGAAATACTGGTGTTCCCGTGCACTGGAATTGCTGTCCTTCCAGGGAATACTGGTTCCGGGTTTGTGAAGGTCTGCTGAAAGAGCCTTCCTGAGTGACCTCAGTGCTGCTTGTTGATATTTCTACAAATTCCTTCGTTCATCCATTCATTCATTCACGGGCATGTGCATTGTTGGCTGAGTCAGCATTTTTAAAAATAGATTTTGAGTTGTCCCTGAGAAGATGGTGGTGAGCTGCCTTCTTGAGTGACCGCACCAACCGTTGGAACTGTTGTTATCTGTGGACTCTCCTGCAGGCGGTCAGACACTCTTCATGTCTGTAACATATCCAACATGTGCCACTGTAACTGCGTACAAACAATGCAGCTCTCCCTTTATAGGTGACATAATCCACGACGTACAATCTTATAGTTCCTCACAATATCTCACCTCCTCCAGGTCTACGCTGTTGATCTTGCAAATTGTTTTTATTCCTGTTTAAATTTCTGATCACCATTCAACTCTTCCTTTTGAAATTTGTAACCTCTCATTATCTATAACCCTCCATATCACTGTTACAAATTACATCACAGATTCCCCTCCTTAAATCTCTGTGAATTATAGTGGCTGGATGTGTTTAATTCACACTTTTCATCCTCCTTATCCATCTCACCTCGTACAGCTCCTACAATCCCACCATTTCAGAATGTTCCCATTCTCTGTACCTCCTCATGACCTGAGGGTCTTTGAAGACCACCCGTGCTCCAATAAACTTTATCCCCCCCGCAGTTATTGCATGTCTTCTAACTCTGTAACATCCAACAGTGTCCAGTACCTTACCACACTTCCTGGCTGTCAGTTTGCATTCATTGAAGTCTTTCTCTGTCTGTAACCAGCTCACAAAAAGCCCTTTAGACTCGACAAAACTCCGTCACCAACAAACCACCATCTCTCTATTTCCTTTGCCTTATTCAGTGCCTGCAACTCTCGCTGTGTCTTCCAGTAACCTGCTTTAGGCACTGCAGGTCTGCCTACCTCTCCAGATAGCCTGTTCCATCCCCTACAGCTCGCTCAATCACTGTAACACCTTCTGCCCGCTCTAATCCTCCTATTTTTCACTATCTACCAGGCACAGCGGCGATCCTCTGAGGGAGCAGTGCAGAATGGGATATTCGAACTCTCAGCTAAAGCTTGAGGAACACAATTACTTGGGAGTCACAAAGGGAGAGAACCGGAGAGCGAGCAGCACAGAGCGGGAGAATCAACAGCGAGGATCGAGGCCGACTGGGACTTGGAGTTGGAGTAACGGCAGAGCAGGAGGCACAAGACACAGTGCTGGGAGGATGGAGCGTGGCTTGGAGAGCTCCTTGGAAATGCTGGTGTTGCCGTGCACCTGGAATTGCTGTCCTTCCAGGGAATAGTAGGTTGTTCAAATGGAAAACGTTTTCTGTTACATTGGGAAGTCATAGCCATTGCTGGTGTTCGAGACGATCACAGGGTCATTCAGCTCAGGTCATGACTGGAGATTCTGTGAGACATCGATGATGCTGAGAGTTAGGTGGAAGTCACATACAGGGAGGGGATCACACTGCTGTCATAACGGCCTTTAAGAAGGAAGGGGATGGGTGATCAGTCAAGAGATACAGCCAGGGAATACAGGATTACCCTGGAGGGGAGGGGAGGTGAGGGTCCCTCCCCATTCAGTTTCCCAGTTTGGAAGCTGATGAAGGTGCGGGCTGCTCAGGGGAGGGCAGCCAAAGCCATGTCTGTTGTACCACAAGCAGCCTGACTGTACAAGAGGGGAGGCAGAAGGAAGAAGGAGTAATAGTCACAGGGGAGTCATTAAATTGAAGAATGTGTCAGTGTTTCTGTGACTGTTAATGTAATTCCAGGTTAGTGGGGTCAAGAATGTCACTGTGTCCATCGCGTCTGCTCCACCATTCAATTTTGACTGATAGGTTTATCAAGCCCATTTTCCTTCTTCACCCCTTTGATCCCCTGGCAATCAAGAACATTTCGATCTTTGTTTTAAATCGACTCAATTACCTTCCATCCACAGCCTTCTTTGGCAATGACTTCTTCAGATTCCCCACTCTCTGGCTGAATAAGTTTCCTCTTATTTCCGAACTAAAAGGTTTTCCCTTTACTCGAAGGCTATGCCCTTGGTTACTCGTCTCTCCTGCCAATGGAAACATCTTCCCAACGTCCACTCTTTCAAGCCATTCTGTAAGTTTCAATCAGAACTCCCCTTGTTCTTCTTCATTCCATCATGTATAGTCCCAGAGCCCTTAAACATTCCTCATCTGTTAAGCCTTTCATTCTGATATTTTTCTTGTGAACTTCTTCTAGACCGGCACCAGGTCCAATGCATCCTTCCTGATTTATGAAGCCCAAAGTATAAGAAATGATATTAAAAAAAAAGGATAAAGTGTAGAAGTATTGGTTCAGGATAGTGTTCGTTAATGAGTCTGAGAGAAACTGGATGCCTCCAAGTTCAGAAGAAATTTGGCTGGAGCTATTAGAACATAAAGTATAAAGTTACGCTGTGAGGGACCGTCTGTGGGCTGCCAACGCATGGAAAGGGGACAGAGATGGCAACCTCCTCGTGTTGAGAAACTTGCATTATCCAGATACAGACTGGCATACTGACAGTGTCTGGGCGGTGACGGATTGCATGGAGGAGAGCTTACAGCAGGAGTATGTGCCCACTCCAAGGGACAATGTACAGTTGAATCTTGGAAAAGAGGTGGGGAAAGTGGAACCAGTATCAGGTGGGAACATTTTCAGGCACGATGATCATTTTATTGGAACGTTCTGAATGATGTTAGAGAATGCTGTGCATTGACTGTGTTTGAGAAAAATCAATCGACTGGGAGCTACCTTCAGTGGGGCTAGAATGAATCTGGGAAGGTTAAACTAGAACACCAAATTGGTGAGAAAAAGAAAAAAAATAACAATGGGCTCCCTTCAATGGCTTGGGTCAGTTCGAGGAATAGTTCGTCACACAGGAAAGGCGGGGTAAACAAGCCCAATGCTCCCTCGATGACAATGGAGCAAAAGGTTAATAGGAAGAAGAACAATTGAATAGCTGTCAGATAGAGAACAGAATTGTGAACCAGGAGAAATGCTGAAGGTTTAGGGTAGAGATGGTAGGGCGGAGGGATTTATGAGGAAACGGAGAGCCAACATAAAGTTGTCACACCTCTAAGGGAGTGTGCGAAAAGGTGGATTAAGGCTGATCCAACACTTGAAAGAGGATTTGTACTGAGAATAAGGGGAATGGCTTTACCAAAATGGCCGAACCCACCCAGGCCATGGTGACAGAGGAGGAAACACTGTCACGAGAAAGGTACAAAATTGATGAGGAATATCTTTGTGGCACAGGCAACAAACGTGTTTCACGGTTTTTTTACCTCGATATATGTGACATTAAATCATCCATTCATTCATTCAGGGAATAAAAGGGAGTGTATCAATTTGGAAACAAATTGATTCTGATGGGTAGGAAATCGAGAGGAATGGTCACGAGATTTTCTAATTCATGCTGGAGAAAGATTTTCAGTGAAGTTCCGCAAGATTCAGTTTTGGGGATCTCATTCATTTTGATGTGTATGAACGATGCACATCTGGTGTGCAGGGACCCATTCAAAGTTTACAGTTGAGACAGCACTTACATAAATTGTAAACTGTGAGGAAAACATTATAGAACTCTGAACTTATATTGCCATAATCTTAGAAACAGTAGAGAGGTGATTGATGAAGTTTGGCACATTGAAATATGAGACAATGCAAATTTATAGCAAGAACATTAAAAGACAATATAAAATAGGCAGGAATACAGGAGCACAGGACGTGCAAAGATCATTGAAGTTTGTAGGACATTAAACATAGGGAAAGGATACAGTGTTCCTGTCTTTATAAATACTGATAGTTCAAGAGTAAAGAGGTGATGTTGAACTTGCATCAAACACTTTCGACTTCAGCATATGAACACATTGGAAAGGATGAAGAACTGATCTAAAAGAATATTTCCAGGAATCAGTAAGATCAGTTATGAATTCAGATTTTTGCAACTGATCTCAGTGAAGTGAAGGTGGCTAAGAGGAGATCGGATGTAGTTTTTCAAACTCATAGGCAGACTGAATAGATTAGATTGGATAAAACTGTGCCCACTCACAAAACAAGAGGACACAGATTTCAGGTTATGTACAACAGGAGAACTATGATAGAAGTAAGAACCTTTTCACTTGGCGAGTAGTTAGGATGCACTTGGATGTGTTGTAAATGGATGTTCAATGGAAATGTTCAAGAGGGGATAACATGATTATTGCGACTGAAAGAAATGTGCAACGATATGGGGGAAAGTAGGAGATCACTACTCTGTAACGAACTCAGATGAAGAGCTAGCGCAAACATCATGGGTCAAATGACACCTTTCTGTGCCTTAAGATTTCTGTGTGGATTGGTGCGATGTCTCAAGAGTTCTCCAACTCTGAAAACACTGTGTCCCCATAACCTCATTGGTCCGGTGCGATCCATTCTTATCTTTGAAACATCCATCAGTCAAAGCACCCCTCCTTATCTCTGAAACTCATACAGGCCATTTTATAAACCTTTTTTTTCTCTGCAATCTTCTGTAAATATTCCTCTCTATGTAATAGTTCTAAAGGCCTGAGAGCTCTCCCTTTGTCTGTAATTACTCCGATACATAGAAAGCTCCAAATCTTTACAATCTCCTCCAGCTCACACAATCATCGGTCTATCAATGTCACTAACTCCCTCCCGCCCTGATCAATCTCATAATCTCCTCAAACCACTACACTGTTCATTATTCAGTGCACCTTTCGCAGTCACTTACAAATCTGCCCAAATCAAGTCCCTACAATTTTCCATGTTGTCTAATGTGCTCCAATGTGTGATCTGCTGTGTAAAATCCTCTTGTTCCTACAGCACTCCCGATTCTGTAACCACCTTCTGTACCTACACAGCTCCCTATCTCTGCAGCCTCCACATTCTAAATCCCACCCTATCTGTGTAAACACCTCCAGCTCCCATTATTTCTGTAATCTCCACCAAATCAAAAGAACACACTATGTGTCTCGAATCTTCATTAGCTCCTTCAAACCTCACTGTCTCTGAAATTCCTCCCGCTACTGCAATACTCTCCATGAAATATTGCAAGAAAAGTCATATTCTTTTCAGGAGAACCTCGTCTTATTAATCTCCTGCAGTGCCAAGGTTTTCTTTTGACTTCTGCAAGCTATCTATCTCAAAAACCTTCACCTATAAAGTCCTTATTATCTCTAATCTCAATCACAAACTCGATCTGCCTGTATGTCTGTGACTTTCTCCAGGAGGAGGAATGGCTTTTCGGGAGTTTGGGTAGATTTTGAGTTTGGAGGATACATGACTGTTTGTAGAAAGTAGAAGATTTATAGAGATAGGAAGTATGAAAGAACATGAGGAATGTCACAGGGAAAGATATTTGTAGGCACAGAGAAAATAATCTGTGGTTTGCCTGTTCGGCTATAATTTGAAGAGGGAAAAATGCAATTCAACTGCAAATGTATGGGTTTATTATTGAGTTTGGGATCTGCCTGTTCTAACTGTGGGACTCTATGTTGGAATAGATGCGAGAAGCTGACACCGCAAAGGCTGGGCAGAGTCTGTAACTTTCCAAATCGTATTTGGGAGATCAGATTCAGGATAGGTGAGAGCAGCTGACGATATTCAGGCATGGCTGGAAGCAGGGGGTTTTCCTGATCTGACTGTGGGACTCATTTCACATATCTGCATGTGATTCCGAACTGACATTGTTGCAACAGAAGTGACTGCTTAAAGACAGCAATTACCAGGTAGGAATTCTTGACCAGGGTCAACTCAACAGAGCCTCACATAAGATTAAGTTTTCATTTCCTGAAACGTTACAATTGAGAAGTATTTTATGAAAACAAAACTTGTTTCATCTGATGTGAATGCAGTCTGCATCATTGACCCGAATCGCTATGGCAGGACAGATCGGTTCACGTGTCACAGTGTGAGCTCTATCTGTAGGCCTTGTGTGCCGTTACCACTTCTCACAACACAACCTAGCCCTCCCACATCCGTTGAATTCTTTTTCTGATACAGACACAGGTATCATTTTCATCAGGTTTCATGGAGAGTCCAGCTCATTTTTCAATTCAACCAAAACGTGAAACTATAGTCTTGTCCTTGTACTCTCCTTCAGCAACCAGAGCAATCCATATCTCTGTAATATCCCACTGTCTTCGCACGCCTTCCTATCTCTGTAAACATTTCCCAAATTTACATTAAGAATGGTTTCTGGCACTTGCTCTTATCCCCAAATTCCTTCCTGTTTTTTCAACCAGGCCGATGAAATAGTCGAACAAAGAGAATGAAACAAGACCAATATGGCTGCAGTGTGACCAAGACTGAGATCCGGATAATCAAAGGCTTTCAGCATTTATTCAAGAAGGAGAAAAAGTCCACCAAAGTGAAGTAGCATTGTGTATAAAGGCTGGGAGCAGTATTATCGTGACGCTAATGAATTTACACACTACTCCTATCTGTCCTCTCCCCCATTCCTTTACATTGATTCCCTAGATATTGTCTAAATATCAGAAATTTCTACAACACAGAGACGATTACCCTCGAAATTGTCTGCACTGACTGAAAAGAAGGTGCCACCCGGATTCATCCTTTCCAAAAAAATATTATTATTATGGTACCACAGAGACTGAAGGCCTTCAGGTTCAGATACAGTCACATTTTAAAAATTTTCCAGAGTGTCTGCCTCGACTCGGCTTCCATGCATGACTCCTAGATACCTTCCTTACTCTGGGTGCAATAACAACTTTCCTCACCACTTCTCTAATATTTCAACCAATTACATTAAGTTTCTGCTGCTGGTAACTGAGCTCTCCAATAAGAGCAAGACAGTCTCTCCCTCTCTATTCAGGCTCTTGACAGCTTGTACAGGTATCAAATCTCAACTCAGCATCGTCCACTTCAACCTTTCCTCATAATTACATTATCAGTTTCCCAGGATAACTAATATCTTCTGCACCATCTCCAAGAGTGAAACATGCTCGAAACGCAAATTCTCCTGGCACTCTGATGCTCCCTGACCTGCTGTGATTTTCCCACACCATACTCTTTGACTCTAATTTCCAGCATCTGCAATCGTCACATTCTTCCTGTACACTCTCCATTCTAATTCCATCCTTCCATGTGATATAGTGACCAGAACTACATGCAACACACAGTCGGTGACTGAACTAATTACTTATACACTTCTAGTATAAGTTTCCTGCTCTTACATTCCGCACTTGAACTGAGAGAGGAAATGGTGCCATTTGCTGCCGCATCTGGATTATTGATGAGCCCGGCTACCTTCAGGGTGCCGGAATTTGAAACCAAAAGTGAAAATGCTGGAACATCTCAGCAGGTCTGGCCGCATCTATAATGAAAGAAAAGAGCTGACGTTTCGAGTCTAACTGACCCTTTGTCAAAGCGAACAAAAGGGAGAAATAGGGAGGTATTTATACTAGGATCTGTCCACACTGACAGTATGCTCATTTATTGTGTATTCTTTCTGTCCCTAAATGACTTGACTTGCACTTCTCCAGTTTGCTTGCGACATTCAACTGGACCTCATAGCTTCCATTTTCAAGCAGACTGCTATGTTATCGCTCATCAAATCAAGTAAGTCACATCAACTGTACGAGTCTTTGTATGAAAACCCAACAGCCGGATTAATTACACACAGCTTTCCCGTCAGAAATTCAGGTTTACAGTCCTGGGATTTTCTAAGGGACCATTCTTCATGCCTCGCAGAATTCTGATCTGTAAGTATTCAATCTGACCCTTGCTTCATACTAAACCAAGCTACAATACCAGCAAGTCTCTGACACTTTGCCTCTATCCAGTGAGGAATGGAAAATGATGGACAATGAGCTATTATGACAGGGGATTTTTCTCCCCAGCTTTTTTTAAGAGTCTGGATCAGTGTGTTCGTCACTCTCAATGATGTGAATCTTTGTTTTCGTCCTCTGTCTCACTAAGTTTGCAACTTACAATATTTTGCACGACAAAATCTGCACAAGACAAGGGAGTGAATCTTTTAACTTGGCCAAACCCATTCATGGAGGTTTTGTCTCCACAAGTCTAAGTGAATGGTCCCATGATAACATCCTCAATCTGCCTCATTAACTACCTTCCCTACCTCTATGTCTCTTCTTACATCTGATCCGATCCCAATGATTATTTTCCGGTTTGTTATAGGCATACAAACTACCCACTGCCTGGATATCCCACAATGCACTGGATTCCCTGTCACAGATGCCACTTTTAAAAAGTCATTACACTCTTGAATTGTCAATCCGAATCTACCCTGGACATGGTGGTGGAGGGGGAGGTGGGGGTGCGGCGATTGGGAAAGGTAGTAAACTGAGTGCTCCACTTTATGGCTGAGCACCTGAGGTTCTGGTGGATGGCATGGTGCAGGACAGGGACATTATCTTCCTCCAGGATGAGTAGACAAAGTCTTTTCCCTGGGGTCGGGGAGACCAGAACAAGAGGGCATAGATTTAGGATGAGAGGGGAAAGATATAAAAGAGATCTAAGGGGCAACGTTTTCACGCAGAGGATGGTACGTATATGGAATGAGCTATCAGAGGATGTGGTGGAGGCTCGTACAGTTGCAACATTTAAGAGGCATTTGGATGGGTATATGAATAGGAAGGGTTTGGAGGGATATAGGCCAGGTGCTGGCAGGTGGGACTAGATTGGGTTGGGATATCTGGTCGGCATTGACGGGTTGGACCGAAGGGTCTGCTTCCATGCTGTACATCTCTATGAATGGCAGGGGAAGCCATGACACAAGACCTGCTGGCTTGTCTGAGATTGTCCCGTGGGCCAGTGAGGTGCCAGCGTTCTGGGTGAATGCCCAACAGTGTAGGAAGGACGTCAGTGACCAGGGTTAAGTGCCATCATCTGCACTTTGTGACCTTGCCCTCTCTCTCTCTCTCTTTCTCTGTTAATGCACCCACCTCCCACCACGACTCATGTTCTCCCACTCTTACTGAATGTAGTACGTTCTCTCGCTCTTTCTCTAACCTCCTCTCTGTCCCGTTCGCCTGGTGTCTGCAGCCCAATCACTCACTCAGGACACCTCCGCATCTTTCCCTCAGCTGTCCCAGCACTAACAGCTCTACCAACCACTTCCACCTCCCTAATACCTCTTGATAATTCTCTCATTTCAGAAGGAACTATCCCACAATAAGGCAGAAAGAACCAAGAGCGGTATGAGACAGCCCAACATTCAGCTCCTCTCGCACTCACAGGGGAAGGATCCTGACCCTGACAACCACAAGAGGCTGACTGACTGTACCCAAACCCCCAGACTGGGATCTGAGACTCCCCTTGAGTCATTGTGCTGGGCACCGTGACCGTGACTGACTGTGGACAATGATATCAAGCTTCCTGGGTTTATGTCTGTGCTAAAAACCAAGACAATACAGCAAGTCGGAGGGCCTAGTACCTCTGGCTGAGGGGAAACACTGCTGAAGGTAGGGTAAGACAAGTCAATAATTCTGTGAGCATTAAAGACAGCTCAAAGTGAGTGGGTAAGGAGTGTGTACGGAGTGTATACGGAGTGAGCATCACAGAGGGCCAATCCATGAGCTGGGCGTGTGTGCCTGAGCACAGTGTCCTTGCAGCGGCATTGAGTGTGTACAAACACGGAGTGAGCAGCCCAGAAGGACAGTCCATGCGCTGGGTGTGTGTCCCTGAGCACAGTGTCTTTGCAGTAGCATTGCAATGAGAGTTGTCATTGCACCCTGAGCTGCAGCATTGAAGTACAGAAGCGTACTGTCAGTGAGTCGGCGCTGTGCTGGCAATGCATGGTGAGACTGGCATGTGTCATTGGTGGGAGTGGAGGACATGCAGCTTCTGTTCATGCAGTGTCCCCCGAGACGTTGGTGTCCAAGATAGAAGTCTGCAGGAGCGAGGGACGAGATGGAGTCACCACGTACCAGGTCTGACTTTCATGTCAAATTCTCCATAATGAGTTTCCCCACAGTGGGGGAGGATATGAAGCTTCAAGTTGGTGGCGGGCGGCGGGGGGTGGGTGGGTGGGGGGGATCCACAATAATGTGGCTGTTGATCATCAGTAATCATTCAGTGAGCATCTCGCCTCTCACGTGCTCATATCTTGTCTTAACGAACAGTCCAGCTCAGGAACAGGCCCTTCATCCCAGCAAGCCCGCACTTACACATGATGCCTTTCTGAAGTTAGAACATAGAACATAGAACAATACAGCACAGAACAGGCCCTTCGGCCCACGATGTTGTGCCGAACTTCTATCCTAGATTAAGCACCCATCCATGTACCTATCCAAATGCCGCTTAAAGGTCGCCAATGAATCTGACTCTACCACTCCCTCGGGCAGCGCATTCCATGCCCCCACCACTCTCTGGGTAAAGAACCCACCCCTGACATCTCCCCTATACCTTCCACCCTTCACCTTAAATTTATGTCCCCTTGTAACACTCTGTTGTACCCGGGGAAAAAGTTTCTGACTGTCCACTCTATCTATTCCTCTGATCATCTTATAAACCTCGATCAAGTCACCCCTCATCCTTCGCCGTTCCAACGAGAAAAGGCCGAGAACTCTCAACCTATCCTCGTACGACCTACTCTCCATTCCAGGCAACATCCTGGTAAATCTTCTCTGCACCCTCTCCAAAGCTTCCACATCTTTCCTAAAGTGAGGCGACCAGAACTGCACACAGTACTCCAAATGTGGCCTAACCAAAGTCCTGTACAGCTGCAACATCACCTCACGACTCTTGAATTCAATCCCTCTGCTAATGAACGATAATACTCCATAGGCCTTCTTACAAACTCTATCCACCTGAGTGGCAACCTTCAAAGATCTATGTACATTGACCCCAAGATCCCTCTGTTCCTCCACCTGACCAAGAACCCTACCATTAACCCTGTATTCCGCATTCTGATTTGTTCTTCCAAAATGGACAACCTCACACTTGGCAGGGTTGAACTCCATCTGCCACTCCTCAGCCCAGCTCTGCATCCTATCTAAGTCCCTCTGCAGCCGACAACAGCCCTCCTCACTGTCCACAACTCCACCTATCTTTGTATCATCTGCAAATTTACTGACCCACCCTTCGACTCCCTCCTCTAAGTCATTAATAAAAATTACAAACAGCAGAGGACCCAGAACTGATCCCTGCGGAACTCCACTTGTAACTGGACTTCATGCTGAATATTTACCATCTACCACCACTCTCTGACTTCTACCGGTTAGCCAGTTTTCTATCCAATTGGCCAAATGTCCCTCTATCCCATGCCTCCTGACTTTCCGCATAACCCTACCATGGGGAACCTTATCAAATGCCTTACTAAAATCCATGTACACTACATCCACTGCTCTACCCTCATCCACATGCTTGGTCACCTCCTCGAAGAATTCAATAAGACTTGTAAGGCAAGACCTACCCTTCACAAATCCGTGCTGGCTGTCCCTAATCAAGCAGTGTCTTTCCAGATACTCGTAAATCCTATCCCTCAGTACCCTTTCCATTACTTTGCCTGCCACAGAAGTAAGACTAACTGGCCTGTAATTCCCGGGGTTATCCCTATTCCCTTTTTTGAACAGGGGCACAACATTCGCTACTCTCCAGTCCCCTGGTACCACCCCAGTTGCCAGTGAAGACGAGAAGATCATTGCCAACGGTACTGCAATTTCCTCTCTTGCTTCCCACATAATCTTAGGATATATCCCGTCAGGCCCGGGGGACTTGTCTATCCTCAAGTTGTTCAAAATGTCCAACACATCTTCCTTCCTAACAGGTATCTCTTCTAGCTTATCAGTCCGTTTCACACTCTCCTCTAAAACAAAAGTTTTTGCTCCCACACCCTCTATGCCATTCTGTTCCCAACTTACTAATATTTGTGCCAAGGTCCCTCTTAAAACTTGCTATATTGACTTCTTCCCCTCTATCAGTGCATTTCCGGCACTTTCACATTCTGTCCAAAAGCAAATAAAAGCTTACCTATCACATCTCCTGAACTTTCTCACTTTAACCTAAAACCTACGGTCCTGAGTAATTGATATTTATACTCGGGAAAAAAAGCCTCTAACTGTCCTTGTATCTCTGCCTCTGGTAATTTTGTAAATATCCATCCGGTAGCCCCCATACCAATGATGCCCAGGTGCAAACAAACTGTGTGTGTTCAATTACTCCTTCTGGCTAATACCCTCCAATCCGACAACATGCTGGTAAAACTTTTCCGTATCCTCTCCAACACGTCAACATCGTGTGGCAACCAGTACTATACAAAATATTCTAAATGTACCTTGAACAAAGTTTCTCTACAGCTGCAATATTATCTGCTAATTTTCATACTGCATGCTCCAATGCCTGTCTGCATGTTTGCCAACAGTCTTTTTGATCACCCTATCCACCCGTGATGCCACTTTCAGGGAACTGTCGAGCTGTACACCTTGATCCCTTCGAATGTTGATGCACAAATATTTTTTCCATCCACTTTATACTTCTCTCCTGCATTAGCCCTTCCAAAATGCATCACGTCACAATTGTCCAAATAAAGTTACATCTGTGTTTTCTCTCTCCAAATCTGCAGCTGACATATATCCTGCTGTATTCTCTCGCAATCCTCACAATCTGCAACTCCGCCAATCTATTTACAGATCCCCAGTCACAAAAACACTGTTCCACCACTAATCTGTCTTCTATGGAAGCAGTTCTCTATCCATCTTACTAACTGACCGCCGATCCCACTTCACTTCACCTTGTGTATAAGCCTGCCATAAGGATCCATATCAAAGGCCTTGCTAAGGTCCAAACGGCAAACATAAAGCCTCATGCCCTCATCAATCAATTTTGTCACTTCCTCAAAACATTCAATCAAGTTTGTGAGACATGACCCTTCCCATGCAACTGTGTTACCTGTTGCTAGAAAGTCCATACTAGAATACTGTTGGAGCTGTACTCATTCAGACAAGTGATTTTTCCATCATATTCCTGACATGAACATTGGAGAGTAGAATAGATTTCCTACAGTGTGGAAACAGGCCCTTCTGTCAAACCAAACCACTTCAACCCTCCGAAGAGTAACACCCACCCATTTCCCTCTGACTAAAACACTGAGCAATTGAGTGTGGCCAATTCACCTGGCCTGCACATCTTTGGACTGTGGGAGCAAACACATGTAGATATGGGGGGAATGTGCACACTCCACACAGTTAGTCACTCAAGGTCAAAATCGAACACAGGACCTTGCTGCTGTGAGGTAGTGGTGCTAAACACTGAGCCACCAAGCCCGCGCTTCATGGCTCCCATAGACTGGGAGGATTGTTGAGCCGTGACCGTTACTGAACAGTGGGAAGTATAGCGGGCTGTGATGGTTATTGTACAGTGGGAGGTATGCCGGGCAGTGATTGTTACTGTACAGTGGAAAGTATGTCAGGCCGTGATGCTTACTGTACCGTGGGAGGAATGTCCGGCCGTGATGGTCACTGTACAGTGGGAGGTATGTCGGGCCGTGGTGGTTACTGTACAGTGGGAGGTATGCTGGCCCGTGATGGTTACTGTACAGTGGGAGGTATGCTGGCACATGATGGTTCCTGTATAGTGGGAGGAATGTCCGGCCGTGATGGTCACTGTACAGTGGGAGGTATGTCGGGCCGTGGTGGTTACTGTACGTTGGGAGGTATGTCGGGCCGCGATGGTCACTGTACAGTGCGAGGTATGCCAGGCCATGACAGGTACTGTACAGTGGGAGGTTTGTCGGTTCATAACATTTACTGTACATTGAGAGGTATATCGGGCCATGATGATTACTTTGCAGTGGGAGGTATGATGGGACATTTAATGTTCCTGTATAGTGGGAGGTTAGCCAGGCTGTGATGGTCACTGTACAGTGGGAGGTATGTCGGGCTGTGATGGTTACTGTGCAGTGGGAGGTATGATGGGCCATGATGGTTACTGTTAGTGGGAGGTTAGCTGGGCCGTGATGGTTACTGTACAGTGGGAGGTATGTCGGTACAGGAAGTTGCAGACTGTATGAGTTGTACAGAATATGATGCTGCTGCCGCCGCCGATGGGCCATTGTACTTCATGGATGCATCGTCATTAGTTGCTTAATCTGTTTAATGTCTGTACCATTCAGTGCATATCATTGTGTGGAGGGTCTGCAAAATATGAAGATAGCCTTTGCTCCCTATAAGGACTGTGTAGTGACCATTCGTACCGACATATGAAATGGAGAGGTGTATCTGCAGCAGGCAGATCGTTGACGATGTAGTCAATTATATGTTTCCCTTTTATGCATTCCCCCATAACCTGCTGAAGAGCAGTCTAGCAGCCTTCAGGATCCAATATTAATGCTGAGCACTATCATGAGAATAGATTTCCTAAAGTGAACAGACCTTTAGGCCCAACCAGTCCACTTTCAAACTGCAACCCACCACCATGGCCAATTCACCTGAGCTGCACATCTTTGGACTGTGGGAGGAACCCACCCTGCCGACATGGGGATAACGTGTAAACTCCACACAGGCAGTTGCCGAAGGCTGGCATCAAACATGGATCCCTGGTGCTGTGAGGCAGCAGTGCTCATCACTGAGCCACCATGCTGCCCTATGCTGACTATATGCCAAGGAGCTGCCCTCTTCTGGTTGGTTGTGAAGTTGCAGTGGGACAGAACCTTCCAGAGAAGGTGGTGATGTTTTCTGGGACATAGTCCTGTTCACATAATCTTGCTTTCCAGATAATAACTGATTGTTGCTTGATGAGTCTGTTTGAAATATGCAACAAGTCAATTTTACATTTTGTATAGTGAAGAGTTAATATCACTTTATTTCTTGCATATTTTAAAATAAACCAAACATCAATATTTTTCAGTTGAAAACAATTGAAGTGAACAATAATTGATTTACCAGAGCGCACATCTAGCTATTACAGTTCAGTGACTGTCGTAAACAGCCAATTCATGTTCAGATCAGTGAATCCACCGTCTTGCAGGCGGCAAAGCTGTTGAAAATGACTTTGAGAAATAGCCTTAATTCAGAAACATTGTTACTGGCCCTCACCATGACCTCTAAAACATGGGCAATCTCCAAAATCTGTCCAGAGAGCTTCCAAACTGGAGTTGGTCAGTTACTCACACAATCCCTCACAATAGACTCGTTACAGACATACCTGAACAACAGGGAGATGCGTGTGGGGCAGACTGTTCAATGGACTAGCACATGGTGCTGGTCCAGACGCAGTTCAACATTTATAACAATTACCTGTAAACAACCATGTCTTGCAAGGATATTTCTTCTGGTGTGTCCCTAAACTCTGTAATTCTGCCCCTTGGACCGGATCCTGAATGAAGGTGTTATAAAGTGATGGGCTACTGCAGCACATGACATCATACATTGAATCCCTCACAAACGATATCCAATGCATGTTACTTCCACAATGTCAGTATGCAAACAGAATTGTGCAGCTCCAGTGATGGCCAGTATGAACCCAGCCCAACGTCCTTGTGTATGACTTGAGCTGAAAATTTCTTTTTACATGTTTGCAGCATTTTTCTAACCGTTAACAGCAAAGTCTCTTTACTGAAGGTCCGACATCCTTTCATAGTATCAACATTTAGATTGTCTAATATGCACAAAATCCACTCATTTATTCCGTTCACTTTTATAACAACAATACGATGAAAACAGTGCACGACTCACAGTAAGGAGCATTGAAATGATGAATCTCATTCCTACATCCAAGAACACATTACTATCAAGTGCACGAACTTTGAAAATATGCAATTATTTTCCTTTGTATTAATGTTGTGAACTCATAGTCGACTCTCCTGCTTCTCAGACGCTGCCTGAATGGCTGTGCTTTTTCAGAACCACGTTTCTTTACTCTGATCTTCAGCGTCTGCAGTCTTCACTTTCTCCCTGGTAATGTTCACTCATTATCATTTTTGTGTTAACAATTCCACTGTGTGTTTAAACATGTTAGTCAGATATGAGTACATTTTGAGTTGCTTCAGTCTATCTCAGAGCTCAGTAATGTTGGGTGTGAATGTCAATGTCTACGTGATGTTCGGTATGTAGGCCATGCCTCTGAGAGAGCGACAGATTAACCCTTCAGCATTTCACAACAAGCAAGTTACGGACTGAACCCAACCAGTCTGAGCTCACAAAACCCAAAGCACAGTGTCCAGCATTGGGCATGTTTGGACAATATTTGTCATTTTAATTTATTCATAGAAAATGTTTGGGCCAGTATTTATTTTCTGTCCCTTGTTGCCCTTGAAAAGGTGGTGGTGAGCTGCTGCACTGAACCACTGGAGTCCATGTGTTGTAGTTAGACTTACGATTCGGGAGGGACCTTGAAACAGTGACACTGAAGGAACCGCAATATACTTCCCAATCAGGATGGTGGATGGCTTGGAACAGAACGCGAACGTGGTGGGGGTCCCATGTATCTGCTTCCCTTGTTCCTCTTGATGGTTTTTCTTCAGAGGTGCATTGTAAGGAGTCTTGGTAAAATTCTGCAGAGCACCGTGTAGATGGCAGGAATTTCTACTACTGAGTGTCAGTGGACGAGGGGTGAAGCTGCACTCACCCAAGGAAATGGGGGGTATTTCATCACACCCATATTCAACATGTGTCTTATCGAAGGGGGACAGGCTTTCGGAGATCATGAAGTGAGTTATTTCTGCAGGATTCCTAGCTCCTGAACATTTTCTGGTGGCCAGTTAATTTACATCCGTCAAAGTGTGGCTCTGGTAAAGCATAACTGGTCAGGCCACATCTGAGGTACAGGAGAGTCGATGTTTTAGCATAAGCCCTTCACACGAATGGGTAATGAAATTATATGGTCAGTCCAGTTCAGGTTAACGGTCATCCCCTGGATATTGCAACTTGGGTGTTCAGTGATGGTGGTGGCATTGAACGTTCGAGTATACGTTCAATTTTCTATTGTTAGAGGAAATCGTTGTCTGGCACATGTGCAATGGAAATGGTACTTGTCACGTTTAAGCACACACCTGCATATTTCCGGGTCCTTGTTTCATTTAGACAAGGACTTCTTCTGTATCTGAGTAATTCCTGAAGGCATTGAACATTGGCAAACATCAATGGCAAACATCCCCACTTGTGAATTTACACTGTCGGGATGGTCATCTATGATTGGGCCTAGGGCAGAGATCACTCTGAGAGCTCACTGATCCTGTCCCTCTCTCTGATTTAGGAAGTTTGCTTCGAGTTCCGCCTTCTCAGGAGGTGTTTAATAACATATCTGAATGGGATAATATTACAATATCGACCACAAGGAACTGAGTGAGGACTTGGTTAGCTCAATCAGTTGGATAGCGAGATATTAATGCCAAAAGTGTGGGTTCAATCCCTGCACTGACTGGGCTGATTGAAGGACTGTCCTACCCAACCTCTCCCTTACTTGAGGCATCAATTAAACTACCACCAGTCGTCTCTGTCTAACGAGAGAGCAGCCCTACCATCCTATAGGGGTATAGTGCCTTACCTTTACATTTCTGATTTACAGGCTTACCCAGAAACTCCTCCCCTGGGGAACTGCTGCAGAGCTGTCCTGGAGCTGAGATGGCTGCTCTCCACCAACCCCGACCACCATCGTTTGTGACAGGTATAACTTCAGCCAGTGCAGACGAGACCTATTTGCTCTGGTTTTGCCGTTAATCCTGGATACGACACTTGGTCAAATGCAGTTATGCTGATGTTAAAAGTACAGTCACTGTCGCCTCACCTGTAGAATTCAGCTGTGTGTTTTCTTGTTTTACATCGTTAACCCAAGGCTTCAATGAGCCAAAGGGATGAATGGCTCTGGCAGAGCCCAAACTGAGCTTCAGTGAGCAGGTTGTAGCAGAGGCAGTGCTGCTTGGTCCCACTGTAGGTGACATCTTCCATCCCTTTATTAATGACAGGGCTTAGAGCAATGGGGCACTCATTGATTGTCTGATGTTTTGTCTGTGTGTGTACAGGCCACACCCGGATCGTTTCCCACATTTTCAGGTCGGTTCCAGTTCAATATCCCTGCAGGAACAGCTTGAATGGCATGTTCTCAGGGCCCACAGCTTTTGCATTATCCCATCCATCCAGCCACTTGGAGATACCAAACTAAAATGAATTGAATTAACTGATAACTGCCAACTAGAGGAGACTAAAATAGATCATCCCATCCATACTTCTGTCTGAACATTGTTGTGAATGTTTCAGCCTTATCTTTTCTATTGTTGTGCTGAGCTCTTCCATCACTGAGGAAGGTGATATTTATGTATCCTTCTCCTCCAATTAGTTGTTTGATTGAACACACAATTCACCATGACTGTATGTGACAGGATTGCAGAGATTAGGTCTGATTTGTTGGTGAGATCTGTCAGTCACTGGCTGCTTATGCTATTTGGTGAATAAGTGCTCCTGTAGGGTAACGTCGCCTCATTGTGAGGTTTAGCTGGTGCTGCTCTTGTCAGACCCTCCAGTGTTCTCCATTGAACAAGGGTTTATCCCCTGGCCTGATGGTCAGGGTAAAGTGGAGCATATGCCAGGCAGTGACAGTGAAAATTGTTCTGGAGTACAATTCGGCTGCTGTTGGTAATGACTTTAATCACCTCACACAGGTCAGTGCTGAGTTCTAGACCTCTTCGAAATCTGTCCCATTTAGTCTGGTGGTAGTATCTCTCACACGTGTGTGCATGTATGTGTGTGTATATAAACATACAAGTAAATGTTGGACTTTGTCTACAGGAATACTGCGCGTGGAAGTCACCATTCCCAATATGGTCATCGATCAATGTGTCTGCAGCAGTAGATTGGTGAAGATGAGGTCAAGTATTTCTCTCCCTCTCAGTCATTCCCCCCTGCCCCGGTGCAGACTCAGTCTCGCAGCTATGTCCTTTTGGACCAGACCATCTCGATCAGCAATGCTGTTGCTGATCCCCTCTTGGTGGGGTTTCAAATGGCCCACGCAGCATACATTCTCCAGCTCTGTCACACTCTCAGTGCGTCCTCCAAGTGTTGTTCAATGTGGAGGGATACTGATCCATCATCTGAGGGAAGGTTGTCAGCAGGAGGTTTCCGTGTCAGTGTTTGATCTGACACCGTGAGGCTGAGGGAGGAGAGTAAGTAGGATGTCTCCGTGTCTGTGTTTAATCTGACACTGTCTGGTTTTGCTACGTCACGTTGTTGCTTGAGCAGTCTATAGGACACCTCTCCCAAATATAGCTTTTGCCCCCAGACGTTAGGAAGGAGGCGTTTTCGCTTTTTATTTGTGTCGCTGTCAACCGAAGGGCCTGTCCTATACTGTATGACATTGACTCTATCCCTCTTGTGTTTGGACACTCCAAGGCCCCACTCCTTCAGTTCCTCCCAGTGCCTTCTCTATTCCAAAGATTTCTATAATACTTTCTCTGTTAATACATTGCTCAATTCCATTTTTAAACTATCTACGTGTATATCTGTATCTTTGTCATATTCTCCAGCCGCTACATCCATCTGTGTCTCAGTAACCCTCCATATCTCCACAATCTTTATTTCATACTCCAGACCCAACTATCACTGCAAATTCTGCCAGACCCTACATCCTTCCCTAGCTCTATACCTTCCAGCTGCTACACTTCTCCCTCTATCCTGTGACTGAGTTTAAAAATATCTCATTAACCTGTTCTCGCATGCACAGGCCACGCTATCTCTCGGCCATCTCTCGCCGTGCTTTCCTATACCTGTAACATCTCCAGCCTTGCTTTCCTACCTCGGTAACATTTCCAGCCTTGCTTTCCTCTCTCCGTAACATCTCTAGCCTTGCTTTATTATCTCTGAAACATCTAGAGCCTTGCTTTCCTATCTCTGTAACATCTCTAGCCTTGTTTTCCTATCTCCGTAACATCTCCAGCCCTGCTTTCCTATCTCTGAAACATCTAGAGCATTGGTTCCTATCTCTGTAACATCTCCAGTCTTGCTTTCCTATCTCCGCAACATCACGAGCCTTGCTTTCCTATCACTGTAACATCTCCACCCTTGCTTTCCTATCTCTGTAACATCTTCAGCTTTGCACTCCTACACACCTCAGTGAATTAGTTATATATCTGCTCCTGTATTTACATCTTTCTGGGGCTATATAAAATATCCCCAGCAGTGTGTTCTGTCATCGCTTTTATCCTAACCTTGGCCGATAAACCCTCATTTGAAGACACTTCCAAGATATTGTCACTCCTTCCTGCTGTAACTGACTCCTTAATTAATAACACAACACCACCTCCTCTTCAATACCCTCTCCTATCCTGCCCATATTTTACAGTATAACAGAATATTGACTTTTTGGCGATGACCTCGCTCAAACACGTCTCTGTGATGGCAAAAATGTCACACCTCCACATGTCAACTCATTCCGTTACCACATCGGTCTGCCTGGTCATACTCCCAGCATTAATGTGAGCTAGAATATAACATTTGGAATACTCTGTACCTTGGAGTTCTTCAGTCATTCACTATTTCTTACCAAGCTTCTCAAACCATGAACCAAAATTGTAACTCTGGCACTGAGCGAACGTTTGTTGAACTCTAATTTCTTTTTTAAAAAAAACGTATTTATTAAGTGCAAATTTCCAGAACTGAGCAGTCAGCTCCACATACAATGAGTTTTTGATGGTTGATTCCCCGGTCAGTGTACAGAGGGGTCAGCCCTCAGTAATAGAGAAAGTGAGGACTGCAGTTGAAAGAGATCAGAGTCGAAAAATGTGGAGCTGGAAAAGCACAACAAGTCAAGCAGCATCCGAGGAGCAAGCGAGTTGATGTTTTAGGCATAAGCCCTTCATCAGGAAGGCATTGGTGCATTCCTTCTTTTTTCATTCTGTGATTCACAGGACGTTGGGAACCGTACTTACTCAGGCAGGCAGCACTGTATATAGCATTGAAATGGAAAGCAGTGAATCAGTTGTTTTGACAGGGAATATAAAAGATGACAGGAAGTACAGACTAATTGAAGTACAAACATAAGGATAGGTAAATGACCTGGGTCAGAAAGGGTGTACCCAATGTTATTCCAAGAAGTGGTGGGAGAGATTGGTGTGCCTTTGGCGATGACCTTTTCGTCCTCATTGTCCACTGGAGTCGTGCCAGATGATTGGAGATGGCAAATGTTATTCCCTTGTTCAGGAAAGGGAATAGGGATAACCGTGGGAATGACAGAACAGTCAGTCTTACATCGGTGTTGGGCAAAGTATTGGAGACGATTCTGACAGGCAGGATTTACAATTACTTAGAAAACCATAGTTTGATGAGAGGTAGTCATCATGGCTTTGTAAGGAGCAGGTCATCACTCAGAAACCTTATTGAATTCTTTGAAGATGTGAAAAAATCACGTTGCTGAAGATAGACCAGTAGATGTGGTGAACAAGAATGTTAGCAAGGCGTTTGATAAGGTTCCCCATTGTAGGCGCATTCAGAAAGTAAGGAGCAATGGGAATCAGGAAAATCTGGCTGTCTGGATATGGACTTCGCTGGCCCATACAAGACAGAGGGTGGGAGCAGTTGGAAAATATTCAGCCTCGACATCAGTGACCAATGGTGTTCCACAGGGATCCACTCTGGGACCTGAGCTATTTGTGATTTTTATAAATGACTTTGATGAGGAAGTGGAATAGCGGGTTATTACGTTTACCGATGACATGAAGGTTGGTTGAATTGTGGATAGTGTGGAAGGTTGGTATGGGTTACAAGAGGACATTGACAGTTTGTAGATCTGGACTGATAAGTGTCAGATACAGTTCAACATTAAAAAATGTGAAGTGATTCATTTTGGAAGGTTGCATGTGCATACACAGTACCGGGTTAAAGGCTAAATTCTTGGCTGTGTGGAGTGACGGGGAATATTGGTCTCCATGTCCATAGATGCCACAACGTTGCCACCCAAGTTTGCAGGAATGTTAAGAAAGCATATGGTGTGTTGGCTTTCATTAACGGGGGATTGAGCAGTGATTTCAATGCTTAGCTCTATAAAGCTGTGGTTCAACCACACTTGGAATATTGTGTCAAGTTCTGGTTGCCTCATTATAGGAAACATGTGGAAGTCTCAGAGAGTGTGCAGAGCAGATCTACCAGGATGCTGCCAGGACTGGAGGCCATGTTTTAGGAAAAAAGATTGAGAGAGCTAGGGCTTTCCTCACTGGAGCGAAGAAGGATGAGAGGTGACATGATAGAGGTGGACAAGATGGAGAGAGATATTGATAGAGTGGAAAGCCAGAGCTTTTTCCCAAGGCAAAATTGGCTGTCAACAAGAGGCATAACTTTAAGGTGATTAGAGGAAGGTTTAAAGGAGATGTCAGTGGTAGGTTCTTTATTCAGAGAGTGGTGCGTGGGCGGAATGCAGCACCAGCGGTGGTAGTAGAGTCAGATACATTAGGGATAGTTAAGAAGACTCTTGGATAGGCACATGGGAGTTAGCATGTTGAAGGTTATGTCGGTTCGTCTGATCGAAGAGTCGGATAAAAGGCCAGCAAAACATTGAGGGCTGAAGGGGTCTTAGAGTTTGCTGTACTGTTCTGTGTTCCAAATTTCACTCAGTTTGTGGATTCTCGTCAGTTGGTGATTGTTTGAGGGAGTGAGGTGTGCGAAGGAGTGAGGTGTGCGAGGGAGTGAGGTGTGTGTGGTCAGGAAGCTGGGATGGGGCGTTAGACCAAGACTTCCAGTTTTGATGTGCATTGTTACATTCACCGATGTGCCAGCACAATATGCGTGGTTACCTTGGCCAGAAAAATCCATCAAGTTCAGTCATTAAAATGATTCTTGTCTTGCCGATTGCTCCTGGATTCTTCAGAAACATTCTGTTGGGTGTCCTATGAATTAGTATCTGA
Organism: Chiloscyllium punctatum; assembly: GCF_047496795.1. Classification (NCBI taxonomy): domain Eukaryota; kingdom Metazoa; phylum Chordata; class Chondrichthyes; order Orectolobiformes; family Hemiscylliidae; genus Chiloscyllium; species Chiloscyllium punctatum. Next base: position 11,683,671 of record NC_092757.1, read on the forward strand.
AAAACCAAAATATATACGATTTTATTTTGATACTGGTGAATATGAAGTTACTATTTGATATAGTTTCAGAGGGTTCACTGTGAGACACAAGATGCTGCAATAGACTGTCAATTATGAACATTTTCACACAGTGTCTGGTCCAGGAGGCAGATGTATGGAGTCTGGAGGACATGCCAGATGTCATCACCAGAAGGAACTTGTGCAGTGTGATTCTGACACTCCATGTCCATACATCTGCTCCATGGACCAGTCTTTGTCTGAAGATGAATTTGTAATACCGAATTCCTGGTCAGTCATTGGTATCTAATTTAGACAGCATTTGTACCTACACTGAGGGCAGTGATAGCCTGTTGGCTTCTTTCCTCCTGCTCAAGGTGGATTCCAAATGATTCTCTGTGAGGGAATGTTTGAATGACTGCCCTGACCCAGGATGGAAATTCTCTGGACAGATTCATGAGCAGGCCAGCGTCTCACTCAGTGCGACATGCAGCTGTGAGGTCCAGTAGCACTGTACCCGAATTCACCCTTTTGGAATCCACTTTTAATGTCGATCATGATGCAAAGTAATGGGTTTACTGACCTGAACAATAATCAAGGGTTTACCATGTTTGTGAATTGGGCAATATTAATGTATAAGCTGCAATTATTCATCTGAACAATAACTGCATCATCTCTGAAAACAATAAAATTAATTCTATATTGATGGAATTAAAATATAAACATTGAACAACCTTTTATGATACAAAAGTAAAGAATGCACATTTTCTTTTGTACTATTTTGGTGATCACAATTACACTTTGAATCTCATTATTCAAATTCATACACTGTCGCTCTATCATTTGCAAAATGGTTGACCTATAACTGATTGAATATTCAGACTTAGTCAATGATTGAACAATCAAACAGAATTATAACTCTTACACATTTAGATATAATCAATCGATTTAATTTCTCATCTGAAATGTGTGAGCTTTAGATATTTGCCAAAAATTCTATTAGTTTTAAAATAATGAGGGAAAAGAATAGACTAGGTCTAAAAGTTGAAATTCTAAATTGGCGAAAGGCCAATTTTGACGGTATTAGGAAAGATCTTTCCAAAGCTGATGGCGGCAAATGTTCGCAGTTAAGCGGATGGCTAGAAAATTGGAAGCCTTCAGAAATTAGATAGCCGGAGTCCAGAGACAGCGTATTCTTGTTAGGGTGAAAGGAAAGACTGGTAGGTATACAGAGTGCTGAATAACTAAAGAAATTGAGGGTCTGGTTAAGAATAAGAAGGAAGGATATGACAGGTACCGGCAGAAAAGATCGAGCGAATCCTTAGTAGAGTATAAAGGCAGGAGGAGTATACTAAAGAGGGAAATCAGGAAGGCAAAACGGGGACATGAGTTAGCTTTGGCAAATAGATTTAAGGAGAAACAAAAAGGATTTTACAAATAAATTGAGAACAAAATGTTAAATAGAGAGAGAATAGAGTCTTCAAAGATCAGCAAGGTGCCACTGTGTGCAGCCGCAGGAGATGGGAGAGATACTAAACGAGTATTTTGTATCAGTGTTTACTCAGGAGAAAGACATGGGAGATGTAGATGTATGGCAAAATAGATGGTGACATCCTTAAAATGTCCATATTACAGAGGAAGAAGTGCTGGATGTCTTGAAATGCATAAATGTGGGAAAAAAACCAAGGTCTGATAGATCATTTGAAACTTGAAAGGGTTCAGAAAAGATTTACATGCATGTTGTCAAGGTTGGAGGTTGAACAAGCTGGGACTGTTTTACCTGGAACGTTGGAAACTAAGGGCTGATCTTAAAGAGGTTTAGAAAATCATGAGGGGCATGGATAGTGTAAATAGGCAAGGTCTTTTCCCTGGCATGGTGGAGTCCAGAACTAGAGGACATAGGTTTCAGTTGGGAAGGGAAAAACGTAAAATAGATGTAAGAGACAACATTTTGACTCAACGGGTTGCACGTGTTTGGAATGAGATGCAAGAGGAAGTGGTGGAGATTAGTCCAATTGCAACATTTAAATGGCGTCTGGTTGTGGATAGAAGCTGTTAAGAGGGATATGGGTTGAGTGCTGGCAGGTGGACCTAGATTGGGTTAGGATATCTGGTCGGCATGGACAATTGGACCGAAGGGTCTGTTTCCATGCTGTCCATCTCTTTGACCTTGTGACTGTAATTTAGAAATGACAATAATTTGACATGCACTATCAAATAAATAAATCGTTTATATTCTTAAAGTGTAGCATACAAATAAGTAGAAAACTTGCTATTTTTAGAATGAATGATAAAGAACAAAGAACATTCCAACACAGAAACAGACCCTTCGGCCCTCCTAGCCTGTGCTGATCCAGATCCACCTATTTTCTAAACCTGCCACCTATGTTCTAAGGGTCTGTATCCCTCGACTCCCTGCCCATTCATGTTTCTGTCCAAATACATCTTACATAACGCTATCGTTCCTGCCCCTACCACCTCCACTGGCCACACGTTCCAGGCTGTCACCGCCCTATGTGTAAAGAACTTCCCACACATATCTGCCCTCAACCTTTCCACTTTCACTTAAAACTCATGAGTAGTTGAGTTCCACAATCTGGGGGAAAAGCTTCTTGCTATCCACCCAGTGTATATCTGTCTTGATATTGTAGACCTCAACCTTCGTCTTTGTAATGATTTTAGTCCTAATCTACTCAAAATTTCTTCATAATCAGCACCGTCCGTCCCAGGTAGCATCCTGGTGAACCTACTCTGTACCCTATTCAAAGCATCCACATCCTTTTGCTAATGTGGTGACCAGAACTATACGCAGTATTCAAAATGCAGCCAAACCAAAGTCCTTTGCAACTGTAACATGACCTGCCAACTCTTGTATTCAATACCTGATCCAATGAAGGAAAGCATGCCGTATGTCTTATTTACCACTTTACTGACCTGCGTTGGCATCTTCAGGAAACAATGGACCCAAACACTCAGGTCATGCTGTACGACAATTTTCCCCAAGACTTTTCCATTTACTGCATTGTTCATTCTTGAACTGGATCTTTCAAAATGCATCACCTGGCACCTGCACAGATTGAACTCCATCTGCCATGTCTGTGCACATCTCTCCAATCTATCTATATTTTGCGGTATTCTCTGACAGTCCCCTTCACTATCTGCTACTCCAACAATCTTGGTGCCATCTGCAAACTTGCTAATCAGGCTACCAATACCTTCTGGTCCCAGCGCAGATCGCTGTTGCACACCACTGGTCATAGGTCTCCATTTTGAGAAATCCCCTTCCACAACTATTCTCTGTCTCCTGTTGCCCAGCCAGTTCTCTATCCATCTAGATAGAACACCCTGGAGCCCATGCGACTTCAACTTCTCCATCAGCCGACCATGGGGAACCTAATAAAACACCTTCCTCAAGTCCCTCAGTATCTTCTCCAGCAGCTTCCATATCGCTGATGTCAGGCTCACTGGTCTACAGTTACCTGGATTATCCCCGCTATTCTCTTAAACAAGGGGGAAATATTAGCAATTCTCCAGTCCTCTGGGACCTCACCCGTGTTCAATCATCAGGCATATATATATATATATATATATATATATATATATATGTTAAAGCCCCAGTTATTTTCATACTCACATCCCTCAGTAACCTGTTGTTGATCCCATCCGGACTTGGGGCTTATCTACCTTAATACCTTTCAGAGTCTCCAAATCTTCCTCCCTCTTTATGTCGACTTGACCCAGAGTACTCAGAGATCTATACCCAACCTCAACATCCGTCATGTCCCTCTCCTTGGTGAATACAGATGCAAAGTACTCACTAAGAATCTCACCCTTTTCCTCTGACTCCATGCATAACTTTCTTCCTTTGTCCTTGTGTGGGCCAAACATTTCTCTAGTTACCGTCTTGCTCATTAAATATGAAAAGAAGTCTTTGGGATTTTCCTCAAATCTGTTTGCTAAAGATATCTCATGAGAACTTTTAACCCTCTTAACTCCTCGATATTTACTGTGAAATGTAGCTAGTGAAAATAAAATAAAAAATTGATCATGCGAGTGAGTATTCAGCTTTTCAAAGTGTTTTGTGAAAAAAAAAATCCGAAAACCATCGCAGTTCAAATAAAAAGCAAGAGAAGAAACCTCTTGGGAAGCGCCACTGTCCCCACAAAGTACGACTGAGGTAGAAAAGAGTGCTGGTTTGTAACAAAGGCACGCCAGTAACTATGGGTGTTTTGAACATGCAATGTGGCTCAATTAATCAACTTGACAGTGATATCCTTGAATAAAGATTCATAGAGTGTATGAGAGATTATTTCTGAGAGCAGGACGTCATGGAAACAACCAGGGAATGGGGCGGCATGGTGGCTCAGTGGTTAGCACAACACCAGGGTCCCAGGTTCGATTCCAGCATCGGGGGACTCTCTGTGTGTAGTTTGCACATTCTTCCCCCAGTCTTCGTGGGTTTCCTCCCCCAGTCCAGAGATGTGCAGGTCAGGTGAATTGGCCATGCTAAATTGCTCATCGAGTTAGGTACATTACTCAGAGGGAAATGAGACTGGGTGGCTAACTCTTTGGAGGGTCGGTGTGGACCTGTTGGGCCGAAGGGCTTGTTTCCATACTTTAGGACATCTAATCGAATTTAGATTTGATATTATGCAACAAGGAAAGATTGATAGATGTTCTTTGCCTTGGAAGGAGTAACCACAACATGCTGGAGCTTCACATTCAGATTGAAAGAGTGAAGACTTAGTCATACATGAGAGTTTTAGTGCTAGGCAATAATAATTGTACTGGCCTAAGGAAGGATTTGGCTGTGGTGGTCTGGCGGGAGAAAAGAACAGTCAAAGGCAGGACAGCTGAAGAAATTTGGCAAATAATTAGGCAGATACTAATGACTGAAGACGAATTACATAACGTAGAAAAATCATCTATATCTTGATAAGGAAATCAAGGATCACGTGAAGGAAAATCCCAGTGCATATCATACTGCACACGTTAGTCACACTGTGGACGATTGGGCAAGTCAGGGGCCTCGTGGTGTTATCATTGAATTCTTATGTGATAAACCCAAATAACGTTCGAGTGACCTGGGTTCAAATCCTGCCACAGCAAGTGGCAGAGCTTGAATTCAAATCTGGAATTAAGAGACTGATAGTGGTTATGTTTTGATTTCCAAGAAAATACTGACCTGGTTCAGTGATGTCCTTAAGGGAAGGAAACTACCATTCTACCATCGATTCACAACTCTCAGGCTGAAGACGTTTCTCCTTACCTCCGTTCTAAAGATTTTCTCTTGACTCTCAGGCTATGTCCTTGAGTCCTTTCTCTCCTAATCGTGTAAGCATCTTTCCAATATCTACTCTTACCAGGCAACCAGTAATCTGTATGTTTCTATTCGATCCCCCTTCATCCTTATAGACTCTAGAAGTATAGACCTAGAGACCTGATATGTTGAGCTTTTCATTCCTTGGACCATTCTTTTGAAGTTCTCTGAACACATTCCGGGCTGTACATCCTTCCTGAGCTATCGCGCCCAAAACAGTACACAATGCACCAAACGTGGCCTGACCAGAGTCTTATAGAGCCGCTGAAATCCATCCATTCAAGTCATCACAAAAGAAATGACATCAATGTATTTGCTGTTCTGACCAGGCGGGCCAGATGAAATAATATACCTACGCTGGACAATGATAAATTTACCATGGAGTTACAAAAATGAACAATGATTAAAGGATGCTGGGAAGTAGAACCCAGCCTTGACCAAATTCTCTGTGCTCATCCACAAGCTGCTGAATCCAAACAGGCTGCAGCTACCTAAAGATGGGTTGCAAACAATCCTAACAGCTACAGACCCTGTCATACATACCGGAAGTTGGACCTGAATGGGAGAATGAGATGTCGCCATTGGGCCATCAATGTGACAACCCCAAGTTGGATCTGATTGATCAGGGTAAATGAATCCGTTCATTCCATTGGCAGATTCTCCACACCACCAAAGACGTGAAGAATAGGGAGGATAAGAATCACCATAAAACCGCTTAGAGAGTGGTAACTCGAGAATAACCACTGAAAGAGAAGACACCTGCAAGACCATCAGAAGAACAAGAAGACTTCACGTGGAATCCGGTCAACTTCCAGTCGGGTGGTATGTGATCATTCAAAGTTAAGTTAAACTATAAGAAAGATTGTAGTGTTTTTCATTACATTGTAATACATTTTATTGATCTAATATTAATTGTGTTCAATAAACAGATATAATTGTTTATAAGAGTTGACTCAGTTCTTTTGCTGAATATAAGATTTCAAACACACTGTTTGGCAGATACAGCACCTTCCTAGCTACTGACACAATCTGCGCATTTTCCTTGAGATGATCCTGACTGGAACTCGCAACACTCTGCACTTCATATTTCTGAAATTTCTCCCCAGTTAAGAAATAGTCCATGCCTCTCTTCTTCATACTAAAGTGCATCACCTCGCACTTTCCCAAGTGTTCTACATCCGCCAGTCTTTGCCCACTCTCCTACCCTGTCTAAATTCTTCTGCAGCCTCCCTGCCATCTCAATGATACCTGTCCCTCCATCTACCTTTGCATCATCTAAAAACCTCCGTGGATTGCCCTCAGTTTCTTCATCTAGATTGCTAATGTACAAAGTAAACAGTTGTGGTTCCCTTGTGGAACGCCAGTTGTCATTGGCTACTATCCCGGGAAGGACCCTTTTATTCCTACTCCCTTCCTTCTGCCAGACAGTAAAGCTTCTGTACAATCTATTACCTTGTGTCCGACACCATAGGCCCTTATCGTACTCAGCAGCCTCTTTTGTGAAGCACCTTGTCAACGTCCTTCTGAAGTCCAGACACATAGTATCCAATTAGCTCTCCTTGGTCTAACCTGTTTGTTTCTTCATCAAAGCGTTCGAACAGATTCATTCGCATGGCCTTCCCTTGATGAAACCATACTGACTTCGGCCAACTTGACCATGAAACAGCAAATATTCAGAAATGTAATTCTTCACAATGGATTCCAGGAACGTACCCACGACCGGGGTTAGGCTAATCAGTTTGCAATTTTCTATCTTTTGCATTATTCCCCTTTTAAACAGGGGGTCAGCGAGATCCAAGATGGCGGCGACCCAGTAGGTCTGAGTCTGCAGAGCATCTGCCCACTTTTACCTCACCTGCTAAATTGCTAAAATAGTTTTTGCCCAGCATCTTTGGCCATTCTACATCAAACTTTAGCATTCTGATGCTTTTTGAAACGACCAAAGTGAAGGCTCTCGCAGTTCACAACAGGCAGGGACTTCTCCCCCACAACCCCTAAGCAACAGACACGTCTGCGTCCGCCCCAGGGGCCTGACCGGCAGGGGCCAGCCTAATCTCGGAGTTTCTTAAACTCTGAGAGACGATTGATGAGTCAATTGAAGTGACACACTTCAGGTTGGAGTTGATCTCGGTCATGCTGCCGAAACATGATGGAGAAATCGAGGAACTCGGGCAGCGTGTCAGAGTGGGGCAGAGCAATGGGCCGCGGCCTCCGAGACTACTGTTGAGTCATCCATGGGTCAGGTCTGGGCTCTGGACCACCGAAAATCGAGGTCATCGGAAAAATATTCGGTTGCTGGGCCTTCCCGTACGGGAGGAGGAAGGGCAGCTTGTTGATGTCCTGGAGCAATAGCTCTCACAGCTGCTGAAACTGGAGTCGGAGCTGGGCTGGTTGCCGGTTGAGCGGGCCCATCGGGTGCTGTGCGCCGGCTCGGGTCAGACCAGCGCACCCTCCAGGTGATAGTTAACTTCAACATTAGAGGGAAAAACTGATGCTGCTGGAGTCCACCAGAGTGTTGGGGAAAGATCCCCATGCCATGATATACAAGGGCTTCAGGATAATGTTGTTTCTGGCTGTGGTCCGGAAGAGGAAGGTATTTGATGAGGCGTAGAAGCGTCTGAGGGATTTCAATTTTCAATATTCCATGCAATATCCGGCAATGCTATGCTGCAGTCATGGAGGATCCGTATATGACTTCAGATCAACGGAAGAAGTAAAAGATTTCCTAGATGCTCTCAAAAAGACTACAGGACTTGAACTGTATGAATAATGAATTTATTCCCCCCCCCCCCCACTTTCTTCTTTTTTCCTCCTCCTTTCTTCCATTTTTTCTCTTCTTTACCTTTCCGTGGTGGTGGGGGAGAGGGAGTGTTTGTTCCTTAACCTTTCTATGGACTTTTATCGTGCGGTTTATTTGAGTATTGGGGGACGTTTCTGATTTTTTTTATTTGTTTGATTATTACTTGCTGAGATTGTAGTTTTATATATTTTAATCTTGTCCTGTTTTGCTAAGTGTATCGAGGTGTTGGTGTGGGGCGTCGCCCATTTTTAACTTCTGTCTTATAATATGCTGGAATTTATTTACACTACTTTGTAATGCCTGGGCCGATGGCATGCCTCTGGCTGGGGGAAGTTATGGTGGAATTATTGTAAGGTAATAGTGCCTCCTCTGAACAAGGGAGAAAATCTCCTTTTAAATATGTTTAGTATTAATTGTTTTAAGGGAATAGTTCTTATTTGCTTTGACTTAGATGTTTTAAAGAGTGTTTTATGTGCGAATCATTTTTAGTTTTTATTCAATGCCTTTTAGGTGGGGATCTCCCTCCTGGGGGCTCTCGGGCTTGCTTGTATTATCATGGCTAGTTATCCGTTTAGGTGGTGCACCTGGAATGTCAAGGGGGGCCACTCATTAATCAAAAGGAAAAATATATTATCAAATATTTAAAAAGAAGGGGTGGATGTAGCCCTTCTACAGGAGACACTTCACTTGATAAGGAGCATTCAAATTTGCAACAGGGTGGATTTGGCCAAGTGTTCTTTTCATCTTTCAGCTCAAGAAGTAGGGGAGTTGCCAATCTTATTGGGAAGAATCTTCCCTTCCAAATGCTAAGCCAGATAAAAGATGAGTCTGGATGGTGTATATTAATTAAAGGCTTAATATATGGAGAGGAATATAGGATGTTGAATCTCTATTGTCCCCTGGTGCACTCTTTTAAATTTGCAATGAAAGCTTTCTCCAATTTGATGGCACTCGGAGTACACCACACAATTATAGGGGGAGATTTTAATTGCATCATCAACCCAGGAGTGGACAGAATACCTAAGATCTCTGCGGGCATATCTATGAGATCTGGGCAGTTGGCGGATCTGAGTCGTTAGTTGCAGCTGGTAGATGTGTGGACGTGTCTTCACCCTGAGGGTAGAGACTACTTTTTATTCTAAGCCACACAAGTGCCACACCAGAATCGATATGTTTCTGTCCCCTCGACCCTTTCGAACTCAATATTGTTTTCTAAAGTAGGTAATTTAATGATTTCCGACCATGACACTATATATAGAGGTTAATACTAGTGATGATGAGAAAGGTTCCCGACATTGGTGGATAGACCCTTTTCTATTGAAGGATAGCAAGGACATAAAATATTTCTCACAGGAATTTAAAACCTTCTGGTATATCAACTCAGGCACGACCAGTATCCCTTCGATGATGTGGGAGACTGCTAAGCCATATGCGTGAGGCTTGGTTAATTCATATTCTGTGACCCGAAAAAGACAAAAGGGTGAACAGAGTCTGCTCGAGTCTCGCCTGAAGGAGGCCGAGACAGCATATGTGCATTACTAAACTACAGCGGATCACAGGCCTTAGCGCAACATTGAAACCAACACTTACTCAAACAGCAAAGAGGGAGATATTATTTGCGAAGCAAAGATTATTTGAATACAGTGACAAGCCTGGCAGGTATCTAGCATACCTTGCCAGAAAGAAAAAGGCTCCCCAAGCCATTATATCTATTAGAAAGAGTTTTGGTTCCCTGACTTGAGATTATAAAATGACCAATGTAGCCTTTAAAAATTTTTACTTCGAATTGTATAGGTCACAGGCCTATGAGGATAGAACGAGGAAGATAGTCTTTTGGAAAAAACATCTGGCCCACCCGGGCCTAACCTCGGAGCATGTGTTGTTCGTGAATGCCCCTCTGGCAACCCAGGAAGTACAGGAGACAGTGAGGCAGCTCCAGAGTGGCAAAGCACCCTGACCAGACGGATTCCAGGCTGAGTTCTATTAAGAAAGTATTGGGGAATTGATCATACCATGAGGCGGCAGTGCTCGCCTCTGAGTTTCATGATTGGATTCCTACAATACTACACTCTGCTGGGCTCTCCACACTACAGCATCAGTGGCACAGTTTTTAGCTTTCGAAGAAAACGAATCCTTTACTGTGAATCTCTCAAATTGCATGGCCGTTTGATTTTTCAAATAATATCTTCAGATGCACAGAGCAGTTTTGCATTATACGAAGCCATGTTGTTCCTGCACATTACCAACACCACTGGGCCTTTTTTGGGAACTTTTCAATACATTCTCACGTAATTTTTAATCATTGCTACTCACAAAATGAGAAATAAATTCATCTCATTGCCTGATAAAACGGTTCAGTCAGAGGTGAGCATTTCCATTCTGACAAGTCCATGTATATTTGCAACCCTCCATCTCCCAGCATTGTGTGTGGATGTGTGTGTGTTGACAGTGCTGTCAGTTTGGATGGTGCTGTGAACTGATGCCATCCTTCTCTCCCTCCCAGATTAATTCCTCGAAGGTTATCACCCTCTGCCACTGTAACTGCAGTAGGGTGGGAAGGCCAGCTGAGGGAGAGATTGACTCATTTCCAGCACCACAGAGACTGTCAGATCTGCGCCCGCATAGAGATACTCACAGAGTAAAATACAGACACACAGGTACAAGGTTTGATAGGCGAGATGGACATCGGGACTCCAGCAGCTGGCTTGGCCCTTTCTGTCCTATTGCAAAATGTTGCTCCTGGATTAGGAGACGGGGATGGATGGAGTGAGGGGGGGAGTGGGTGATCCTGCTGTTAGTGCTTGTACAGGTGTTGGAGGCGGGGAGATGGTGACGTGTCCAGAGGGAGTCAGTCAACAGTGTTGTAGAGGGGAGAGAGAGGGGGAGGTGTTGCATGCAGCAGTGAGCGTGGTGGAGCATGAGATTGTTTTGGGGTAGGTGCTGCAACAGATATACAGTGAGTGTGAGGGAGCAGAGAGAATACGGTGACCATTACCCTGATAAAGCAGGGAAGGTTTTTGATGCTTGTGCTATATTGCCGGACATTTCTTCAGACCACAGATACTGCCCTGAGCTCTGACCACGCTCGGTGGGTCTGGTGCTGTGGCCCTCTTTGGGAAGAGAATGATCCCCCTCTGTACTAGCCCATCCACCAGGCCCTCCGTGCCCCTGTCTATAAACTGTGGTGCAATTTCCCATTATCTGCCATGGTCAGGGTAAACTGTGCAGGGCAGCTCCAACCTGAGAAAGCTCAACCACTGGCCTTTTAAAGATGGCATCATCACGGAGTATCAGGGGCATCTGGACGATGATGAATACCTCCAGCCATGATGGGTGGGAGAATCGCGCTGGCAATGAATGAGAGAGACACCACGGAGTGTGTTGGGTGGTTACTGAAGTGAGTTTGATACGTTAGCACCAGGAAACTAGCTTAGCCTCGTGTACACAATCCATCTGCCAGACTTAATGAAAATGTCACTGAGATTAATTGTTGTTAGATTCAACCCAATGAATCGAAAACTTTGCTGACCCCAATCACAGTGAAAACGCAGCAGCTCCTTGATCAGTGCTCTCCATCACAGAGAAGGAGCTAAACGTCACCTTACCCTTGGGAAAAAAGGCAATGGGGAGCGGGTGATTGAGGTATCAGTGGGGGAGCACTTTATGGTAAGTCATCATAATTCTATTACTTTTAAAATAGAGATTGAAAAGGATGAACCAGGTCTAAAACTTAAAGTTCTAAATTGTTGAAAACCAATTTTGATGACAATCAATAATTTTCTGAAGTCGATTCAGACAGATATTCGTAGAGAAGGCGGTCAGTTGAGAAATGGGAGGCCTTCAAAAATGAGACGTCAGGAGTACAGAGACATTATGTCCCTGTTGGGGTGAAGGGTAAGGCTGGTACGTGTAACGAATGCTAAGGATTGGAGAAATTGTGTTTCTGGTCACGGATAAGAGGGAAGGGTATGTCAGGATATAGACGGCAGGAATTGGGTTTTTTTAAATTCTTGATTCATTCAAGGGATGAGGGTGTCGCTTGCTAAGCAAACATCTATTAAACATCCTTAATTGCCCAGAGGGCAGTTAACAATCAACCACATTGCTGTGGGTCTGGAGTCCCTTTAAGGTAAAGATGGCAGTCTGTTTCCTTCAAGGGTGTCAGTGAACCACCAGAAAAGTCTGAAGGCCACAGGAGAATACTTAAGAGGGAAATTGGGAGTGTAAAAAGGGGACACGTGATAGCTTTTACAAATAGAGTTAAGGAGAACCCAAAGGAATTCCACAAATATGTTAAGGACAAAACAGTAACTGCGTAGAGAATAGGATATCCTTAAAGATCAGCAAGGCTGGCCATATGCAAAACCAAGGGAAATGGGGGAGGTTGTGAACGAATATTCTGTCTCTGTAATTACTGTACAAGAGGATAATGGAAGGTCGAGAACTTGGGAAATACGTAATGGCATCTTGGAAAGTGTTTGTATTACAGAGGAGCTGCTGGAGGAATTAAAACATGCAAAGGAAGGAAAATTTTCTGACTTTTATTCGATGTACGCTAGCTCTCTGTGGGAATCTAGGGAAGGGATTGCTGGGCCCCTTGCTACCCACAATAGCCACATGTAAAGCGCCAGAAGACTGGAGGTTGGCTAACGTTGTGCCAATGCTTAAAGGATTTAAGAAGGTTAATAAGGAAAAAACAGTGAGCCTGACGTCAGTGGTGGATAAATTGTTGGAGGGGATAATGAGTCAAAGGATTTTCACGCATTTTCAAAAGTAACAGCTGATTAGGGATAGTTAGCATGGCCTTGTGCAAGCAATATTGTGTCTCATTGACTTGACTGAAATTTTTTGAAGAAGAGACTATAAAGATTGATTGAGATACAGTGATGTACATTGTCGATATTGACTTCAGTAAGGCGTTGAATAAGATTGTGCATGGTTATCTGTTTAACAAGGTTGGTTAATATGAAATACATGGAGAAATAGCCATTTGGATACAAAACAGAAGGTGGTGGTCGAGGGTTGCAATATCCTGGCAAAGGTTTGCAATGCTCGTCATGCTGTGCAGCTAGCACAGTTTAGGAAGTAATCCACTAGCACGGCCTCACAGCTCTCCATCTTAGCTGTGACATTACCCCAGTTTATGGTGTCTGAGCTGGTTCTGTGAAGCAGATTCAGAATTTGAGGCAATGGACCATTCTAGCGGATCTGGCAATATCTCTATTCAATGTTTGCTTTGTTTGGATTGAACTCACCATTGCCTTATTTATTCCGTTATTCCAATCCCTATCTCCTTATCCATATTATCAGTAAGTTATCAGTTCATAAATTGTTTTTTTTTCTGTGTCTTTCCCTGACCTTAGTTTTTGACTCCCTCGTGCATCGAGTGCTGGCATGGTGAAACTCTCAAACATTGAAGTGGCGTGTGTCAGGCTGTTGTACACTTCCTGATGTATCCAGTGTGGTGCCCCAAGGACAGGGGTATTCCTGCAGCTCTGACTGTCATGTTTGAAACTTGGTATGCTCCTACTCACGGAACGCCTCTGTTTGTCGCTCTCAGTTGATTGTGCAGACAGTAACACGAGGAAAATCATGGAGTATAATTGTAAAGGAACAGGTATCTAACTTGTAGCTGAGGAGCTTCTGACTGACCCTTGTTATTGAAAAGGTAGTGAAGGTGTTAGGGATGAGTTGCTGGAGGTTGTGCTGTGAGGTCCTCAGACATTCAGGGAGACCTGAGGATTTGGTAAACCAACTCTGGATGGAACATGGGGAGTGTAGTTACTGGGTCTGTAACTTGAACAACATTTGGAGCAGAGACTGCAGAGAGGGGAAGCTCTGAACCCACGGAGGGAGTGCGTGGGGAGAAAGGGATCTGCTGTATCTGTCTGTGTTTTTGCCTGGACAAGCACACCCTCTCATTCTACCTGTTACATACGCGAATGCATACTTTCCGTTTCTACTCCACTCACACTCTCCCTCTCTCACATGCGCACACGTGCACTCCACTCCGTCACTCGCACGCATGCACACGCAGCCTCTCTCTCTCCCTCCCGCACTCACACACACACACCCCTCACTTTCTTTCATGTACACAGTGTCTTTCTCTCCCCTTCACGCAGACACGCCCTCTCTCTCACACCTATGCACACACAGTTGAACAATCATGTATGCACATATACATCTGCAGGTGAATTTGCATTTGCCCATTTGTATTTGCAAATGCATTTTATTTTGTACCAAACACGTACAATTTGTAGACAGTCAGTCAGTGTGATATTTTATAAACTCCTACTTTGTAAATAAAACCAGTCTGACTCCAGATGAAGACACAGAGAGCGTCCAAACAAGGCCTCACGCTCAGACTGCATTGTCTGACCGCAAGTGTTACTTCATTTATATGAAGGTATCTCCATGCAGTGACTTGAAGAAAATTCTGCGATTTGCATATTAATCAATCAAACCTGCACCTCCAGTCTAACTGATTAAGTATTTAAGGGTCATCGTAGGTGTTTACAGTTATACAGAAAAGATCAAAGGGTTGTACAACTTATGTACAACCCTTTGATATTTTCCTTATAACATCTGTGTTTAAGGTCTTCCTCTCTCTTCCACCTGATGAAGGAGCAGTGCATTTAAAACTTGCGTTTACAAATAAACTCATTGGGCTATAACCTAGTGTCGTTTGATTTTGGACCTTGTCCAACTCAGTCCAAAACCAGCGGCTCCATATTATGGTTTATACTGGTTAGCTAATCCTCTCCCCTCGCATGCAAATTGTTCCTAACCCCATGTGTTATTGATGCATATTAATCTTTTGCGAGGCACATTATGCACTGATGTCTGGAAGTCCAGACATAATATACCTATATGATTCCCATTATCCACCTTGCTTGTTACGTTTTTTTAAGAAGCTGGAAAAGCTTGCGTTGTTTACTTTGGAGTGGAGAAAACTGTGGGGGATGTGAGTCAGAAGGATAAGATTACAAAGGGCATGGGCAGGGTGGATAGACAGCAGCTGTTCTTTTTAATCAAAGGGGCAAAAACAGGGGAACACACTTTCAAAGTGAAGGGTTTGACGATTCGAGAGAATTTGAGGATTGTTTTTTACCCAGATGATGTTGGGGTCTGGTATGTACTTCCTGAGAGGGGAGTTGTTATGGTAACCAATTAACAGCTAAATAGGACTTAGGCGAGCTCATGGAGTGTCATAACATGCCGGCCTGCAGGCTTCATGTCGGAGAGTGGGTCTCGTGTAGACTATGCTGTATTTGTGACGGTAGAAAGACTATGCTCCTATGACTTTATGGTGTGGACATGAATTGCTGTGTTTCTGAAGAGAATATTAGCAAGAATTAACAAGGTAAACTGTCAATGGAAAGGGTTAGAAAAAACAAGCGCAGCTTCATTACAGTCTGAACCCAGAGATGGAGAACAGAGAACAGGGCAACCGCAGAACTATGAAGCAACTACTTCAGTTCAGTCTTCACCGAAGAAAACAAACCAAACCAATCAAATTTCCGAGCAAGATTGGACAGCCTAAGTCTCGAGAGAAAAAGTCATGAAATTAATAAATAAATGCTTTAGGAGAAATTATTGGGTTTGAAAGTATGGTTGAATTTAGAATACAGATGGAAGGTGAGAAGATAAAGTCCAATACAAGGGTTCTGTGCTTACTCAAAGTAGATAATAATCGGCTGAGGGAAGATTTGGCTAAAGTTGACTGGAAGCAAATACTTTACGGTGGAACCATTGATGAACAGTGGATGGCTTTCGAAGAAATGTTTCCAAGTGCTCAGCAACATCATGTGATAGTGAAATGGAAGGACTGTAGGAAAAAGGGTAATCTTCCATGGATGTTTCAGGAAATAAGGGAGGCTACAAAATAAATAAATGGCATAAATAATGGTAAAGACCAGTGGGAAACTAGAAGATTGTGAAAACTTTAAAGGTCAAAAGATAGCAACAAAAAAGCTATCAAGAAACATAAGATAGATTATGAGAGTAAACTACCTCAGAATATAAAAATTCAAACAGCTGCGGTTTGATCGCTTTTAATTTCCTTCCCTTTCACCTTAAACTTATCCTATCTGGTATTGTACACCTCCACCCTGGGAAAAAGACCTTGCCTATCTATCCTATCCATGCCACTTATGATTTTATAAACCTCTGTAAGGTCATCCCTGCCTCTCCATATATCTCAAAGCCTCCCATCTCTGTCACATCCCATTTTAAATACTTTTGTCCCCTTTCCAGGTTATAACATCATACCTATAGCAGGGCGACAAGACTTTTACTCAGTACTCCAAATGTGGCCTTACCATTCACTTGTACAGCCACAACATGATGTCCCAATTCCTAAAGTCAATGCTCTGACCGATGAAGGTAAGCGTGCCCAATTCCTTCTTCGCCGCCCTGTCTACCTGCGACTCCACTTTCAAGGAACTATGTACCTGCACCTTAGGTTTCCCTTTCGAATATACTCCCCAATGTCCTACCGCTAACTGTATAAAACCTGCTCTAGTTTGTCTAACAAACTGCAACACCTCACATTTGTCTGCATGAAGCTCTACCTGCCAATCTTCAGCCCTCTTTCCCAGGTGACCAAGACCTCATTGTTCTCTAAGATAACCTTCTTCACTGTCTACTATTAACACCAATTTTGGGGGCTTTCTCTACTATCCGTGGTTCCTATATTCTCTTCCAAAGCATTTACAATAATAATGAACAGCAGCAGCCTGGTCCTTGTGGCATACCACTGGTCAAAGGCCTCCAATTTGAACAATAGATCTCTCCCAGCACCATCTACCTCCTACTGTCAAGTCAATTTTGTATCTAATTGGCTTGCTTTCCCTGATCCTCTGCTATGTAACCTTATTCATCAGGCTACCATAAGGAACCTTGCTGGGCCACACTAATGTCCATGTAGATAATGTTTGCTGCTTTACCTTCATCTATCTATGGGGTGCTCGTTGGCTCAATGGACGGCGGGGTCGCTCAGTGGTTAGCACTGCTGCCTCACAGCATCAGGGACCCACATTCAATTCCCACCTCGGGTCATTATCTGTGTGGATTTTGCACATTCTCCCTGTGTCTGCATGGGTTTTCTCCGGATACTCCGGTTTCCTCCCACAGTCCAAAGATGTGCAGGTTAGGTGAATTGCCCGTAGTGTTCGGTGGAGTAGTCAGGGGTAAATATAATGGGGTTGTGTTTCTCTTTGGAAGGTCGGTGTGGATTTGTTGGGCCGAAGGGCCTATTCCCACACTGTAGGTAATCTAATCTAACTTCCTGATCACCTCTTCAAGAACTGAAATCCAGTTTTGAGACATGGATTCCCACACACAAAGCTGTGCTGAATATCCCGAATCAGTCCTTGCCTTTCCAAATGCATGTAAATCTGCCTCTCGGAATCTCCTACAAGCACTTACCCACCCTTGATATCAAATTCACTGGTCTGGAGATTCCTGGGTTTTCCTTGCATTATTGATACACATAATGCAACGACATTAGCTGTCTTTCTGTCCTCCAGCACCTAAACCCGTGGCTGACAATGATACACAAAAGAAAGTCAAGAGAACTACAGATTTCGTCAACCAGAAACGAAGACAGAAATATGGTGGAAAAGGTAAGCACGTCTGTCAGCATCTGTGCAGAGAAATCAAAGTTAATCTGTTACAACACGGGGTAAAAACCCCGCCCTTCCCCAACCCCCGCGCTAATTTAAACTTGCAGCATAGAAAAGATTTAGCCCCTGCTGTAACCTGTAAAAATTCGGAAGGCCAAGAACCATCCTTAAGGTCAGTATTTAAAGTAAAAATTAACAACTTTTTAAAAGTCTTAAAGAGAATAATTAACTCACAACTATTTGCAACCTCTTTCTCTGACTATCTTTTACTTTCCCTTCTACAATACTGGTCCGATAAAAACACCCCAATTCAGGTTGACCAAAACATTCAAATTTCAGAACCAGCCAGCTGTCGAATCGCCTCTTTGTATCTTCCTCTATCCTGTTTGCTTCTCTTTCGTGTTTCTGTTTCACAGGTCATTGATAAATAAATGTACATTTAAGAGAGCTATTCTCTGGGAAGTGTGCCTATGCTGCTGGCATGGCAGTTCTCCCCCAACTTTTCAATTTTCTTTGGCTTTATACCCCAAAACAGCGGTTCAATTCATTTAAAAAAAATATTTTCAAGATACCAAATTCAAACTTGATTGCACTTTAGTTACTTGGGACATAATCTATACTGATTGATCGAATTTGATTCTATTTTTGTCTCATAGCAAACCAGGTTCTGCCAGCTTCTGTACCAAAAGTTACATTCTAAAGATTGCAGAGCTCACTGTGTTTGTAAATCCTTCAACTCCCTTAAAGGTACAGTACCCTTTACACGTTCCTAGCACCTTCCCTCTCAAAAAAGAACCATCATACTGAAAAGTGGCATCATTTGTTTTTCTATGCTTTAAACACATTACCATAACATACAGAAAACTTAAACCTAAGTTCACCTTAACTTCTTCCCAAATGCCTATATTTATCATTGGATCAATATAAATCTTGTCTAAACTTTATCAGTTGAATCTGTGAGAACACATCTGTGATTACATTTTTATGACATGATATATGTACATTTTTTAGATTAAAGGTCTGTAATATATGACCCCAATATAATAGTCTTTAAAGCGTTCAAAAAATATAAGCAGATTGGGATCCGTGTACACAACCGTCTCCAACATGCTGTTTGTGAGTACACATTAAAATGTTATCAGGCTCGTACCAAACTCGATAGTTCTTTCTCAGTTATGGAATATTTTTTCTGGTGGATGTGTGAGTTTCTTTGAAAAGTAATATCCCATCTCATCGTCCTGTTCCAGTATAGCTCCAACTCCTATGTCACTAGCGTCGATGGCAACTTTGAAGGTTTTGAAGCGTTTGGTGTAGCTGAAACTGGTTTCGTGTTCACTATTTCTATTTAATGGTCGAATGCCTCCTGGTATTGTTATATCCACCAAAAATTTGTGTTCTTCTTCAGCAAGTCGGTTAATGGTGCCACTACACTGCTGACGTTTGGAACAAATTTCCAATAGAGTTCCTCGGAACATTTTGTCTTTGCATTCCATGGGGTCAAGCTTCCATGACTGATATTTTGTCCCAAGAACATCACGTCTGCTTTCGCGAATTCAGTTAGTTTTATTTTATCACCAGGTTTGTTTCTTGTATTTGTACAAAAGGCTCTGCCAACTGTACCAAGTGATCTTTCCAAATCTAACTAAAGATCACTATATCGTCCAAATGGACTGCACAGTTTAATAATCAGGTCACAATTCTGTCCATGAGTCTTTGGAATGGTTTGAGTGTGTTAGTCATTCCAAAGGGCATCACATTGAATTGATACAGTCTATTTGGTGTTAAAATTCAGAAATGTCTTTACCATCTCTGATAAAGGTCGCTGACAGAAACAACGCATTAAGTCCAACTTGGTGATGTAACCGACTTGTCCAACTTTCTCGATATTGTCCTCCAATGTTGGTATTGGATATACGTCTAATTTTGTAACAGTGTTCACGTTCCAATAATCCAGCCAAAATCAATTAGTCCCATCCGGTTTGGGAACTAAGATGATCAGCGAGCTCCACTCACTCTGTCTTGGTTCAATGATGACCTCATTGAGCATGACCTCCACCTCCTTCTGGACCGGTCTGACTTTGAGAGGATAAAGACGATATGGATGCTGTTTTATCGGAACAGTATTCCCAAGTCCACTTCATGTATAATAGCATTAGTCCTCCACATATTATTCTTACATATGCCCTCATACTGCAATAACAAACGTTTCAACTGCGTTCTATCCTTCTGAGACAGATAGTTTATTAACCTATCCCACTGCTCAAGGAGTTCTATTTTTTAAACATATTTTGAGGCACATCAAAATTCACAACATTTGGATTTGTTTCCTCACTCTGTGGGGCAGTAACTAACACCTGTTTTTCCAATTCTTTCTCTCCTCTACTTTTCAGAGGGAAACGTACACACTCAGTTATCACCCAAAAGAGGGATCTTCGAATGTGGGAATTGGCAACAGAGGTGCTAGTTTCATTACTGCCTGTGGCGTACCTACTATTTGGCATGTATTACATGTTTGCCAAAAGTTAACCACATCTGTGTGCATTCCAGGTCAATAAAAATGTTTTTGTCCCTTAGCCTGAGCCACTCGGTGACCTCCCACAGGTAGTTCATGCGCTACCCGTAACTCTTCCTGTCTCTATGCCACCGGCAACATAATCTGATGCACTTCATCACATTACTCCTCTGCACTAACCTGCTTTAGTCTCCATTTCCGTCTTAGGCCGCTATATGTCTGGTAATAACCCCCAGGAACATCTCTGCCTCACTCTCAGTGTGTGCATCCACCGTGGGCGCCACTGCCTCACAGCGGCAGAGACCCGGGTTCAATTCCCATCTCAGGCGACTGACTACGTGGAGATTGTCCATTCTCCCCGTGTCTGCGTGGGTTTCCTCCGGGTGCTCCGGTTTCCTCCCACACTCCAAAAATGTGCAGGTTAGCTGAATTGTCCATGCTAAATTGCCCGAAGTGTTAGGCGCAGGGTAAATCTAGGGGAATGGGTGTGGGGTGGATGCGCTTCGGCGGGTTGGTGTGGACTTGTTGGGATGAAGGGCCTGTTTTCACGCTGTAAGCAATCTAAAAAATATATCTTTTATCATCTTGCCTATCTATTGCAAATCCCTTAGTCTTTCAGGACTAAACACCTCTGTATGACCCTCTCTTTGTTCATGACTTCCCTGCACCATTACGACAAACAGAATGTCAGCTAACTGAACCTTAACTGCTTCATCGTTGTCTTTAGTTTGTGCTTCCTGCTGTGAGTTATGATAGTGGAATCTGGTTACTGTACAGTCTGGGAAAATACCAGTATATTTCTGTTTTAACTTCTCAGTTTCTTGGTCTTCCTTGGACTTCTCCACAACTAGGGTCATGTCTCCCAACTTGGACCCTGCTCAACCATTCTCATGAACAAACTGGCTTCCTGGACAGTCCGTCAGTCACTCTCACGGTTACTTCCCCAGATTTGAGTAGGCACTCCAACCTGATCTTATGTAGAGGAAAGCTAAATTTCTGTCCAACTATCCCAGAAATTGTGACACTCTTGGGTAACAGATCAGAAAGACTGCAGAATTGCTCATCTCTTACTATTAGAAACTGGTCAGATCCTGTATCTCTCAAAATGATAACTTCTTCTCCTTCTCCCCCTATTGTTTCTGTCTCAGAGGCGAATTATTTATAGAGCTCAGATACTAACTCCATACCCAGCCCCTGACTCGGCTGTGCACTTTCCTGCAGCTTTTCGGTTCGTGTTGGGGTTTCCTTTAATACTTTCACTAATGTCACTGGCTGAACTTATTTTACCACATCTCCCACAATGCCTTTCTTAATGACCAGCACTGTGACCGAACAGATCCCATCTTATGGCAGTGAAAATACATTTTACCAGTGCCCTTCTGAAACCACCGGCACTGAAATTTTCTGTGTCCCACTCTATGACAGTAAAAGTACCTGATGCCTTTCACCTCCTTTCCATTCTCTTGGGCATCTTCTTTAACTTGTGGTAAACTCTTATTTTCTGCTCTTTCTTTTATACTGTAGCATCCCTCCTTCTCGCAAATTCTATCTCTCACAGGACGAAATTCTGGGTGGAAGCTTGTCTTATGCAGCAACATGCATTAATCTGGTAATTCTCTTGCCCTTCTCAATTCCTGAACTTTCTGTTCCTCCACATGAATTTTTATCATCTCTGCAAGTGAGTTCTTCAACTCCTTCAGCAGAATAATCTCCATTAGAGCCTCATATTTCATATCCATCTTTAAAGCAGCATCCATCTATCAAAATGCCAATGTTTAGTTATTTCAAACTCAACATAAGTTTGACCTGGTTCCTCATTTATTTTTCTGTACTGCTGTCTGTATATTTCTGGTACCAAATTGTGAGCACTACAAATAGCTTGTTTGACGTCTTCAGAATCTCTTAACTCCTCATCTGACAGTGGTGAATATATTTCACTCACACTCCCAACCAGTTTATTCCGAGCTCACATTCCCCTTAAATTCTTGGACCATTCTATCTGCCTAGTCAAGTTGTAAATGAAATAAGATTAGATTACTTACAGTGTGGAAACGAGCCCTTCGGCCCAAAAAGTCCACACACACCAATCCACCGAAGCGCAACCCACCCAGACCCATTCCCTTACATTTACCACATTACCTAAGACTACGGGCAATTTATCATGGCCAATTCATTTGAATGGCACATCTTTGAACTGTGGGTGGAAACCAGAGCACTTGGAGGAAAGACATGCAGACACAGGGAAGAATATACAAACTCCACACAGACAGTCGCCTGAGGCCAGAATTGAACGCTGGTTTCTATCGCTGGGAGGAAGCAGTGCTAACCACTGTGCCACCCTGCGTCGTGACTGCTTCAACATTTTTCTCATCAAAATGTGCCACAGTTAAAACTGTCTTACCACAAAGCATCGGATCATTTCATTGATTTTGATGTCAACAAATACATTATCTTTCCAAATCAAATTGATTTCAGTATGTTGGGGCATAAGTTAAACGGACTGGTCGAATTTGAATTGTTTTTTGTTCCATGGCAACTCATTCCCACTATTAATTTCAATGTCAAATCTTACATTTTAACTTCTTTCAGAACACTTTGTGCCAGCTTCCAGTCTCTCTTAAAGGTAACACATACCTCTACACGCTCATAAGAATGTCATTTTTCTGCCCTGCATGGCTTTCCACAAATTTGAACAACTTAGTAAGTTCACATCATCGTCTTTTCTGTTCCAAAAAAGACCCATTTTGTCTTATTCTTCCTTTACCTAAATATGGTAAAAAAAAGACTGCAGATGCTGGAAACCAGATTCTGGATTAGTGGTGCTGGAAGAGCACAGCAGTTCAGGCAGCATCCAAAGTGCAGCGAAATCGACGTTTTGGGCAAAAGCCCTTCATCAGGAACAGTTGAAAGGCTTTTGCCCGAAACGTCGATTTCGATGCTCTTTGGATGCTGCCTGAACCCAATTTACATAAATATATATTTCCAGTTATCATTCCAATTACTTACAATGTTACTGATTATCTTCGACAAAGTAATGCATTATGTGTGAGATGAAAGAATGCGATGTAATCACATTCCCATATGAAGTAGTAAACGTGCAACATTTCCAGCTTTCTGATATCAAAAGTGATGTAAAAATCTCCTTTTTTCATGAATTGGGAAAGTGAGCAAGTGATTTTCATGGACTGAACAGCAGTAATTTAATGAAACTTTAATGACATTACTGAACGACCAAATATTTAGTTTTCTCCCTCGAGTTTAAATTCAACTGTTGATTTTTTTTCAATTCATTTTTATCAATATGTACTCATCATCGGTGACAAAACCAGAAGTTGTTTGGAATGTTCAGTAGTTCTGGCAGTATCTGTTGTGAGAAAGCAGATTCAACATAGTGTAGAGGAATGGGTCTGGGTTGCTTAGTTTTTTGCCAATAGTTGACGGTAAGATGCATTAGTTAGGGTTAAATGTGGAGTAATAGAGATGGTGAATAGGTCAGGGTGGGTTACTCTTTGGAAGGTCAGCGTTGACGTGCTGTGTGAATTGCCCTGTTTACCCACTGTAGAGATTCTACGGTTGTATGATTTCTTCTTAAAAATTAGCTGTCGGTGCCAGGGTCAAGAATGTCTCTGAGCATGCTCAGGGCATAGTGAAGTGGGAGAGTAAACAGCCAGCCGTCGTGGTCCACGTTAATACCAATGATATCGGTAAGAAGAGTGAAAGGTTGAAAGGTCCTGCAAAGAATGTTCAGGGAATTAGGAGTAAGTTTAAAAGCAGGACCTCCAGGGTTGTAATCTTGGGATTACTCCCTGTGCCACCTGAAAGTGAGACAAAGAAGAGGAAGATAGTACAGTTGAATATGTGGCAAAGAGCTAGTTTGGGAGGATTGCTTCTGATTTTTGAATGGTTCGAATTGCATCCAGTGCACGTGGGAACTGTACAAACAGGAAAGTGTGCACTTTAACTGGAGGGGCCCCAACATCCTGGAAGGGAGGCGTGTTCGTGCAGATTTAAAATGAAGATCCAGGAGGCTGGGAACCAAAGCAGCAGGTCAGAAACCGAGTAGAAAGTAAAGGTTAGTCGAATAAACAGGCAGAGCCAGTTTAATGACCATGCTGAGGGAAGAAATCATAACAATTCAAAAACTCTGAAATTGGTCTCATCATTAATCTGCAAACTGTAGAAAAAACTTTCCCATTTGTAAATGTATTTGGTTTTCAAATACATCAATATTTATTTTGCCTTCCCAAAAAATGTGATGTTGCTGCACATGTTTGTTTTGTGATCCAGGTTTCCAGTTTCTCACGCTTCAGTTTCGCAGTGTGTTCATTGAGATAATACACTGTTATCCCATTCAACTCGTCAAGGTGCTGAAACAAAGATACATTTTCCCAATTATGAACCAAAGACCAATTTTTCGAAAGAACAAATAACAAAGAAAATTTACAGTTCAGGAACTGGCCCTTCGGCCCTCCAAGCCTAAGCCAATACAAACGTACAATCTAAGCCTGTTGCCCAGTTCCTAAGCATCTGTATCCCTCTGCTCCCCACCTACTCATGCCTTTGTCCAGACGCATCTTAAAGAATCTACCGTGCCTGCCTCTACGAACTCTGCTGGCAACATGTTCCAGACAACCACCACCCTCAGTGTGAATCAATTGGCGTGTATATTCCCCTTAAATGTTTCTCCTCTCACCTTGAAAGCGTGACCTCTCGTTATTGAATCCTTCCCCCTGGGAAAAAGATTATCTCCACCTATCCTGTCGATATCCTTCATGATTTTGTAAATCTCAATCAGGTCCCCCGTCATCTCCTTTTTTCTACTGAAAACAAACCTAACCTACTCAACCTCTCTTCACAGCTAACACCCTCCATACCAGGCAGCATGCTTGTGAACCTTCTCTGCGACCTTTCCGGTGGCTATTCCTCTATCAAAATGATTTTCAGTTTTTAGAACTGCTGAATGGTGTTGTCTCTCTGAGGGAAATGGCAGACCAATCAATTTTGGACACTTGGAATGATTCTCATGATAGGCAGCGTTTGAGAAGATTTAGCAGAATTATTGCTACAGTGGACTCTTCTGTCAAGGGCATCAACAGGAGATTTTGTGGCAGTGACCATAGATTTAGGATGGTTTGTTGCTTTCCCTGTGCGAGGATTAAGAACATCTTCAAGAACATTGTTAAAGGGGAGATTGAGCAGTCAAAAGTTATAGTACATGTTGATAGGAATGATATTTTTAGGGAATGATTAAAGCAGTACAGAGTAAATTTAAGACGTGAGGTCGAAGATTAGAAATATAACCTTAAAAGTAGTAATTTCTGGTTTACTCCCAGTGCCAAACTGAACTTAAAGGAAGCAAAAGGTTAAAAGAGAAAAATCGATGGCTGAAGAGCTGCTGTGTTGTTGAAAAATTTAGATTTTTGGGAGATTTCAATCTATTTTAAAATAGAAAAGACCTGATCAGAAAGGATTAGTCTAATCTAAACTGGAAAGCAAACAATATCTTAGCAGGGAGATTTTCTCCTTCTCTGTAAGGAGACTTTAAATTGATAGAGAGGGCAAGGGAGATATTCCAAGTAGCATTACAAATGTTAGGATGAATGGGGAAGTTTATGAATGTGAGGAGAGTATGTCAGTTAGAAAAGAAAGACGAGAGAGTGAAAAGTAAATAGTAATTCTGAAGCACTAAATTTCATTTATTCTAATGCAAGGGGTCTCACTGGGAAGGCTGACGAACTCAGGGCATAATTAAGAACATGGGACTGGGACATCATATTTCTTATAGATAGTTGGTTGAGAGATGTTCAAGTCGAGTGTGTAGTGCTGGGAAGGCAGAGCAGGTCAGACAGCATATGAGGAGCAGGGAAATCGACGTTTCGGGCAATCAGGAAGCGGCTGATAAATGACTGTTGCCTGAAACGTCGATTTTCCTGCTCCTCGGATGCTGCTTGACCAGCGGCACTTTTCCAGCACTACACTCTCGACTCTAATCTCCAGCATCTACCGTCCTCACTTTCGCGTGAGAGATGATCAAGACTGGCAATTCAACGTTCCAGGTGTAATTATCATAGAAAAGATAGAAAAAGGCATGCATTGGGCGGGGAGGAGGAAGATTGCCATATTTGATTCAAGAATAAATTATTGCTGTAACTTGGGAAGATATTTCTGAAAAATTATCCAGTTAAAGTATGTGGGTCGTATTAAACATAAGAAATTAAATATCACTTTGAAGAGATTGCACAAAATTCTCATAAGTGAAAATTTTGTCCAGTGAAAATATACTCGTAGAAATTAAAAATAAGAAAGGAAATAGCACGTTGATTGTATTGTACCATATGCTCTCCAACAGTAAGAAAGAAATTGAGAAATAAACATGCAGGAAAATCTTGGATATATGTTAGCTTAATAAGGTTATAATAACAGCGGATTTTAATTTTCGAAATACTGACTGAGACTACCACAGTGTTAAAGAGTTGGATGGTGAAGAATTTGTCCAATGTGTTCACGAAAATATTCTTCATCAATATTTAGATGATCCTAATAGAGAAGGAACAAAACCAGACCAACTTTTGTGCAATAGGCAGGGCAAGTGACTGAAGTAAACATGAGGGAATATTTTGGGTATTCCAATCATAACTCTATTAGTTCCACAATGGTTATGCGAAAAGAATAAGCATTTCATGATTTTCATTTTAATTGGTGGATCATAAATTTTCATCGCATGGGACAAGGACTTTCCAAGTTTGATTGGAATATACCATTGGCAGGTTTAATGACGTCTGCCAAGTGGGAGGCGTCCAACAATGTGACGACGCGACTTGAGAGGCATTATGTTCCTGTTAGTGTGAAGGGTAAGGCTGGCAAGGTTAAAGAACAATGGAAACCTACAGTTATTGAGTTATTCATTCAAGAATCAAAGAAAATCATACTTTAGATAAACACACTTCATTCAATTGAATAAAGTTAATCAATATAAAGAGTGTGGGGCATTATTTCGAGAGAAATCAGGAAACCAAAAAGGAGATATGAGATAGCATGGGCCAGAAAGTTTAAGGATAATCCAAAGAAATTGTGCAACTACACTAAGAGCAAGAGCGTAACCACAGAGGAGATAAGGCCGCTCAAATATCATGAAGGATATCGACGTGTTGAACCCAGGAGGTGGGGAATAAAATCATCCCATTCTTCATGCATCAGACAGCAGCAAACAAACAGTATTGTCTGCACCTCTCATTCATCTAAATTGAACTCTCTCTGCTATTTATCAGCCTATTGCCCCATTTGATAAAGATCCTTTTGTAATTATAGAAAACCTTCTCCACTGTCCACTGTGCCATCAGATTTGGTGTCATCCGCAAACTTACTAACTATGCCTTCCATATTCTCATTCAAAACATTTACATCAATGACAAACAATGAAAACCTCGAATCGACCTCTGTGGAATATTGCTGGGCACAAGCCTCCAGTCCAAAAAGCAACCGCCCATTATTACTCTCTGTTTCCTGGCATTGCACCAATTGAATGTTCTGGAGAAAAACCCCACAGTTCTGGCAGTATCGGGGCAGAGAAAAAATGGAATTTACATTTTTTGAGTCCAATATGCCTTGTTCAGAACAGGTTCATATCAGATGCAATGTGTTAAATCTGTGTCTCTGCCCAGATCCTGCGTCATCTGTTACATTTCTCCAACATTTTGCATTTGCTTTTCAGAGTTCCACTATCTCTAATATCTTGCTTTATTGTTTGAATGGTCTAGATGTTGAACCCTGTTATATTTGGACAATATGCTCCATTCCTGTTCCCATTACTTGTGCCAGTGACACATGTGTTACACTGGATTCGGATCCTTCTTTAAGTTCTGAAAATAAATGCGTGGATCTTATCAAAGTTATTTCTCTTTAAAAGGCCTTTGAAATGCAGCTACACTTGAAGAAAAAATTCGGAATAGTGTATTAATTAGGACATTGTCTGTGCATTTTATGACTAAAATTGTCTCCTTAGTCTCTGAACATTTTCAATACGTTTCTCTGAATAATTTCAGCAAAGATGGTTGCCATGCAGCCCATCATCTCTGTATCAGCTCACTATGAGTTGTATCCTCACTCTCAGTCTGCTGTAACTCCCTGTAACCCCACGCACTTTGTTATCTGTGTCTGTTTTTATTTCTGATTATCCCATCCATTTATAAACAATATTAACAGCCTGTATAAAATGTGATTAAACAGTCTGTATTAAAATATAATTCTGCTCATCACATTTAAAATTGTCATGTTCTATTCACATTGTCGTTCAGCATTCCATGTACAAAAGGGCACCTGTACTCTTGCTCTGCATTGCATTTCATTCCATTTGTCAGAAAGAGTGATGGCTGAATACTCGTGACTGTGAGATATTACTGAACTTCCGTCAGGTCTCCGCAGTCACTGCCCCCAATCCTTTCTGTTTAATAGCCATTATCATATTCAATCCGTCATTGACTCATAAATCCATGCCTTTTTTATACATATTTTTATTGAAGAAAAAAGAATTTATTAAACATTTTTTACAAACTTACAAAAACATAAACAAATATAATTACAAATATACCATTAAATATTAAATAAGTAATTACCAAAACACAACAAACACATCAAAAACAGAAAGAAAAATAGCACTCAACTAAGAACTAATCTCACCTACAAATAAGCAAAGCATATAATAGAATATCTTAGATTACTCCAAAAAAAACCCACAGTAATTAAATAATGAAATACATGCTGAGAATGAATTAACATCAAGTCATAATAAAACCGGTATTCATATGGGATTCCTCTCCCGGGGGGCCGCCGAACCAGCCAGATCCACTACCACACCTAGATAAAAGCCCCTGATAATATGGCCAAAATATTTATTCAGGAAGGGCTGCCATATATTATAGATTAATTCAGGTTTTTCTGGTGCAACATATTCGTAAGGAAGTCAAGGGGAAAACATTGCATGAGTAACTTGTGCTAATTCGAAAGTCCTGGAGGGCCCTCAGCTACCCAATTTACCAAGATATCTTTCCTTGCACGAATGGAGAGAATGGAAATTCATTTTCTCCCCTGCACATCCAGGGAGGGCAGGTTTGAAAAGCCCAGGAAAAGCCCAGGAAAAGCGATATTAGATCTACTCCAATTTCTGCTCCCAAGACTTCTGTCAGCGCATTATAAGGTGAGGATTTTTTGTGAATTACCTTCGTCATGCCGCATTATCTTTCAAGCGTTAATTGTATGAGCGAAACGACCCATTGGCATGGCCTCCAATTTTACGAAATTGATTTTGTAACCTGAGAACGCACTGAATAAATTTAATACTTGGATCAGGTGGGGCATAGGTATCAAATGATTATTAAGAAAAATGAGAATATCGTCTGCGTTCATGGTAATTTTATGTTTACCCGAACTAACCCTCAAAGCCATTATATGAAAATCAGCCTGTATAGTTTCAGTTAGTGGTTCAATTATTAGCGTGAATAATAACGGTGAGAGAGGACATCCCTGACGACAGCTGCTACCCACACTGAAGCTATCCGTGCATAAACCATGAGTAATCACGGCTGCTTTGGGGTCATTGCACAATATCGAGACCCATTTGGCGAATACCTCTCTGACACCGAACTTTTCCAGTGTGTAAATCAGATATGACCAATCAACCCGATCGAATGCCTTCTCGAAATCTAAAGATACTACTGTTCCCGGTATTCTTTCGTGATGACAGACTTGAATCACATTTAAAACCCTTCTAATATTATTAGATGATGTACGGCCCTTAATGAACCCTGTCTGATCCTCTATTATGATGTGTGGTAAAACCCTCTCCAGCCTTAATGCTAATGTTTTAGAAAGAATTTTAAAATCTAAATTTAGCAAAGGTATTGGTCTGTATCATGTGCAATCTTCTGGGGCTTTTCCTTTTTTTAAGGATAAGAGAAATACTTGCTTCTCTCATCGAAGACGGGAGGCAGCCCTGATTATATGAATATTTATATATGTCTATAAGTGGACCACGCAGTTCCCCTACAAAGTCTTTGTAGAATTCAGCCGAGAATCCATCTGGGCCAGGTGCTTTAACGCTCTGAAGCTGCCTGATTTCATCAAGTACTTACTAGGTTTTCAGGAGAGCATTCAGGACCGACACCCTTTTCGGGATTAAGTCCGGAAAGACCAGGCGTTTAGAAAAGGACTCCATCTTCTTAGCTCTGTCTTCACAATCCTGTGATTTATACAGATCAGAATAAAACTTTCTGAAGGCTGTCTTGATCCTTTTCTGGTTATGAGGCAAAGTAGCAGCACTTTTCCTAATGGACATGATCGCTTGAGGGGCTTTTTTTTATCATTGCAAAATATGCAAGTTATCTACCTGACTTATCGCTGTATTCTTATAGTCTTTGTTTTGCCAATAATATTTCCCTCTTTGCTGATTGGCTAAGTGCATTATTCAGAGCTGCCCTATGGCTGTAATTCTTTGTAATTTAGCAATAGAGGGCCGATCAACGTAGGTTGTCTCAGTTGCCTTCAAATGAGCCTCGAGTAGACGCTGTTGTTCTCCCTTTTTTTCTGGGTGTCCGAGTATGAAATGATGAGACCACGTGCAAAAGTCTTAATGGCCTCCCACATCATCGACGTGTTACTGGCCGTGCCTGAATTTTTTTTCCAAAAAGGTTTTGAATTCTTGAGAAATATTTGACGAATTCGCTATCCTTCATTAAGAAGGAATCCATATGCCAATGTCAGGGGATTGTCTCATAGTCCCTAGTATTAACTTCTATATATACTGAAGCATGATCAGAGATTATCATATTACCTACTTTGCAGGATAATAGGGAGTTCAGAAAGGTCGAGGGAGCAAGAAACATATCAATTCTAGTATGACACTTATGTGGGTCAGAGGAGAAAGTAAAGTCTCTGCCCTGTGGATGAAGGCACCTCCACACATCTACTAACCCTAGCTCCTTATTCAAATCGGCCAATTGTCTGGATCAAAGAGATATACCCGCAGTTCTCTTGGGTGCCCTGTCTATCTCTGGGTCCATAGTACAACACAATTTCTTCCTATAACTGTGTGATGAGCCCCAAAAGCCAGCAGTTTGGAGAATACTTCCATTATAAATTTGAACGGGTGTGCCAGGGAATAACAAGGATTCAAAATTCCATACTCCTCTCCATTTATGTGGACTCTAATCTGTATATACTGTCCAGTTTCATCTTTTATCTGACATAAGATTTTTACAGTAAGGTTCTTCCGAATGAGAATGACCACTCCCCTACTTTTGGAAGTAAAAGATAAAAAGAAGGCCTGATCAAATACTCCTTGTTGTAATTTTAAATGCTCTTTATCCGCTAAGTGTGTCTCCTGTAAGAGAGCTATATCAACCCATTCATTTTTGTGGGTGGACAGTATTTTCTACCTTTTGATTGGTGAGTTACTCCCCTTGACCAGCGAATCAAAGGATTAACCATGATCGTCCAGGCAAGTCCGGGACCCCCGGGGAGGACCAACCGCACCCAAAACACCCCAAGCTCAGACCGTAGAAAATTCTCTCAAGTAGAAATTCTTTAGCAGATTAACGACAATATAGTTAAAAGCTATTTCTAAATAAGAAAAATATAAAACACATTTAAAAGGAGATTTTCCCCCTTGTTCCCAGGGGGCATCACTATCTGTGAATCACCCCACTGTATCCTCTCCCAACCAGCGCCCCGCCCTCGACCACATAATAGAGTAAATCAATTCACGTGAACCATAAAAGCAAAGTTAAAACTGAGTTCCCCACCCCCACGCCCACGAACACTTGAATACGTTTAGTACAGATAATGCAAAGTATAAACACATGAAACTATAAAGTTACAATCCCGGCAAGTAATAAATAACTAAGTATAATTCGAGAAGGAGAAAAACAATCCTGCTCTAAAAAGAAATGAGGAGTGACAGAGCAAACTCGTCCGCCCACACACCCCCACCCAGACACAGACACACACACACACGAATCAACTAAGCCACCCGGCCTGTAAAACATAAGAAAGTCACACAGTGGATAACAAATAAGCCCCCATTCAAACCCTCTGGAGGCGATATTAAACAATAAAGGGGATGAAAAGGGAAACAAAAGGTAAACCAGGTTGGTGGGGGTGGGGTTGGGGGCTGGAAATCAGCATCATTAGCCATACAGTTTAATTCTTACAGCCTATTTAAGAGAGCTCAAACATTCTTTGCCCTTCTCCGGTGATGCAAACTTATAAATGGATCCTTCACAGCTGTAGCGCAGCGTTGCTGTCTTACACAAGGAATATTGGATGTTTAAGTCTCTCAGACGCTTCTTCTCCTCATCAAATGCCCTCCTTTTGCTTACCACAGCTGGAGAAAAATCCTGAAATGGCATAATCCTAGAGCCCTTGTACACTATGGCCTGGGGATCCTTCCCCACGAGTCAGGAGGCTTCCAGGAGCACATGCTTCTCTCTCTAGCATTGGAACCAGAACAGGACCGGGCGGGGGTGCTGGTCCGACGCGGGCCTGCGGATTGCAACCCGGTGGGCCTACTCAGTCCACATCTGCCCTGGTCCAGACTCCACCTTTAATATTTCAGGGATTCATTGCTCCAAAAAAAACTGCCAGCTGACCTTACCACTTCATGTTCAGGAATGCCCAGCAACCGGATATATTTTCGATGACCCCGATTGTCGAGCTCGTCGATGTGCTCCTCCAAGGTCCAAACTCATTGTTCGAGAGACCGGACCCGGTTCACGGTCGATTCAGCCGCAGTCTCTCACGTCGCGGCCTTTAGTTCCACCCCTCCAACACGATGTTCTTGCTTTTCAATTTCTCGATCGTGCTGCAAGCGACTCCCACCTGCTCCTGGAGTCATCGATGAAGGCTTTGATCCTTTCTTGCAGCTTATTAATCACGGAGACCAGGCCCGCCTCTGTAGGTTAGTCCCCCGAGGCGGCCGTGGTCGTCTCTGCCACTGCTGCTGGAGAGGGTTAGAGAGCGAACTGCAGGCATTTTTTACCTTTAATCATTTTAAGCACAGCACCAAACTGTTCAAGCTTCGTGCAAAATGACTAAATTAGCTGGGTAAAAGTTATTTTAAATGGTTTAGTGGATGTGGTGGAGGCGTGTACCCAAGTTTGCCTGAGTCTTGGGCAGAGTACTACAGACTCACACTTGCTGGGTCGCCGCCATTTTGAATCTCTATTCATAATTTTGAATGAACAACGTTACTGTACAATGTTATGTACCAGGCCCGACCCGTCAAAACATTTTTAAGCACTTAGCCCAGACTGTAATGTTGCTATTTGTTGAAGTGGATAGTGGATATCCCCAGAGTGAATTATCTGGTCCGACTGCCTACTTTTCAACAAGCTGAATTTATTTCCAAAAGTAAGGAATGAAACACAACGAACTGAAAATCCAGTACCTGAATAATTCATCCTATCTGGACGTGACAGGCTATCACAACTTAATGATGCTGTTCCAAATTACGTGCAACAATCTGCATGAACAAAACCCTGAGCAGAAAGAGTAAAACTTACACACAATAAACTTTTCGGGTACGAAGTCAGAGGGCTGATGGAGGAGGAAGGGGGTCCAGTTTCAACAATGTCCCTGACTCAACTAACACACGAACTGAACTGACCTGTGCAGCTGGAGAGCTGGCCACGTCCCCTTGATTACACCATTTTTTCCTAAAGATTTGAAAGCCTTCTTCCCGATGCACTATCTGTTAAGTAAAAACCAAAGGACCCCAATGAAGCATTCAAAAATGGGACATGTTGGAACCTTGGTTCGTTTAGAAAATCTCTGAAAACAACTCAAGGACATCATAACCTTTTCATGATCAGCTTTGTGACAGCTCCCTTGATACAAAACTGAATCATCAATATCTAAAGATGGCTTCAGTTTTCTAACCCCTCAAAAATAGTGGTTAGTACAATAAAATTCGTATGTATATTCATTTACTGTAAACATGCAAATATGCACAATAACATCTGGACTCAGTGTGTGGTTCTTCCATCACTGAGTGTCTTGATCTGTCATTTAAGTCTGTAAAATGCATTGGCAAACATTTTTTCAAGACCTGCCACGAGCACAATTTTGAAATTGAATCGCTATAACTGCAGGGTCCAGCTAAACAGTCTCGCATTTTTGTCCATAACTTTCTCCAAAAACTTCAATGGGTTATGGTCAGTGTACATTGTTGCCTCAAATGTGTTGTTGGTAAAATAAACATTGAAATGTTGTAGTGCCAACACAAAGCTCACAGTCTCTTTTTCAACTGTTGAATAATGTACGTTGAACTTCTTGGAGAAATACGCAATAGATCTTTCTGTCTTCTTGCTGTCTTGGTGCAGTAGTCCAGCACCGATACGCAGAACACTCACATTTAAAGGCACCTTGAATGGTTTTGCATAATCAGTTGTGTCTGATAGTGGGACAATGGTTTACATATATTTCATACTGTCAAATGCCTTCTAACCGTCCTCTGTCCACTGAATCTTCTTGCCTTTCATTAACAAGTCGAGCAGTCATGTTGCGAAAATGAGGCACAACCCTTCGATAAAATCCACACAATTCCACGAATTATGGTACTGTTCATTTTGTCAACATTATGGGAAATTCCCCAATTACCTTCACTTTTACATCCCATGTCACCGTTTATCGACGTCTAATAGCATGGCCCGGGAAGGTGAGTTTTGCTTTGGCACATTGACCTTTCGCTATGTTTACCACCAAACCTGTCTTCTGAAGTAGATAGAGAAAGTCTGATATATGCTGTAAGTGTTCCTTCCATGAATGACTAAAAACCACTAGGTCATCAATGTACACCACACGTTGGATATTCTGGCAAATTATTGGTTAGTTCCTGAAACGTGGCCGGCACATGTTTCAAACAAAATTTAAGTTACTTCTCCTAAAGTTTCAACAGTCTTCCAAACGTGGAACTGGGTATACATCAATCTTTTTTTAACTGCATTGACTAATGATAGTCCACACATCACCGTTGGGTGCCATTTGGTTTTGGTACCATGACTATGGGTGAGTTCCAATCACTGTAACGCATGTTGATTATGTCATCTCAGAGCATGCATTCAATCTCTTTCTACCCCTGTGCCAACTTTAGAGGATTATGTCTGTAAGGATGTTGCTTAATCATAACAGCAACTCCTCTAGCTACATTACACACAGTTGGTTCGTACTTCCAAGTTAATGACTGCATATGTCCCCATGTGATAATAAGAACTCTTTCTGGTCATTTCAATTTTTGTCGGGAAGGTAACTGAATAATGTATCTCAATTTGAGCCAACTACCTCATTGTCCAATTTAATTTGAGGAATGTCCGATTCAGAAGCCTCTGAACTTGGTTCTTCCTTCTGTGTCACAATCATTAAAAGCTTCTCCTCTTGCTTTTGCCCCTATCAAAATATTTTTGAGTGTATTCACCTGACAAACGTCAAGACTGGAGATCTTATCAAGTAATTACCCTCACTCATTATCCTTTCTGCTTCATAAGGTCCACTTAACGTTGTTTTTCGAAGTAAGTTTTAAGACGATACGAAGATTTGTGGAGTTGTGGATAGTGAGGAGGGCTGTTGTCGGCTGCAAAGGGACTGAGATATGATGCAGATCTGGGCTGCGGAGTGGCAGATGGAGTTCAACCCTGTCAAGTGTGAGATTGTCCATTTTATAAGGACAAATAAGAATGTGGAATACATGGTTAACAGTAGGGTTCATTGTAAGTTGGAGGAGCAGAGGGATCTTGGGGTCTATGTTCATAGCAATTTGAAACTTGCCACTCAGGTGGATCGAGCTTGTAATAAGGCCTATGGTACATTAGCGTTCATAGCAGAGGGATTGAATTCAAGAGTCATGAGGTGTTGTTGCAGCTGTACAGGACCTTGGTAAGACCACATTTGGAGTACTGCGTACAGTTCTGGTCGCCTCACTTTCGGAAAGATATGGAAAATTTGGAGAGGGTGCAGAGAAGATTGACCAGCATGTTGCCTGGAATGGAGAATAGGTCGTGCGAGGAGAGGTTGAGAGTGCTAGGCCTTTTCTCATTGGAACGGCGACGGATGAGGGGCGACCTGATAGAGGTTTATAAGATGATCAGGGGAATAGATAGAGTAGACAGTCAGAGACATTTTCCCCGGGTACAACAGAATGTTACAAGGCGACATAAATTTAAGGTGAAGGTTGGAAGGTATAGGGGGGATGTCAGGGGTACGTTTTATACCCAGAGAGTGGTGGGGACATGGAATGCGCTGCCTGTGGGAGTAGCAGAGTCAGAATCATTGGTGACCATTAAGCGGCAATTGGATAGATACATGGATAGGTGCTTAATCTAGGACAAATGTTCAGCACAACATCGTGGGCCGAAGGGCCTGTTCTGTGCTGTATTGTTCTATGTTCTATGTCGTAAGATTCACCTATCTCTGGAAGTAACAGTAATGCCTTATCCCCGATAGCAAAATTGCAATTGTTTGATTTTCCTGCCCGCTTTCTGTTTTATTACATGCTGCAATACTTTAAACTGCTTTCTTGCCAATTCCCCAGCGCTATTTATCATTCCTTATAGTGTGACCTTTAAATGCTGATTTACTGTTTTCTCCTGAATCGATTTTAATGGTCCTCCCACTTAATGCCCATAAAGTAATGCAATTTGATCTGTTAATTTGGTGCATCCCTGATCACAAAAAAAAACACAAATGGAATTCACTGACGCTAATCATCTGGATAATCCTGGACATAAGCCCTCAACATGGTCTTTAATTTTTAATGTCACCTTTCTAGCGCTCTCTGTAATTTTGCATGGTACACAGTAGATTTGAATAGCTTCATTCCAAAGACATTATAGTGAATAATTTGAATGTGAAGTTTGAACCTTGATCTCACGGCATCTCTATTGGTAGTCCTTATCTTTTTTTTTAAATAGAGTAATTCCTCTGCAATTCTTTTAGTTGTTATATTGCATCTTGGGGTAGCCTCTGGAAATCTAGTCGATGCATCCAAAATTGTTATCAAATGCTGCTGCCCAATTTTTTGGTTTGAAGTTGGAGAGCTGGCCAATCAATTAACATATTGTAAAAGGCTCCTCAAATGCAGGAATTGTTATGAAAGGTGCAGGCTTTATTTTCGCTGTGTTTTTCCAATTGCGTGACATGTATGACAAGTGTGCCAAAATTCAACTACATCATTTTGCAGTTCAGGCCAATAAAAATGTCTCTGTATTTAAGCCTGTGTTTTCCTCACTGCTAAATGCCTTCACATTACGTCCTTTCTGTATCCCATGGGCAATACGATTTGATGAAATTCTGCACAATTATGACCTTATTAATATATGATAGTCTCAATTTCCTCATTTGGACATCATTTTAAGGGTAATAACACTCAGGGATACATTCAAAATTCCGAATATATGTGCCTTTTGATATAATTGATTTAACTTTTTATCTTTCTGCTGCAACTCAATTATTATGGCTGAGCTACAAATAATTGAACTACTCCAAATTAATTGTCTCTCGAAGAGCATCGTAGTTTTGCTCTCTTTTTAAAGCTCTGATCCATACATCAAAATTATTTTGTTTCATCCTTTCAAACTCAATATGTGTTTTTTCAGGATCCCTCCTTAGATTCCTGAAACGTTGTCTGTAGGATTCTGGCACAAGGTCAAATGTACTTTCTTTACCTCCTCATATTCCCCAGATCTCACCTCTGATCGTGTTGTGAATACCTCACGAGCTCAACCTACAAAGTTTGGTTTGGATCCACAATACCCACATAGCCACTGGCCACTACAATTTTTTTTACCATTTTTTCAAATTAAATGAAAAAGATTTCCATATCCTATTTATCACTTTAGGCAAGTCGTGAATATACTTAAAATGTTTCTCACCAGGCTTTTGACTACCATGGGTTTGCTCATCCTCACTCTGTTCCTTACTAAGCTCACCTTCAGCCTTCATCTCCATGCTTTTAAGCTGACTTTCCATTCTAAGTGCCCATCTCTGAAGCTCAAACGCTCTTTCCTTTTTTTTCTTTCCATGAAAGCTATTTGTTGTTTTTTTTTCTCTTTCCTCTGCTAAACCTATTCATTCTCTTTCTTCCTCTTCTGATTCTCGTCGTAACTCAAACTGCTTCATTTCTGCCTCTAACTCAAAATGCTTCATTTGCGATTGAAGTTTAGTCATCTTCACAGATCCTGATGGAGTTTACAGCAATTTTGAATGCTGAGCTACTGCTGCAATCATCTCATCTTTCCTCACATTAGGAGGTAGCTTCAACTCCAGTTCGTCTATTAATTCCTGCAGCTTGAACTTATGTGCATTTTGTAAAACCCCCCAAGATCAATTCATCCACCTCCAAAACATCCTTGGTGACTGCAAGAGACATTGCTATCAAAGTTCTGTTTCCCCACCAAATCAACACACGGAATAACACGCACGAATACTTTCCACTCAC
Organism: Chiloscyllium punctatum; assembly: GCF_047496795.1. Taxonomy (NCBI): domain Eukaryota; kingdom Metazoa; phylum Chordata; class Chondrichthyes; order Orectolobiformes; family Hemiscylliidae; genus Chiloscyllium; species Chiloscyllium punctatum. Next base: position 11,722,407 of record NC_092757.1, read on the forward strand.
CGCCGAAATCCCACAAAGGGTCCCCAATCTGTTATGAAGCAGACCCGATCCCTCAAAATATTTTAAAGCAGGTATCCCTTGCCACAACTTTGCTATCTGTTGAAGGTTATTATATAGTGGATATTCCCAGAGTGAATTAACTGGTCAGAATGCCGAGTTTGGAACAAACAGCCTTTATTTAACAAGTTATAGAATGAAACATAAGGAACAGAAAATAGATAACCTGAATATGTTATCCTATCCAAACCTGAGAGGTTATCCCGTCTTAAGGATGTTGTTCCAAAATACTTGCAACAATCCCAGTAAACGATTAGCTTTGCTCAAATAATAAAACTGACAAAAAGGCTAACAGAATATAAAGTCAGAGGGCAGAAGGAGTGGGAGAGCATCCAGTTACAACGGTGACCTTGACTCAACTAACACCAGAACTGCTCCGACCTGTCCAGCTAGAGAGCTGGACACGTCCTCTTGATTTGACAAGATTCTGTTTAAAAATTTGAAAGCCTTGTGGCTGAGGCATTATCTGTTTTGTAGAAACAAAAGTACCTCAATGAATCTTTCAAATTCTGGCACGTTGGAACCTCGGGTTGTTTAGGTCCTCTTGAAGGAAAAAAACCAAGAACAACATAACGTTGTAAAAGGACCGACTTTATGACGACATGTCACGTTTGGTTTTGGACTGCAGTCAAAAAATTGAAGTCCTACTAATCTGAAGCCAATGCAATGTACTAAGGTGTTTGTCAGTTTACATAAAATAGTGCTGACTCGCATTGTATGTTGAAAATACCAAACTGTCTCATCAGAGCAAGCAGAGGAATGCCCAGGTTTATCCACACTTCCTGTGTACTGGAGTGCAGATATGCCCACTCAGAATTTTGGAACAACATCCTTAAGACGGGATAACCTGTCAGGTTTGGATAGGATAACATATTCAGGTTATCTATTTTCTTGTCCTTATGTTTCATTCTATAACTTGTTAAATAAAGGCTGTTTGTTCACTCTGGGTACTTTTGTTTGTACAAAACCGATAATGCCTCAGCCACAATGCTTTCAAATTTTTAAACAGAAACTTGTCAAATCCAGAGGACGTGGCCAACTCTCCAGCTGGACAGGTCGGAGCAGTTCTGGTGTTAGTTGAGTCAAGGTCACCGTTGTAACTGGATGCTCTACCACTCCTTCTGCCTTTCTGACATTATATTCTGTTCGCCTTTTTGTCAGTTTTATTCTTTGTGCAAAGCTAATCGTTTACTGGGATTGTTGCAAGTATTTTGGAACAACATCCTTAAGACGGGATAACCTGTCAGGTTTGTTGGTAGGTACCTGTTCTCGTCGAGGAGATATCAGCACAGTAGCAACATTTAGATTGTGTTTTTTTTGTGGATGGTCACGGTGAGAGGTTTAGACGGATATAGCATTGCAAACGGACAACACTGCAGAATCATCGAGCCTGCTGTAAGAAAACATCCATCATTGTCCCTCAGAACGAACTTCAGGAGAGCAATCAGTGATGGGAGATATGACCAATAGCCAGCGATGTCAACATTCAATTCAATCCAGTTTTTATTGTGAACTGAAGGTACCATATTAAAAGGAGTTAACTGGATCTGTTTGTTTATTGAGTGTGACTGATGTCAGTCTCCCTGGATCCTAATTGTGTCACTAGACGGTTTGTCTTTTCTATTAGTAAGGGGCTTCTTGCAATGCATGATCCCAATATAGCTTCAGATGCCTCACCTCCAACACTAACAAGCATCAGCAACTGCAGAGACAGGGAGACGAGAGATCAGAATTTGAGGATAGACGGCAAGTTCCAGCAATGCATCAGAATCTGACAACAGCAGACTGGAATGTTCCACCAATGGATCAGAATCTGAGAACAGTAGAGTGGAATGCGGTAACAATGGACAGGAGTTTAGCCTGGGCTAATTTCTATCTTACCTGGTTTGGGTACATGTTATCATATCGGATATACGGTATACTGATGATTATTCAGTTGGGCTACTATCCCATGCTCGCTATTGTTGGTGTTCCTGGTAAGTCTCTCCATCTCTATCTATATATTAATCCCTTAAGCCATGGTGATCTTCATTTTATTTCTGTTATCTGTATTTGTCAAGAATGGAAACTATTGTCTTCAGATTCACATGCAAATCCATTCATTACCGCAAATTTCAGGACTAACTGCATCCCTGCCCTCACAAACATCTGAGAACAAAACTGATCACAATCCCGAAGTACCGATTTGCCCTGAATTGAATTATGTCTTGGTATTCTCTCCATCACCAAACCTACCCACTACCAGCTCCATCACATCCCCAGACCCCAGCTTGACATCATTGTGGTTGCTAAATAAACCATTATCTATGCCTCAGTCAAGCTCAGGTTCAAGAATCTGCTCTCTTCTAAGCACTATTTCTGTTACAAATGTTTCCATCACAACCTTGTTATTGTCTCGAAAGAAAATCCATGATAGGGACTGTGTGTCAGAGAAGTAATGTTGCTCGACATGTAATTCAGTGGCGCAGGTTACTACACTAAAGACACTACTTAATTCCTACCTCAGAGGATGTCAGAAATGAAATTCAAATGACAGGAATTAAAAATAAAAGTGAATTTCACCAATATCAACCATAACATCACCAGCACCTTGCCGCCAAGTTTATCTATTGTATTGTTATCCTTTGGTAAAGAAATCTAACGTTATTGCCTCGTCGGGCTTAAGACTGAATTCAGACTCACAGCAATGTGCTTGGCTCTAAACAGCATGAAAGAATGACCTCACAGGAAAAGGTATTTAGTGATTTAGTGAGGTTAACAAATGCTGCCCCTGTCAGCGATGCCGACATCCCATTTAATAACAACATTAAAAGTTAAATATAACAAATAATGATGCAAGAGATCAGAATGAAATAGAACGTGAAAGTGCCAGAGAAACTGAGCAGGTTTATCAGCCTCGGATAGAGAGGAAAGCAGAATTGGCATTTCATGTCCACTGACCATACATCAGAACTGAACATGACTGGGGAATAGTGCAATTGCAGCTGATGGCAGGGATGTCTGTTGTGAAGAGGAGAAGGACTGAGTTGAATAGATCGAGAAAGAAAGAGATTTTAAAAAGGCAAACAAGGGGATCGTTGCTGATCAACTGAGATGAAAGTAAAAATCAAGATTAATCTTGTTTATTTTTCTCCTGTTCCCATATTAACAAAAGTCATGCCATCTAAGGTGCACATCAAAGCCCAGGTTTAAAGTGAGTAATGTCCCTTTTTCACTTCCCTGAGTATGATCATCTTCTGTTATCCATTAATATGATGCTGGGACAACATTTAATTTGCTTTCCTCATTGAACTTGAGAAGGCATTTGGAAGCTGCCTTCATGACCACTTCAGTCGGTGGGCTGTAAGTAGTCAGTGCTTCGTTCTGTCCAGTTCAATTTCTTTGAGACATTATGGTCTTCGAAAGAACTGAGCGGCTGGCCTGGCCATTGCAAACGGCACCTGAGACTTAAAAAACATTGCAATGAATCTAGAGTTCCATGTAAACCCGGTGAAGATGATAGATTACCTTCCCTGGAGGGCATTACGGTACCAGGTAGGGTTTTTTTTCTGACAATTGACAATGGTTTCATTGGACACTTAATTCCAAACATTTTGTGGAATTCAAATTCCACTATTTGCTGTGGTGGAATTCAAATCTAGGCTCTCGGTCATTACCTGGGTCCCTGGATTAATATTCCAGAGTTAATACAGCTCGACCATCACGTCCTCAGCATCTCCAACAATCTCCAATGGTAATAGTGGTGTTGCTGTTGGCGCGGCTGTGCTTGAAGCATCACGGTTTGTAAAGCAAAGAAATGATTTGGCAAAACATACCATCCTTCTCATTTTGCATTTATGAGAAGGTCAGATGTTGGGAAGTGCTCTAAAGAAAAGGATCTGGATGTCCTTGGTCATGAGTCACTAAACGAATTCATATGGATCAGTAAGGAATCAGCCCAGTAAATATGTGCTGTCCTTCATTGCAAACTGATTAAAGCATATGAACGTTGATACCTTCGTGTAGTGGTAGTGATATTGAGAAAGTGCTTGGGGCGCTGTGAACAGATTTTCTCTCCTTTATAAGGAATGGTCTCCTTTTCACAATGAGACAGTGTAAAGGAGTTGCACTAGCCTAATCCCTGCAGTGATGGTACCATGAGGAGGGTGTGAAGAAAATGAGTATTTAATCTGTAATCTATAGAAGAATAAAAAGTGATTGCGATAAAATTTGAATGTTACGGACCAAAACAAAACATTGATGGCATGAAATATAACGCGTTTTCCTGCAATGCATGTTTTCATATTTGAGAAAATACATGGATAAGAAACGTTGAGAAGTTTATGGGCCAGGTGCAAGGAAATGGATATCGCATGGATGGACATATTGGTCGGCATAGACCAGTCAGGCTGAATGGCCTGTCTCTGTGCTGAAGGATTCTATGAATCTATGATTGTTTACATATCTCTGTGGAACCGCTATTTGGTTGTGAGAGAGCTCCAGATTCTGAATAAAGTCCCACCATCTCAAAGTACAGTTAGGGTGAGACCCTTCACTGAGCATCGCATTGTTCTCAAACGTACCAGTAGCCACACTGAGATAGAATTGGCCATTCCCAAAAGTGTTTGTTCTCCATGCAGAACACAAGCTTGTCTTCTTGGAGATGGAACACGCCTCCTTGAGACTTGGTACAAACCATCAGCTGTGCCTCCTTACCATCTTCAAACCACGTTAATATGACACTTGTGTACCATTAGCAATGGAGCCATGAGGGAAAACATGGAGTAGTCTGTCTGTGCAGTCTCTGCTTCATTGAATTTTCGTGTTGCAGTATTCATGTCCTCCTCCTATTGCAGTATAACAGTTTGGACGGGCTGAAAGGCTTCTTCTGTTCATGTGTCAGTGTTTCGAGGGTCTGAATGTCCTCCTTCTTGTCCCAGGGAAGAGGGTCATTGTTGAGCAACCCATGTTTGCAGCTTACCAGCGTGTTGTGCTGACTGGACTCCATATCTTGCTGTGTAATAATAGACAAACAGGAGGGTGGAATAACACGGCAAACTAGGCAGCAGGTAGAGAAGTCAACATTTCAGGTATAACCGATCTTCAGGACTGTGGTGGAGGTAGGGGGAGCTGCAGATGAAAGGGACGGGAGAGGTTGGGCTGGGGGGAGTAGCAGGATGATGAGGTATGGATTGGTGGACACAAGTAGTGAATGCAAACTGCTTGGTCGATGGGAGGGATGAATCCGGTTGGTAACTGAAAGGCAGGGTCGTTAGGCGGAATAGAAGAGTGGGGACGGGCTGGAAAGGGAGCAGGAGTATGGCTGGGAAGTTTAATAAAAATTGTAGAACTCAATGTTGAGTCCTCCAGGCAGTACGCTGCCCAGGCAGAAGACAAGGTGTTGTCCCTCCAATTTGCGGTCTGACTCACGGTGGCAACAGAGGAAGCCAAGGATAGTCATGTTGGAAAGGGATTGAGAAGGGGACCGAAAATGGATGGTAACTGGGATATCAGTTCGGCCGCTTTGTATCCAGCTGTGATGCTCAGAGAAATGTACCCTTAGTTTATGTTTGGTCTCCCTAATGTAGAGAAGACACATTGGGATTACCTGATGCAGTAAACGAGGTTGGAGGAACGGCAGGTGAACCTCCGTTTCACCCGGAAGCACTGTTTGGGCCGCTGGATGGATGTGAGGGAGGTGGTGTGCAAGCGGGTAAAGCACCTTTTCCTATTGCAGCGGCAGTGCTAGTGGGGATTGGAGGATTTGGTGAAGAGTGTGGCACGAACCAAAGATTAGAGAAGGGAATGGTCCTTGGTAGAAGATGTGCCAAGTGATGAGATCCACCCCAGTTTACTGTATCTTGTGCTCCCGATGTAGTCTTCTCCACATCGGGGAGACCAAATGTAAACTAAGGGAATGTTTTGCTGACCATCTCAGTTGGGCCTATAAGGGCTGCCATGACCTAGCAGTCACTGCCTATTTCAATTCCCCCTCCCACGCCCTTTCCAACATGGCCATCCTTGACTTCCTCCATTGCCACAATGGAACAAACCGCAAATTGGACGAACAACACTTCATGTTTCGCCTGGGCAGCCTACAGCCCGGGGGACACAACACTGATTTCCCCAGTCTCAAATTACCGCCCCTCTAATACCCCAAATACATTCCCAGCTCCTCCTCCTCGCTCCCATTCCTCTGATCAGCCCTTCTGCCAAATACCGACTAGGTTCATTCCTCCTATTGACCAAACCGGTCATACCCTCTACCTGTGTTTACCTACCCCCACCTAACCACCCTGCCGCCTCCTCCTCCCCCACCCCGCCTATTTAAATGTAGACCACCTTACCCCTCACCCACAGTCCGGAAAAAGGCTTTTACCAAAGGCGTTGACTTCTCACCTCCTGAAGCTGTCACTCCTGTTTTGTTGTTCCGGCTTCCTGCCTGTCTACTTTGAATTCCAACCTTTGCAAATGTTTAAAAGATCTCTTCTTGTGTATGAAGCAACAGAGAGTGAACGGGCTGTTTCGATGGGCTGAATGGCTTTCTCACATTTCGGTGAAACTAGCTGAACGACCTCCTTTTTCATTACTATGGAAATGTGCAGTGTCCAGCAATGTGATCACACGAATGTTACCTACACGTTAACAGCATGAACTTGACTATTGTCCAGGTTTTGATGCTTTAGGTGATCTTCACTGAACATCTTAACATCTTATCGAATGACGGAAGGTAAGACATCCATGAATCAGCTGAAAATGTTCATGCGGAGTAAGCTACCCTGTTGATCGCCCGCAGAGATATCCAGGGACAGAGAGGATTGATGTCCAACAGCCACATTGTTTCAGAATGATCCAAATTATGGAGAGATTTCTACAGATTCCCATTATGCACCAACCTTGTTCAAACCCTTTGACACATTGCTCAGTCAAGTCTTTCAGTAATGTCAGGGCCAGTCACTCTGACGCTGTGTTAATATCATTTGTTCATATCAATAGGCCAAGGTATATGTGTGGGGAGTGTTTCCTTCTCTGAGAGGATAGTGACTGATGGGGCATCACTATCCCAGACAACTGCATCACTGAAATGTTTGGGAGGGGGTGAGGAGTGTGTCAATGGATTTTGTGAGAGTCGAGTGCTACAAATAATGTGCATGAAAGAGAAATTTCCGCAGACAGCAGATCATCCCTGACCTGACTGAAGGGAAGGGCAGGCTTGAGGAGCTAAATAACCTCCTGTTATTCCAGTACATCCCAGAGTCCAGTCAGTTTGTGGTGCTAACATTCCTCTGTTACTGCCCTTAACTAGATGAATAAACTGATTCTGTTGCTGCATAACAGGATACTGATGCTGTATGATCTTCCTCCTGCAACTATATGTCAGGCTCCAGGGGCTGAAAAGCCTTATTTTGTCCTGGCGCAACTGAAATCCATATCGACTAAATCTACCACCCGAGGAGAAAGTGAGCACTGCAAGTTCTCTAGATCAGAGTCGACAAGTGTGGCGCTGCAAAAGCATGGCAGGTCAGGCAACATCCGAGGAACAGGACAATCGATGTTTTGGACATTCGTGATAAAGGGCTTACGCCTGAAATATCGATTCTCTTGTTCCTGCCTGACCTGCTGTGCTTTTCCAGCGCCACAATTTTTCACGTCTAGCGCCTAGTCAACCTTCCAGGTCATGTCATTAAATAACTTTGAGAAATTTGTCAAGCATGATCTCCTACGCACAAAGCCATGCTCAATATTTCTAATCAGATCATGTCTTTTGAAATTAATGTACATCTTATCATTCAGAATTTTCGCAAGTAACGTACCAACCACAGATGTTAAACTTACTGATCCATAGTTCGAAGGGTTTTGCTCCCAGTCCTTCTTAAATAAGGTCACATTATTTGCTAAAATCCAGTCTTCCTGGATCTCAACTATGGTTAATGATGATCAAACTTATCAGCCAGGTCCCCCATAAATTCTTCTCTAACTGCCGACAGTGTTCTTGGATTTATCTGGTAAGGAACGTGAGATTTATCCAAACTCAAGCATTCTAGTATGTCCAGTACCTTCTCTACTGTGATATGGACTGTCCCTAAGAAATCACCTCGAACTTCGTCAAGTTCCTAAGTATTCATTTCTTTCTGCATGTTAAACACAGAAGATAAATATTCGTTGAGGACATCTCCAATCTTTTATGGTTCCACACATACATGTCCACTTTGGTATTTCAGGGGTCCTTTTTTCTTAATATTTATTGCTTTTCCTATAATATACTTAAAATACCTTTTTTTATTCATTATAATCTTCTCAGCCAAGGTTCTTCATGCCCCCCTTTACCACCAATGATTTCTTTCTCCAGTTAATTCCTGTATCCATTATATACCTCCAGGGATTGACTTGATACCAGCTGCCTGAGACTGAGCTGCCTTTTATTCAGGTCAAAGCCTAAATATCTCTTGTCATTCAGAGATCCCCATTCCTTCCAACTTTCGCTTCATCCCCACAGTAACAAGTACACCTTGAACTCTAGTATCTCACGTTCAAAGGCCTCCCACCTGCCAGCGGTCCCTTTGCTGGCAAACAAACTTTCCGACAAAGATCTCCCAACTCCTATGTCATTCCATCCAAATTCAACTTGCCCCAATTTAGAACTTGAAGCTATGGACCAGTTTTGTCGCTCTCCCTAACTACGTGCAAATTACTAAGACTAAGGTCACTGGTTCCAAAGTCCACCCCCACTATCACCTCCATCACCTGTTCTATCATATTTCCGACGAGTAAATCGAATTTTGCTCCTTCACGATTAGGCCCCTCTATATACTACATCAGGAAATTTTTCTGGCACAGTTAATGGATTCGACCCCACCAAATCACTTTTCGGTCTGGTTGTCCCAGTTATAAATATTACAATCCCCGATTATGACAATCCTTTTGCTCCTGCATACCCCTCCTCTTTGCAGGTATATCTGTTACTCTAATTCCTTTTGATTATTTCAGGGCATATACTACAACCCTTATAATATCACAATTCGACTTCCACCTCCATTTATGAGCTCCATCCATAAATCCTCGCTGTTTGATCCTTCCGTTATTTCATCACTCATTACTGCTCTGATACTTCCCTTTATCAGAAATGCAACTCCCCCTCCCCTCCTTTCACCGTCGCTGTCCTGCTTAAAGCAGCTAAACCCTGGCACACTAAGCTGCCAGTCCTGTCCCTCCCTCAGCCAGGTTTCTGTAATGACTTTAACATCCCACTCCCGCGTTCCTATCCATGCCCTGAGTTCATTGGCTTTACCTGTCAGCCATCTTGCGTTGAAATAAATCCAGCAAGGCATTCCTTGTCCCTATCGTATTCAGGCCTGACCCGTCTCTTCACTTTACTGCTTCTGATTACTGTATCTCTTTCCAGCCTCACACTTCCTTCCCTGCTCTTGAGGATCCCACACCCTGCCAATCTTGATTAAACCCTCCCTTGGAACATCAGCAAACCTGGTCTCCAAGTTATTGGTCCTTCCTCCAGTGTATGTGCCACCTATCCCTCTTGAAAAGATCAGCTCTGTCACAGAAAAGATCCCAATGATCTAAAAATCCGAGACCCTATCCCCTGTACAATTTCTTTAGTCATGTATGAATCTGCCAAATCCTCATATTCTTACTTTCATGAGCTCATGAAACAGGATGTAATCAGGAGATTACGACTTCGAAATCTTGGTTTTGAACTTTTCTCCTAGCTCTCTGTAATCACTCTGTCGGACCTTATCCATATTTCTAACTGTATCATTTATACCCATATGCACAATGACTTCTGGCTGCTCACCCTCCCCTTTGACAACGTTCTGCAGTCGCTCTGAGACTTCCTGGGCCCTGACACCTGTGAGGTAACACACCTTGCTGGATTCCCGTTTGAGGGCCCAGAATCTCCAATCCGTTCCTCCAACAATCGACTCTCCTATCTCTATGACGCTGTTGATATTTACCCTTTCCCGCTGTGCCCCAGAGTCAGTGGTATTGCCACCAAACTGCTTACTGCTGCATTCCCTTGAACGGTCTTTCCCCCCAACAGTATCTAAAATGGTTTACTTGTTTTAGAGAAGACTGGCCATATGGGATTGCTGCACTCTCTGCCTACTCCCTTTCCCATTCCAAACCTACTGTCTGCCTGGAACACGATAGGGAGCAAGGACTGGCTTTTGGATTAAATTGTGTGCAACAGGGCGGACAGGTCAGACTGATGAACTCAGGGCGTCCATCTTCATGTGGGACTGGGCCATTACAGTCATTACAGAAACATGGCTAGGGGCGGGTCTTGGGCGTGACCACCACACTAAAGCACTTATCAATGAAGTTCGTATCATCTCCGATGATCCTGAGTGCATCCAGCTCCAACTCCCAACCATGGTCTCCCAAGAGCTGTAGACAGGTACTCTTTCCACACATGCAGTCATCAGGGACGGTGGAAATTGCCCGGAGCTCCAACGTCCCACAAGAAAAACGTGCACCTGGACTAACTGCTATCTCGACTGCTGTAATACTAAATTAACAGGACTTTATTTGAGCTTGCCTGTACTTTTTGCTGAGGTGCTGCTGTCTGAAGCCTCTCAATCCAATGAAATACTACTTACTCTCCGACCAACAGCATTTTCTCTACTCCTCCACATTTACTTTTAGTCAGGAAAGCAGGGAAACACGACAGTGATGTAATGTTTGTGGCTTACACACTCCTTGACACCAAATCCATGATAACCTGCTCTCCAGGGCAGGTCTTAATGAGGTCTTCATCCTGGTAGAGGTGATTCTGCTGATGCAAATCCTCACCCCAATAGCTAATCTGCGTTGTCACAGTCCTCTGGTCCTTTCTGTGTCTCACTCCAAAGGGAGGGAGGTTGATGTTCGAATACCGGGCTTTTGCAAAAAGCAAAAAATAGACGTAGGAGCAAAATTATGCAGCTCTCTGAGTCTGCTTTCCTGTTCAATTCGGTGACATTTATTCTGATAATGCCCCATTCTATTTTCATGCTTTTTCCCCATAACTAAACCTTGTTTAAAAATCAGTCTAACTCAGCCTTCAAGATATTTAATGATCTCGCCTCAACAGCCCTCAGGAATTTCTACAATTGTTTCCCTCTCACTGTTGGGAGACTTGGTGGTTTTAATCCCGTGCCTTATTTCTGGCACTCTTTGTGAATTGTGACGACATTAGATGTTATCGTGTCCTATCACACTTTTCTGTGGCCAGAGGCAAAAAAAATGAAAATGTCAGAGCCTGTAATCTTCTCCCTCATCTTTCACATCAGCCTAAGATGCAGCTTATTCGGATCTGGAGATTTGCCCACTGTTTACCATGATTAAACTTCCAATTCTTCCTTGGCTTCTTCATCAATTCGTTCAAGGATCACACAGTCATTCTCCCCGAATCCAGGAGCGGCTTCTTCAAACTGAAGACGGATATGAAGCCCGTGTTTAACATATTCCGCTGCTCCGTGCACAGGCTGCCTCAACTGGTCTCTAATCCTCCCCCTTCTTTCTGTTGTTATCCTCTTCTTCTTAATAAACTGATAAAATGTTTTATGCCGATCCCCCTTCTGCTCTTCAACTGACTTTTTAAGTTTAACCTTACACTTACTATATTCTTTTCGTGCATCCATTGACATGCTCACTTTCTACCCACTTTAAGTCTATCTTTCGTTTATAATTCTGTTCTGAATGTTTGTTGACATCCGAGGTTCTCTGGGCTTGTTTTCCAAATTTTCATCTTCTGTGTTACATATTGGGAGGATACTCTCATTAATTCCATTTTGATTAAGTTATCTCCCATGCCCCCCCCCTCCCCCCCGCCACACACACACACACACACGATCCTTTTTTTTCATAAATTCGGTCTCCCCAATCCATTCACTTTTTATTTTCCAGATGATTTTTTTTTAATCTTTTCCGTAACAAACTTAAAATATATGTTGTCACGGTCATTCTTCCAATCCTGCCTGCGATATCCTGACTGGCTTCGTTCCCCACAATGAGGCCCAGCATTGATCCACCCGTTGTTGTACCTGCTACATGCAAAGAAGCTCTCTGGAATAAATGTCAAGGCCTCTGTCCCCTCTTGAAAAGTTATCACTGCCCGAATGAATGTTTGGAAATTAAAAGCCTGCATGTAACAATCGTATTACTGTTTTTACACACCTCATTAAATTGGTTAAATATTTTTTCCTGTATTTTCTTTTATCTCAGGGTCTATAATATATCCCCAGCAGAGCCTCTGCAATGGTTTTGATCCTGAGCTCTATCCACAAAGCTTCATTAGATCATTCCAAGATATTGTCCCTCCTTACTGATGTAACTGACTCCATAACTCATAATGCAACACCACCTCATCTTTTACCCCACTCGTGTCCTGCCTATAGGTCTTGTACCATAGCATATTGAGTTGTCAGCCCTGACCTCCCACAAATATATCTCTGTAATGGTAAAAATGTCACATTTCCGTATGTCACCTTGTTCCCTTATCACACCTGTCTATCCGATAATATTCTCAGCATTAAGGTAAAGCACATCCACCCTGGAGTATAGTACCTGGAATCCTCTGTACCTCGGAGTTCTTCAATCAATCAGTGTTCGGTAAGAAGCTGCTCAATTCATGAATCAAAACTGTAACTCTGGGACGGAATTCGTATTTGTTGAAATACAACCTAGTTTTGAATAAATGCATTATTCAAATGCAATTTTCCAGAACTGAGCAGCCTGTTCCACATAAAATGAGTTTCTGCTAATTCCCTGCAAAGTGTGGAGGTGGAATAGCCGTCATTATTCGGGAAAATGAGGACGACAGATGCCAGAGATCAGAGTTGAAACGTGTGGCACTGATTATGAACAGCCCGTCAGGCAACATCTGAGGAGCAGGCGAGTCAAAGATTTGGGCTTCACCCCTTCGTCAGGAGCGCCTTCGTGCCTTCCCATCTTTTTCATTCCATGGGTCAGGCATCAGATCTTGTGGTGGGAAAGCATTTTGGTGATAGTGACCACAACTGCCTCACATTCTACATCGCTATAGAGAAGGAGAGGATTAGGCAAAATTGGAGTTTATTTAATTGGGAAAAATGAAACTGTGATGCGATTAGACGTGAGTTAGGAAGCATGGATTGGGAGCAATTGTTCCATGGTAAAGGCACTATAGACATGTGGAGACTGTGTAAGGAACTGTTGTTGCAAGTGATGAATAAATATGTCCCTCTGAGACAGGCAAGACAGGGGATCTAATTGAGGTACACAAGATAATGAGAGGCATATATCGAGCCGATAGCCAGAAACTATTTCCAAGGGCAGAAATGACTAACACGAGGGGTAATAGTGTTAAGCTGGTTGGAGGAAAGTATCGAGGGGATGTCAGAGGTGGGTCCCTTACACAGAGAGTTGTGAGAGCATGGAATGTGTGGCCAGGAGCAGTTGTGGAAGCAAGGTAATTGGGGACATTTAAGAGACTACTGGACATGCATATGGTCACAGAAATTGGAGGGTGCTTACACGAGGATCAATCGTCGGTACAACGTCGTAGGCTGAAGAGCCTGTTCTGTGTTGTACTGTTCAATGTTCTATGTTCTATGTTCTATGGTTCGCAGGATATTGCGAAACATACATGCTCAGTGAAGCAGCACGATATATAGCCCTGAAATGGAAAGAAGTCAATCAGTTGGTCCGACAGTGGGTAGACAATTTCGGGTGAATTATGGACTAATTGAAGTACAATCATGAGGAGAGATAAATCCCCTGTTCCAGAGGGGAAACATCTGAGGTTGCTACAGGAAGAGAAGAAAGAGATTTCTGTCCCTTTGGCAATGATTTTTGCGTCTTCACACTCCACTGGAATAATGCCAAATGATTGAGGCTGACAAATGTTACTCCCTTGTTCAGGCAAGGGAATAAGGATAATCGAGAGAATTACAGTCCAGTCATTCTTGCATCAGTATTGCGCAAAGTAGTGGTGAAGATTCTGAGAGATAGACTTTATGATTACTTGGAAAATCATAGTTTGTATAGAAATAGTCAGCATGGCTTTGTTAGGGGCAAGTCATCCCTCACAAACCTTATGGGATTCTTTGAGAATGGGATCAAACACATTGAAGAAGGTAGAGCAGTGGATGCGATGTGCATAGATTTTAACAAGGCATTTGATCACGTTCCCCATGGTAGGTACATTCAGAAAGTAAGGAGGTATAGGATACATGGAAACCTATCTGTCTGGATAGAGAATTGGCTGGCCCATAGAGACACAAAGTGGTGGTAAATGGGAAGTGTGGGAAGTGGGCGGCACGGTAGCACAGTGGTTAGCACTGCTGCCTCATAATACCAAAGGAGAAAATGAGGACTGCAGATGCTGGAGATCAGAACTGAAAATGTGTTGCTGGAAAAGCGCAGCAGGTCAGGCAGCATGCAAGGAACAGGAGAATCGACATTTCGGGCATATGCCCTTCTTCAGTCTGCTTGACCTGCTGCACTCTTCCAGCAACACATTTTCAGCTCATAATACCAGAGACCCAGGTAAAGTTTCCGCCTCAGGCGACTGACTGTGTGAAGTTTCCAGGTTCTTCACGTGTCTTTTTGCTCCAGTTTCCTCCAACAGTCCAAAGATGTGCAGGTGAGATGAATTGGCCATGATAAATTGCCTGTTGTGCTGGATGGAGGGGAATGGGTCTAGGTGGGTTGCGGGTTGGTGTGGTCTTGTTGGGCTGAAGGGCCTGTTTCCTCACTGTAAGCAATTTAATCTATTCACTCTGGAGCTTGGTGGAAAGTGGTGTTCTGTCGGGTTCGGTTTTGTGAACTCTTGTTTGTGTTTTCTGTAAATGATTTGGATGAGGGAGTGCAACTGTGGGTTATTACATTTGTCGACGCAAAGTAAACGCTGGTGGAATTGTGGACAGTGTGGGGGCTGTAGTAGTTTGCACTGGGATATTGACAGGATGAAGAAGAACTGGGCTGATAAGTGAAAGGTGGATTTCAAACTGGAAAAGTGTGAAGCGATTTATTTTGGATGATTGATTTGAATGCTGAATACAGGATACAAGGTAGGTAGTGGTCGTCAGGTCTCCAACAATTCACCCTCTTCTCCAGACACCTTCCCCTGCCAACACAGGAATTGCAAGATCTGTGCCCACACCTCCCCACCCACCAAAAAAAGCCTCAAAGATCCTTCCCCATCCATCAAGGTTTCACCTGCAGTTCCACACGTCAGCTACTGTATTCATTGCTCCCAATGTGGTATTCAATACCTTGGTGAGATAGGACATCTACTCGCAGAGCACTGCAGGGAACATCTCAGGGACACTCGCAACAACCAGCCCCACTGCCCTGTGGCCGATTGATTCAACTCCCCTCCCACTCTGCTGAGGACATGCAGGTCCAGGGCTTCATCCATCGCCACTCCCTTGCCACCACATCTTCAACCTCGGGACCCTCCAATACCGAGGGTCAATGTGGATTTCACCAGTTTCCTCATTTCCCCTCCTCCGACCTGTTCACAGTTCCAAACTTCTAGATTAGCACCGCCCTCACGACCTGTCCCATCTTTTTATTCAACGTGGGAAAGGGTACTTCATTTATATTCCCTTCAGAGTGGAAGCTGGCCCTTTGGCCCAACAAGTCCATACCAAACCACCGAAGAGTGACACATTTCCCTCTCACTAATGCACCTACAACTATGGGAAATTTTGAATGACCAATTCACCTGGCTTACATATCTGTGGAACGTGGGAGAAAACCAGAACACGAGGAGGAAACCCATGTGAAACATAGGAGAACGTGCAAACTCCACACGGAGAGTCGGCTGAGGCTGGAATCGTAACTGGTCCCTGGCACTGTGAGGTACCGTGCCCACCAGTCCATCTTCCTTCCCACCTATTCACTCCACCTCCCCTGCAGGTATTACAATTATCCACACCTCCATCCAACTATCGCACTCTCAGTTACCTTTACCGAGTCCCACCCCCTCCTATTTATCTCTCCACACTCATGGCTCCCTGTCTTATTGCTGATGAAGGGTTTTTGCCCGAAAGTTTGCTTTTCCTACTCCTTGGATACTACCTGAGCTGCTGTGCATTTCCAGCTCTACCCTCACGTCTCTAACCTCCAGCATCTTCTGTCTTCTCTTTCACCTTGTTAACATCTCCACTCAGTGCCTGTCCAGGTTGCAGATGTTTGGAGTCTGGGAGGTAGGCCACATGTCATCCCCCGAAGTAATTTGTGTGTTAATCTTCTGACACTCCATGTCCACACATCTGCTCACTGGGGCAGGGTTTGACTGAAAATAAATTTGTCAAACATGGTTGCCAGCCAGTTATTGATGTCTAATTTGGACAGTGATCGCATGTTGGCTAGTTTTCACATGGCCCAACTTGGATTCCAGATGATTTGCTGGGAAATATTGCTTGAATATTTGCCCAGAACCACTTGCTAATGTTTCGGATACATTTAGGTCCAGGCCAGTATCTCACTAAGCGCCACAGCCAGCAATGATTTCAGTAACAGTCTGCATGAATTCAGATCCTTCTTAATCTATTTTCAACGAAGGCAATGATTGCATGGTGATGAGTTCAGTGATCTGAAAAACAATCAGATATTTGCCATGTTTCATGAATTGTGCAAAAGTGAGATTTGAAGTATGATCTTTCAACCAAACAATAATTGCATCCTCTCTTCAAGCAATTAGCTTGATGTTATATTTATGGAACTAACGCCTGTCAACATTTTATGATTCAAAAATAAAGAATGTACATTTTGTTTTATATTGAACAAAGAATATGCTATCTGACATAGACGTGATCACAATTACATATTCATTGTCGGTATTCAAACAAATACATTGTCGCATTAACATTTTAAAGTGGTTGGTGTCTGACCGATTATAGAGGCAGATTGAGAATACGATTGAACAATCATATAGAAACAGCGTTCTTATATATTTAAGTAGCAATCAGTTTAATTTCTCACTTAAGTGTACAAGCTTAAGCTATTGACCAACAATTGAGAAATGACAGTAATTCAACATGTACTGTAAATGTTAACGTAAATGAATGATTTATGATATTACATTGTAGACAACAATAATTTGAAATCTTGCAATTTTTCAAGAATGAATCGCATTTAATGCAAAATTTGGTGAGTGAATAAAAACGATGAACGTATTTCCGTATGAGTGAAAAGTCAAACATTTACAAAGTGTTTTGTGCCAGTGTAAAGAATAATTTGTTTTAATAATTGGAATACAAGATTTAAAATATTCATGTGCTGACTACTAATTAATCTTCATCATCAAGCTGACTTTGCAATTCTTGCATTTTAAATGGTTATGTTGCAGCAAATATGATCAGTTATTTGCTAGCATTTACAACAGGAAATAATCAGATACTAATGTTGATTTGCATCTGTATATGATAGAGTACAAACCTTTAATGGACAGAAGGAGGCTACTGGGGCACTGTGTATGCATCAGCCCCAGAAATGTCTCCCAAATTCCTCCCATTTGCCACCCGGTCTCTGAAGCCCTTCACTTTTATTACTTACAAATATTTCTCCAGTTCCTTTTTGAATTTTCATTCACAAATCTCCCAGGCAGAGCATTCTAAATGCTAACAACTCTCTCAATGAAGAAGTTTTTCCTTATCTCACTTCGAGCTCTTGTGCTAACAATCTTGAACCTACGACTGTTTGACGCTGTAATGCCAATGAACAGAAACAGAATATTCGTATTTTAACCTGTAATTTTTTCCATAATTTTGAACAACGCAATAAGTTCACAACTTGGTCCTTTCTGCTTAATGAAGAATAACCCTAATTGTTCGTAACCTACCTTTAACTAAATCGTTCATTCCAGTTGTCATTCCGATTATTTATAAGGTTACTGGTATTCTTGTACAAGGTAATGTGACGTGTTTTGTGTGTTTGTGTGTGTGTGTGTGTGTGTGTGTGTGTATGTGTGAGAGAGAGAGAGAGAGAAAACAATCCGCTGTAATGACAGAATTACTACCAGTCCCACGTGGAAAAGAGATAATGATTAGGAAGGTGTTACAGTTTAACATGTGGTTAAAGAGCTAGTACGTGGTGAGGGTTACAATTTTTGTACCATTGGGATCTGTTCCAGGACAGGTGAGAGCTTTCAAAAATGGACAGGTTGCATCTAAACTGGAGGAGCACCAAAATCCTTGTAGTGAGGTATACAAGTGGAAATTGGATAGATTTAAACTAATAAACCAGGAGGTTGGCAACCAAAGCAGCAGGTCAGAAACTGAGCAGAAGCTAGAGGTGAATAAGATATCAATAAGATATCAGGCATGTCCAGTCTCATGACCACGATGAAGGATGGATCATGTCAATTCAAAATGTGAGTTGGAGATTGGAATAAATGATAGGGATGAGGGGCAAAATTATCAAGGATTAACAAATAACGTTGGACAGTGTGGGGGATGCGAGCTAGGGACGTGTGTGAGATCAGGAGGCTAGTGTACAAAAAACTATTAGAATAGAAAGACAAACCAAGAAAACGCATTTAAAAACTTTGTACCTGAAAGAACACAGTATTTGGAAAAATATCGATGAGCTGAAAATAGATACAGAGTCAAGTGGGTATGACCTGGTGCGGATTACAGAAACATGGTTATAGGGAAATCATGACTGGGCTGTGACATGTCCGAGGGTACTCACTATTCCAGAAGGTTAGACAAGAAGGAGCAGGAGATGAAATTGATGTACTGGTTATGGATGATATCAAGGCTGCATTAGGAAATGATATTGGCACGAGGATATTGGCATGTTAATCAGTCCAGGCGTAAATAAAAAACAAGAGAAGAAACCTCTTGGGAAGAGTAATGTTTTGCTACTGTCCCCCCTAAGTATTTCTGAGGTCGGAAATAATGACGGCTGGTGACAAGGGCACAACAGTGGGATGAACATGCATATTGACTCAATTAATCAACTTGGCAAAGGTAGCCTCGAAGAACAATTCATAGAGGGTTTGAAGGAGTGTTTCTGAGAGCAACATGTCATGGATTCAACCAGAGAACGGGTTACTTCAGATTTGATTTTATGTGACAAGGACGGATTGATAAAAAGATCTTGCAGTTTAGGATCCTCTTGTAAGCAGTAACTGCAACATGCTGTAGTTTCATCGTCAGATTGAATGAATGAGGACAGTCACATATGACATTTTAGTTTTTAGCAATGATAATTATATTGGACAATGATAATTATATTCGGCAATGATAATTGTATTGGGCAAAGGAAGGAGTTGGCTTGGGTGGACTGGCCAGGAAATAAAAAATGAAGGGCAAGACAGATTTTTTTAAAAAGGCAAAGACGCAAGGAGGTATTAAATAACCTCTCAATAAAGTATATTGGTGAGAGGAAGCTGAATTGTGAAATGGAAAAAAAAGTCATCCATGATTTGACACGTAAATCAATAAGAACATGAGGGAAAAGTCTCGGGAAAATCATATTACACAGGTTAGTCACACTCTGCAGGACTAGACAAGGCACAGACTTGGTGGTGTTATCGTTCAACTGTTAAGCGAGAGACTCAGATAATGTTCTGATGACCTGGATTTGAATTCTGCCATGGTAGATTATGGAACTTGAAACCAAATGTGAAATTAAGAGACTGATAGTGATCATGAATCGATTGTAAGATAAAACTCATGTGGTTCACTGATGTCCTTTAGGGAAGGAAACTTCCATCCTTGCCATAGATTCATCACTCTCTGGCTGAAGGCGTTTCTCCTTATCTCCGGTATGCAATATCTTCCCTTAACTTTAAGACTATGTCATTGGGTCCTTTCCCTCCTAATAATGGAAGCATCTTTCTGACATACACTCTGACCAGGCATTTAATATTTTGTATGATTTAATTGGAGCCCCCTCATCCTTTGCAACTTCAGCGAGTTTGATCCCAGAGACTTCATACGTTGGCTTTTCATTTCTGAGGCCATTCCTGCATCATGGAAATTAAATCGACTTGACTCAATTATTAGCAAGAGCAAGGAAAGTGTCTTTATTAAAAATCCTGCAGCAGTTTGACTCATTACAGTAAGTCCGATGCCTCAATGCAAGGAGTACTGAAACATTATACAGACGCCTGCCTTATATCGTTCCTTATCACACTCTCAAGGGCAAAGACTGGGGAAATTCAAGTTCTTATTCTTTCATCCCCTGGTCCTAGACATAACAGTTCTTCAGCTTTCACAGAGTTCGACTATTGCAAGGTCGAGTTGAATATTTTCAGAATCCAAACAGAGATAAGCTAACTGCAAACCTTCATCAAACGATCGTTTACAATGTTCAGTGCAGCATTGATTTAAATAAACCATTCTCTTTCAAATTTCACAGTAAATGTTTTATTCATTTCACAGTAAGTGGATAATTTCCCATTACATTTTCCCCTTTTTGTCATTTTACGACAACAAGGGGACAACTACAGCAACATTAAAAAACGAGCCAGAGTAACTATACATCAGAAAATGTTGAGGAAACACCAAGCCTTTCCTCAGACACTATCTACCCGAAACACAGCTTTGTGGTGCTTTCATCACTTGCTCTGGTATTCCCCGTACACAGCCCATTTTCACACGTCACATTCGGTAAAGCCATGGTAAGGTGGGGTCCACGCAATGCCCCTTCCCTTACGAATAGTCCTACGAGGTGTTTGCTTCAAGTGAGAGCTGGAGCTTGCCCATATTCGTACGAGGCTTCCACCCATTTGGAAAACATATCAACTATTATCAGACAATACATTTTCCCTTCGCTGTGTGTTTGTTGAATAAAATTAATCTGTAAATGTTCAGAAGGTTTTTGTGGCTGGGGGTGTGCTGCCTCTTTACCATGAGCTTCACGTTGGCGCCTGAGGGGGCCAAAGACGGTGTACGGCCTGCACAACGGAACAGGATTGAACTGTCCTGGGGGCTGGCGCTTCAGTCAGTCCCAAAAATACTCGCAAACCGATCGCCTCAACCCGGAATCGTAAACAATGACCTATAAACAACGAAACAAAACAAGACACACAAAGACAAAGAACTTTACAGTACAATCGCAACGCTGCAACTACTCCCCAAGGTCCTTACAGAAGCAGTGTTCTGGGCCACAGGCTGTCTTCCTTCTTGCCCCGAGAGATCAGCCTGCAGAGCTCAAGGCATTTTCTATATCCACATCAACGGACCATTTACTGTCCGGTGGAATTTGAGCCAATATTGTATCGGATTTGGCAACATGTGGGGCGCGCGGAACAACAGCGTTATTGACAGCTTGCAGGTCTAGAACAAACCTCCATTCCTCCGGTTCACCGGGAATGTTTGCTTTTTTGACAGGAATAATGGGGGTTTTCACTGGTGAGTTTTCACAGGGAATGATCACTCTAGCCTTTAGGAGGGATTCAAAGACGGGAGTAATTCATTCTATGGCTTCAGGTTTTAACAGGTATTGTGCTCTGCAAGGACGATACTCAGACTTCTGGCTTATTCTTATGAGCTCACAGCGCCCCGTATTCGCCCCACATCATGTTTACACTTTGCTCACAACTCTGTAGGGGCCATCTTTAATCTTGGTTCTGAAATTTCCATCGGAGGGAAAGGCCAGGTGATCTCCCGAGGATTTTCAGGGCTTGTGGTGTTTCCCTGGACTGTCCTATCTGCCTGAGTTAGCCAATTTAGTTTCTTATTATATGTCCACATATCTGGATGAAACCAAACACCAAATCGTCCCTGAAGACCCAACCTTTCACTATTTGTGCCTTTAGCATCCATGCTGCCAAATCCTGGCACGTGTCAGCAGATGCCTTCGCCAGTGATGAGCGGAACATTCCACATCAAAAAGGTAGGGTCAACTTGCTGTTACAGATACCTTCGATAAGTTCACACTGACTGCACATTTGTGATCACTTCAATAAAAATCGCAAAGTAACAGCTCTAACCCATCTCCTGAACAAATCTTTCTCATATGGTTCGTCAGGGCCATCACGGTGTATGAGTGTTGTGCAGTGCATCATATATCCAGCAAGAAAATCGATGTTAATAAGATTAACATGGTTGTTTTCTTTCAGGGTGAATGAACTGCTCACTGAATTTATGGCTCTCTGGCTTAATCGCACTCATAGACATACATCAGGAGTTGTAGGTCATATTTTACAGCCTGCACTGTTAAATTTTTCCATTGAATTACCTGAAAGCCTGTCGGAGTACTGATCAAGTTCAACCCCAGTTTCACTACGAGTCGCGAGCTATCAGATTTAAAGGATAAAATTCCAATAACAAGAAGGAGAATTGGCAGGTTTCCCCGTTAGTGGGCTGCCCACCTCCACCTCAGCCTTCCCCTGTCAATCACCCTGCTGTCCAGCTTCCAGGGCCGATTGGGGCTGTCTGTGTGGGCACTGGCTCGCCCAGTGGTCCATTGCTCTGCAAAGAAATTACCCGCCAGATCTACCTTTGCCAGCGCTTCTTCCGCGAACTCTTTGTCTTCTATGACCTCCAGATCTGCCTCTCTCTGTTCCTGTAGCACCTGCCTCCAACGGTTGGGCGACCATTTGCATCATAGTAAGCTGAGCTTTATGTGCTTGCGGTTTCAACTTTATTTTCCGCTTATCCTACTCTTGGGTAAGCAATTTTTCAGCATGTATCACATGTTGTTCTATCAAATTCAGCTTTCCTGTGTCCCAGTTAATACATGTGTCTTTTACGTTTTTCGCTATTGCTTCCTCCATTCCATTGATGAAACTCTGACTCAGGTGTGCCTCATGCAGCGTGATTTCCGCTGCCGTTATCTTGTCAGGTGGTCTCCGTCCACTATGGGCACTATGGATTTCAGTGAGGTGCGTAAGATACTGGGATAGGGTCTCACATTCCCATTGTTTACACATTGTTACTTTGGCCAAGTCAATTCACACTGGGAATGCCTTCCTACATGCGGTAGCCAGCGCTGCAACAAAAGTATTTACGTCTCTGTTCTGCTCTGCTTGCGGGTTGGCTACTCTGCTATTGATATTTGCAGCTGGCAAGGTATACTTGATTTTGGTGATATCGACAACTAGATTTCGTCCCAGGAAACGGCTGACGTGGAACTTCCACCAGGCTGATCTCTTGGATGTCTGCAGGTCTCTGAGAGCCGTCATCTAGGTCAGGAACTGAAACAGACATAAGACAATGTACAGTTTCGTTAGGTTATTTGCCAGACGCGTCCGCATGTGTGCTGGTGTTTGTATGTGTATTTGGTCTATCCTTTACTTGAGATTTCCTTTCACTGATATCAGCCTCAACCTTCCACATGTGAAAAGCACTCCATTTCATAAGTTCTATTTTCCCCATCCTTTTCTCCTTCTCTCTCTCTTCCTATCTCGAGCTCACCATTTCCAGTTGTCTTTTCCTAAAACTTCCTCCCTCTTGAAAACCACATTCCTTGATCCACAATTCTAACTACTTTAAACATTCTGGGCAGTAATTATTTAGCATGTATTGTATTTTTGGTTGACCATTCGAAGTCCTGTGTGGACTCTCCCTTTGTTTGCTCTTGCTGGAGCCCATTTTAGTGTAACTGGATACGTGTTCAGTTCTCTCTCTCTCCCTCTCTCTCTCCCACAAGTCAAAACCACCATTAACCTTGCTGTCTCCTGAACACTGTAGAGACCGTAATCCACTTCGCTTGGGGTTTTACTCGAATACAACGCGAGAGTTCACAGAAACCTTTTTCTGCTGTATTTATTCTCTTAGAATGAGTCTCGATGTCTGATTACTTACGCCACGGCTCTTACCCCGAGCCTATTCGATTCGAACCCCCAGCCCTGGGGTGATCCACCGATTCCCAGTCTTCGCACGCAAAGTGAACGACCTTCAAGGCGCTAGTGCCTACACCTCCTGGGAATCTTCAGAATTTCACCCAGTCGTGGGATCCCGGACAAGCCCCCAAGTTTACTGTTGTGGAAATTAAATCGACTTGACTCAATTATTCACTAGAGCACAGAAAGGGTCTTTGTAAAAAAAACTCCTGCAGGATTCTGCCTCATTACATTCAGTCAGATGCCTCAATGCAAGGTGTAATGAAACATTATACAGACGCCTGCCTTATAGTGTTCGTTATCCCACTCTCAAGGGCAAAGACTGGGGTAATTCAAGTTGTTATCCTCTCATCCCCTGGTCCTGGACATAACAGTTTTTCAGCTTTCCCAGAGTTGACTATCGCAAGGTCGAGTTTAATGTTTACAGAATTCAAACAGCGTTAAACTAACTGCAAACCTTCATCACAGCATTGTTTACAAAGGTCAGTACGGCATTGATTTAAAGAAAAACATTCTCTATCAAACTTCACAGTAAATGGAGAATTTTCCATTATACTTGTGAACGGCCTCTGAACATGTTCCAGGGGTGGTATATCCTTCTTGAGATATGGGGCCCAAAACATCAAACAATAATCCAAATGTGGTCTGATTAGAACCTTATGGAAACTCAGAAGTACATCCATGCTTTTCTATTCAAGTCCTCTCAAAATAAACGTTATCATGGTATTTGCCTTTGTGACTAGTCGAATCACCTGATATAATGAGCTTATGATGGATAATAAAAATTATCATGGAGTTACAAAAAATGAACAACGATTAAAGCATGCTGGGAAATGGATCCCAGCCTTGACTAAAGTCTCTGTGCTAATCCACATGCTGCAGAATGCAGACAGGCTCCCCACAGACGGTTTGTAAACAAACTTGAGAGCTACAGACTCTGCAATACAAACCTGGAGTTTAACTTGAATGGGACAATGGAATGTCGCCCTTGGGCCATCAATGTGTCAACCCCTGTTTGGGTCTGTTTGCTCAGGGTAATCCAACACTCCCAAAAGAGGGTGAAGAATCGGAAGAATGAGAATCACGGCAAAACGCTACTTAGCGCAGGAAATCGAAAATAACCACCAAAAGAGAAGATACCTCCAAGTCCATCGTAAGAAGAAGAAATCAGCACGTAGAGGCCGGCAACGTTCTATAGGCGTGGTATACGATCATACAGAGTTAATTGAAAGCACAAGATAGCTTGCAGTGTGTTTCGTTACTTAAGAGTAAAATTTATGGTTCTAATATTAATTGTGTTCAATAAACAAATATTGTTGTTTAGAAGTCGACTCACATTTCTTTTGGTGAATATAAGATATTAAAACATACTGTCTCATGGTACAAAACTTTCCTAAATATTGGTTCAACTGCAAGTTTACCTTGAGACCATCTTGGTCTAGAACTCCCAAGTCTCTATGCACTTCAGACTGAGTAATTTTCCTGCATTTAGAAAAAAGTCCATGCCTGTATTCTTCTTACCAAAGTGCATGACCGCACACTTGCCCCCATTGTATACCATTTGCCACTTCTTTGCCCACTCTCTTAAAGTGTCTAAACCCTTCTGCAGCCTCTCCACTTCCGCAATGCTACCTGTCTCTCTACCTGTCTTTATATCATCTGAAAAGTTAACCAGAATGCCCTTAGAACAATCTTCTAGATCATTCATTTACAAAGTAAAGAGCCGTGATCCCAACACTGAGGCTTGTGTAACATCACATGTCACTTGCTACCATGCTGACAAGACCATTTTTTATTCTCACTCGCAGTTTTCTGCCTTTGTAACTATTGTTGTTTCTAAATTCCACCCAGACAGATCCTTCACCATCTGTCCATACTTCAGATGTGATGGGAACTGAGTGAAGGGACTGCAAAACACTTTAGCATTGTCGCTATTTTATAGCTTAGATAGGGACTAAAAATATGTCATTGGCCATTCCATTGAATTGTGGCGACAATCTATGTCTTTGCCGAAATATTGTGTTTGCATTATGGAAGAATACAAACATGTGAACCTGCTTGAGAGGACACAGACAATTTCAAATGTTTGTATTCTTCTATAATACAGACAGAATATTGGTCAATGACACAAACTGTCACCAAATTCCAGTGGAAATGACAATGTAGTATTTTTACTTTTTTTGTTTT
The DNA here is from genome assembly GCF_047496795.1 of Chiloscyllium punctatum. Classification (NCBI taxonomy): domain Eukaryota; kingdom Metazoa; phylum Chordata; class Chondrichthyes; order Orectolobiformes; family Hemiscylliidae; genus Chiloscyllium; species Chiloscyllium punctatum. The sequence goes on from NC_092757.1 coordinate 11,748,418, forward strand.
TATTTGTAGATAAAGAAGACACGAGTTTATAAACAGATATAAGTGTGTCAAATGAACCATAAATATTGGTATATGGAGCACAGAATGGAATATGTGTCTGTGTTCAAATATGTTGGCAATTTAATGGAAACGCAGAAGTAATTTCAATGGAGAGATTGGTTTGAGGCACAGAGGAAACAGGCACCTGGATCACACACACAAAAAAATGCGTACATCAAACTTTTAGAGAGGCCAGACAAATGTTGAAACTTTTTTGAAACATAATTCATTCAGATGTCGGAAAGATTTTCTAAAGTTTTACTGTGTACTGGAGAGACCACATCGAAAAAGTTAGGGCAATAATGATATGCAAAACAGTCCAGAGAAGATACACACAGTGGGTCCTCGTGGTGCAGGAACACTAACATTTTTATTTCAGGGAACGTTACAGGATTCTGAACAAGTGACAGTGAAGGGACAATGGGTTCGATGCAAGTCAGGATGCAATGTGACCGAGGAAATAATATTCTTCACCAATTGATGTTCACAAGCCATGGAAATGGTGAGACTATTTTCTGTTTTCAAGAATTAAAATGTTAGAGTCTTATGGCAAACAAACAGGCCATTCAGCGCAACCTGTCTACACCAACAAGAAAACACCAAACTACATGAATGAAAATTAACTCAATGTGCATAGCCCACTCTGCTCTGGTATTTTGTGCTCATTCAGCTGCTGATGAAATGCTGCAATAACATGCGTTATTCGTGACCTGGGCTGTCAGTTGACCTTTTATTTCAATGTATTCACGAAATGATTTCTGCAAATGCATCGCACTACTTCAAAGTCCGCAAAAACCTCATCAGATCAATAAACATGTTTACATTGTTCAATTATTATGAGGAAATCGGATTTTTCAAAACTTCATTTGGGATTTTAATGGAGCTAGTCCAACATTAATTGCCGTTGAGAAGTTCCACTCCAGTTGGTGTTGGCCTATCCAAGTGGCTGTTGGGAGGGAGTGCCAGCTGTGCATCTCATGTGCCAGCATAGCTGGGAGTGCGTATTACTGGTGGTGAACGCAGTATTAAATAAGCCACCATACTATGATGAACAGTTGGCAGAAAAACGCAGAACATCTGACTCTTTGTCAAAGTGAATGTGTGGCAAGGAATTTATTATTCTGCCGATAAATAACAACCTTACAACGAGAAGTCAATTTATTAATGAAGGAAAGTTAGTTTCTATGTTTTTGCTTTCCTTAAAATAATGATGTCAAATAGCCAGAATAATGTTGGTGGGCTTATTGAACGAAACTCACACTGAGCATATGAATTATCTTGGATATTTTCAGGGAGGTCCGGGTTGTCCTCGGTTTAGTGAGTACTGATGGTCCATGGGATGATGCTGATTTGTAATCTCCGCACTTACTGAGCACGGTTCGATGGAACAAACCAACAATTACCATTGGGTGATGCTTCATGGAATCGTGTAATAAAGAAGATGCCTATCAAATCTGGCATCATCAAGCGCTGATACAAGTGCTTTGCCGAGTTTGTACGGTTTCCTTCCTCAACCACCCCCACAGGCAATGCATTTCAGAAGCATATCATCCTCTGGGTTCAAAACAGATTTCACATATCCTCACTCAATCACTTGTCTTTCACTTCAAAGTGTATCCCCTTGTACTTAACCTTTTGATTAAGGGGAAGAGCTGCTGCCTGTTCACTTTGTCTATACCTCTCATGCTGTTTTCCATCTCTGTCAGGTTCACCCCATAACCTTCTCTGCTCCAAAGTAAAGCAAAAACAAATCTAGCCTATCTTCATGTTTTGAGTACTCTCTTGTACTGTTATTCTTTCAAAGTGCAGCATCTGACATATTGCAGTATTAAGTTTTTTGGTCATTGTTCTGGCCATCTGAACACCTCTGTAACCTAACGCTTTCTTCCTCACTTTGAACCACCAAAATAATCATTGCGACATCCACAACATTGTTTATTATGCTCTCATCCCCTCCTCCACCTCCCACATTGTTATCATCAACGTGTATGAATATCAGAAACAAAACTTGATTTTCTACCCGTTCGACAGTCGTTGTTGCAGAGGAAGAATTGATAATTCTAGTCTTTAGTTTTTCCTCATTTGGTGAATTTGCAGCATGATGCAGGAGAGGGCTTTTATTAGAGAGCCACAAACACTATTTTGGACATGGAACTGAATTCTGCTTTTATACTCCGGCTCTCTGCATACATTATTCATAATTTACATATGAATAATGATAATGCATCATTATTCATGGACTCGCTTTTGGCACTGTGCACTGCCACATTTCGATTTTATGTGGGCCTGCAGCTCATTCTTCATAACATTCGCTGCTATCCCATCAGAGCACAGGGACCTTTTTTTAAACCTGCAGGATGGACGCAGGCTCATTCCTGAAGTTTGTTTGAATGAACTAAGATGATGAGGATAAAGTTTCAATTAAATTCTGCATTATAAGCATGCAGTAGAAGATCAAATCACATTCTCATTTCTACATTGAATTGAAAGCAAAATCTTTGAAAAAAACACCGACCGTTCTGAATATTGTTTAGTTACATAAAGTGACATAATGTTGAGATAATGAATTGGAGAGAAAAGAAAATGTCTGCCCTTGATGGAGATACAGAAATGTTGAGTGGGGATGTACAATATGAACAACAATCCTGTTAATAAAAGAAGTATGAGAAATATTTTCCTAATATTCAAAAGAAACCAGATCCCAATTTTCCTTAACAGTGGTGTTTGATTATCCATCAATCTCAGTTTTCCAACTGCATCGTATTGCCTGCCACAGATGGTCCTTCTGACAGACTACCTCCTCCCCTTCCTACTCTTTCCTTACCCACGTATTACCCTTGCATTGCCCCGTCTGCTGTGACATACCCTTCCACTGAACACCTCCCTTCACACTTCTCGCACTGTGTATCACACCAGTTCACTATCACTGCCACTTTCCCTAACTCTCCCTTTCGCTTTTTGCTCTCACACGAAATGCTGGAAATTGCTGACTTCTGTGCTATGACATGTCATCAATGAATGGTGCGTTTGAAATGATCACTGCCCAACAGCAACTGAAAACAACATGTTTGCCAATGTCTGATGCCCCGTGAACAGGATGGCTTTGTTAACTATTGGTACAGAGTGGAGTTTCTTCTTGTCCGTCTATCACAAGATTTAAACAAACAGCCTCATTACCAACAGGACAAACATCTTTTGGACAGAATTGGAAGTCCATGTATCAATTTTCTTTTGTATATTGTGAAGGTATTGTTCAAACAAAGAGTATTCTTGTCTTTTGCTCCTTGTTCTTTTCACTGATCTTCCAATATAATTTGAGGTGAGATCAGAGAGACCTCCCATTCAATCGAAGCAGGAATTGACTGAGCGTGGAATCCAGGACCCTGAGCAAAACTGCGATTAATGGGAATTAGAGAACACCCTGTTCTGGTAATGGGAACAATGGGAAAACGATCTCTACAAGTTATCTTCCATGTTACATGCCAACCTGACGAGGAACTAACCAGTTGGTAAGACATATTGGAATGTGCCTACAAGCAGCTCTGTGTGTATGTGCATCACTTGGACACAAGAGATTCACGGAGGCTGCACTATTTCACCTTTTCCAGAGTGATGGTGTTTGACACGTAAAATCTGCCCATGCTCGTTCCTTCCAAAAGCCGTGGATGACTGTGCCCTGTACCAATGTATCTTATGTTTCCACAGTTTAATCTAAAGTTTCAGAAATTTAAGACTTTGCTGAATGAGTATGACCGTCGTGAAACCTGGGGCATGATATGACGTTGTGGTAATGATTGGGATCCTTAATTCAATTGGATACTTCCAGAGGATTGATCATGTGATTCATGGCCACTGAATTCAACATTTTCATGGTGATTTATGACACGGAAAATGTTATTAACATATAGGGCTCTGTCAAATAAAAAACTTCTAATTTTTCATTCAAGGAACATAACCAAACTCATGAGAGTTAACTGAAATGGCAGCTTCACTGTTCCCTTTCATATCAGAAAAATGTCCAAACTCCAAACGAAAAGGGAAGTTGGAAGTGGTGGAAAACTGTAACAAGTCCAACAGCATCTGAGCAGAAAGAGAATTAACGTTCTGAGACCAATATGACTTTTTCAGAACAGACTCATGTTCGTCTCAATATGTTAACTCTCTTTCAGTCTCAAGATACTGACTCATGAGCTGTGTTTCACCAAAATTTTCCAATTGTATTTGAGATTTCCAAGTTCCCTCGTATACGCTAGCACAGTGACATATTTGGATGGGTGGCACGGTTGCTCAGTGTTTAGCACAGCTGTCTGGAAGCACCTGGGTACCGGCGCTCAATTCCACCCTTGGGTCACGGTCTGTAATGAGCTTTCTTATTCTTCCTGTATCTGCAAGTGTTTTGTTCAGGTGTTTCTGATTCCTCCCAATTGACCATGAAAAATTGTTCATCTGTGTCTACTTGCTTAAACTATGGGTGATCGAGGAATCGTGTAGTAGGTGTATCTGTGTCCAATATTCTTCAGAGGATCAGCGTAAACTCGATGGACCGAATGTTTTATTTTAACACTTTAGAATTGTACATCATTATTATAACAAAGTCGTTGGTTACTGGGGCAAACATCTCTGTATCAGCACGTAATGAGCTATATTTCCATGGCATCGAAGAGCCAAGAGTGGACATGAGAAGACGTTGGCAGATTGTGTCAAGGAAAGCCTGAAGACTTTCGATAACTATATCAGGAATAAAACAATGTCTAAGTAAGATCTGGGCCTATCGTGCGTAGGAGTGTTAAGTTGTGCTTGGAGTCAGAGGAGATAGGGAAAGCGCGAAGTGAATTTTCTCATCAGCATTCACACGAGAAAATAGCTAATGTTATCGAGGAGACTCCTGAGATACAGGTCAGTAGATTAGACAGGATAAAGGTTCACAACGAAGAGGTTTCAGCAAGTCTGGAAAGTATAAAGAAAAAGTCCTCTGTGCCGGATGGGATTTATCCGAGGATTCTCTGGGAAGCCAGTGAGGAGATTGCAGAGCCTTTGGCTTTGATCTTTAGGTTTTCATTGTCTACAGGAAGAGTGCAGAAAGCTGGAGGATAGCAAATGTTGTTATCTTATTCAAGAAGGGGATTAGAGTCTAATTATAGACTAATGAGCGTTACTTTGGATGGGAGTAAAATGCTGAAATTGTTAAAGAGATAGGGTTCAAACTCATCTAGAAAGGAATAATGGGATGAGGTATTGTCGAAAAAGTTTGGTGAAGGGTAGGTCGTGCCTCACAAACCTCATTGAATTTTTTGAGGAGGTGAACAAACAGTTGGATGCAGGTAAAACGATTGATGTAATGAATATGACATTCAGTAAAGCGTTTGGTAAGGTTCCCCACGGTAGACTATTGCAAAGAAAATACGGAGGCATGGGATTGAGGGTAATTTAGCGGTTTGGATAAGGAATTGGCTAGCTGAAAGAAGACAGTGTGTGGTCGCTGTTGGAAAATGTTCATCCTGGAGTTCATTTCCTAGTGGTGTACCACAAGGAGCTGGTTTTCGCCCACTGCTGTTTGTCATTTTTATAAAGGATCTGGATGATGGCACTAAGGTTGCTAGAGTTGTGGATAATGCCAAAGGCTGTTGTGGTTTACAGCAGGACACAGATAATTTGGAGGCTGGGCTGTGAGGTGGCAAACAGAATGCAATGCGGAACAATGTCAGATGATTCACTTTGGATGGAGCAACAGGAATGCAGAGTATTAGGCTCTTGTTAAGACTCATGGTAGTGTAAATGAGTAGAGATTCCTCAGTGTCCATGCACATAGATCCCTGAAAGTTGCGACCCAGTTTGATAGTGTTCATGAGAGGGCATATGGTGTGTTTGCTTTTATTACTAGAGGGATTTTGTTTCGGAACGCTGAGGTCATGCAGACGCTTTACAAAACCCTGGTGCAGCCGCACACGGACTCTTGAATACAGTTCTGGTCATCTCATTCGTGGAAGAATGTGGAATCATTGGAAAGGGTTCAGAGGAGCTTTACTCGGTTGTTGCCTGTTGTGGAGGTAAGATCTTATGAGGAAAGGCTGAGGGACTTGAGGCTGCCTTCGTTTGAGAGAATGTAGAGAGATGACTTAATTCAGACATTTAATATAATCAGAGTTCAGATTGGTTGCATTGGGAGACCCTGTTTGTTTGGATGATAATGGTTAGCACGAGGATACGTAGCTTTAACTTGAGTTTTAATGGATATTAGACAGATGTCGGAGGTCGTATCTTTACTCAAAGAGTATCAGGATGTGGAAAAAAAAGTCTACAACAGTCGTAGACTCACCAGCTTTAAGGCCATTTAAGTGATCTTTGGATAGACATATGCATGTAAAATGGAGTAGTGTATTTTCGATGGGCTTCAGTTTAGATTCATAGGTTGGCGCAACATCGAGGGTCGAAGAGTGTTTTATGTTCTATATGTGCACAACCCTATCGAACGGTACATGCAGTGATTTAAATACTTATGTAGCATACTATTCTTTCCATTTGAAATTGCCCTGTCCAGATTCATTGAATGCATGCAGTGTGGAAACAGGTCCTAAAAGAACAATCTGACCAGGCCCATTCTACTATCCACCCCCCCCCTCCCCATATTGACCCCTCACTTTTGTGCCTAACCTTCACATCTGTGAATACAATGAGAAGATTAGCTTGGCCAATTCACCTAATCTGCATATCTTTGAACTGTGGGATGAAACACGTGCAGACGTGGGGAGAATATGTAAACTCCACACAGGGATTCGCCTGAGGTTGGAATTGAACCAGGCCCTAACACTGTGAAAATGTAGTCCTCAATCCTTGACCCACAGAGCCAATTCAGCAGCCAGCATTCTGTTGCCCAAATGTAATAAGTTTCGTTGCTTTGTTTTGAATTTCATTCTGTCTGCCAGAAAGCGTGATGGTGACTGGGGAAATATCGTTGTATTCCCCTCAAATCTCCACAACCACTGCTGACATTGCTTTCTGTCTCCGAAGTAATGTTATTTTCATTCTGTCCCTGGCTCATTAATCCAAGGTTTTAACGAACAAGGTCTTTGTACATACCATATTTTTGTCCACTCTGTCTCTCTTCCTTGAGTGTGGTCATCTTCTTAATTCATTAATGTGACATTGGTGTAACTGGCTGAGCCAGTATATATTTCCCTTTCTGGGTTGCCCATGAAAAGGTGTTGGTGAGCTGCCTTCTTAAACCATAGCAGTCCATGCTGTAGGCTGCCAGTTCTTAGATCTGTCTAGCTTCATTTCTTTGAGATCTTGTAGTGAGAAAACTGAATGGCTGACTTGGCCATTTCAGAAGGGCAGTTGAGAGTAAATCACAATTCTTTGGGTCTGGTGTCACATGTAGGCCTCATCACGTGAAGATTACAGATTTATTTCCACGGAGGACACAAGTGGTCTCCGTGTTTGATTTTATTTAACAATTAACAATCTTTCATTAGATTCTTAACCCAAGTACTCCAATGAATTCAAATTCCACAATCTGATGAGGCGGGATTCAAGTCCAGTTTTGAGTCATTAGCTGGGGTCCTGGATTAATAGTCTGGAGATAATAGCACTGGACCATTGCATTCCGAGCATCTACACTGGTAATGGTAGTGTTCCTGTTATTGTGACTGAGGTACAGAAAGTTTTTCAGATACATTTTCAACTACGTCCATGGAGAACAGAACCATTAGTATTTCAGCTCACGGGGACTGTGCAGAGCTGCAATGTTTTTTTTTCAGCCAGGAGTAGAAACTGAGGAGCGAAAGCCATTTCTTAACGCTGAGTGGGTGTGACATGTGTACAGATATTTGACTTGGACACGTCACTGGAAAGTGAGAGGAGGTTCTCTGGATTGTTTTCTTGGGTTTGAGTTATCAGCTACCACAATGACATGGGAAATCTGAGGGGCTGGTGACCCCACTCTGGAAAAGGTTTGGACACTACATTTTGGAGAGAGTCTGGGTCTGCAGAGACTGCATAGGGCAGAGCAGGACACTACACTATCCTTTCTGAGATTTCCACAAATAGTTCGCAATGTTGAATGGTTTCCATGTCCAAAGCGTGAGGCCAGTTAATTTCAACAATGAGGAGGTCACAGAGCTGTTAAACCTCCTTCAGCATACCCTGTAGTCTCACACCAGGGAGAGGACTGTACTCAAAATACCCACCAATTGTTTTGATTCTGGACCTTTCCAGGCAGGAGTGGGTGAAGCATCCATTTTGCCAGAGTGCAATCGTATCTTGTACTCACAAGGTGACAGAGGTCATTTCCGTCTGGTGAGGTGAATATGTTTGTTCTGTCTCCACAAAGGAACGAAGATAAAATCTCCCAGAAATGTTAGGGAACATAGTGACTGGCGAAAATGTTGAACGGCAAGAAGTTAGAAGTATTAAAGAGGAAGTACTGGGAAAAAAAGAAAGCTAATTTTCTTGAATGCTGGTACGTTGCTGGATTAAATGAGTTCTGAAGTGAGAGGGTTGCGGAGTTAGGGCTGGAGAGTTGTGCTTGCCGGGTAGCTCTTTCGGGAGCAGGTACAGAATGGCCTGAGTATGTACAGTTAGTTCCTTAACTCTTTGAGTGAGGCCAAAGTTTGTCAAAGGTTTTTGTGTTATGGAAAGGATACTGCAGACTTGGAAGTAGGTACTGCGATCAAAAATACTTCAAACAGGAGAGAGAGGGAAATCAGAATACCAACTGATGAATAAATCGATCTCGGATGTGAGGGAAAATATTACATTTTTTTTAGGAATTCGTAATGACTAGATTTTTGGAGAATAATGATATGATTTGTGGAGTCAGCCAAGATTTTAGAAAGGGAAATCATTTTTGATAAATCACTTGGATTTTGTGGAGGATGTTGATTGTGACATCAATAAATGAGAACCAATGGGAACAGTGTATTTGAATTTTCAGGAGACTTTTGACAGGTAAGTGAAGAACGTTCAAGTCCTTGTGTAAGGGGTGAACATAATACATGGATTGAGAATTGTATAATAGGGAGAATACAGAGAGTAAGATTCTGCTCTGGACTAAATGTCATTGCTCATCGGGTAGCCCATGTATCAGTGCTTGGAGCACAGCTGCTCACAAGGCAAAGCAATGAATTGAATGTGAGCAACAAATACAGTCATTTTCATTTTGAATTTATTAGAAGATGAGAGATTGGGAACTGCAGTTATACAATTCACACTAGTCAGCAAGTAATCAGAACAGTAAATGGTATGTTGTCCTTCATGACAAAATGATTCAAGTGTTGAAGTAAATTCATCTTCCTGCAGTTGTAGCGTGTTGATTGGATAGTAGTTCGGGCACTGAGTACAGATTATCTATCACTTATAAGGAATTATTTCATTGTGACTGAGATAGTGCAAAATAGTTTCACCAGACTTATTCCTGGGATGATGGTACAGTGAGGAAAGTGTGAGGAAAATGAGTGTTTAATCTGTGGCTCTGAGAGTGAATAACAGGCATTTTCATTTTAACTTGAAGATTAAGTACTGGCACTCATATTCCCAAGAAAAAGACAGTGGTCAGGTGAAACATTACATTTTTCCGTGATATTTGATTCCCAATCGTTCACATATCTGTGCGGAGCCGCCATGTTGGTTGAGAGGCATCTGCAGGCTTGGAATGAACTCTCACTGTCTCAATATGCAGTTGGTGTATGAACCTGCATTGTTCACAAATCTGTCAGAAGCCATAATACTTTATTCCTGAAAGAGTTAGGCATTCCGACCAGTTTCTAACCTTCATCAAAACACCAGTCTGCCTTCTCGGAGACAGAAGCTATTTCATTGAGACGTGGCACGAACCATCCACTTTCCCTTCTCACATTCTGTAAAGCAAGTGTACCACGTTAAATGAATCCAGGGGGAACAACATAGAGCGGTTTATGTCTGTAGTCTCTGCTTCACTGTTTGTCATGTCGGGGCATCAATGACATCTTACTATTTCTGGAAAATTGACTTGACAGGCTGAATGCCCTCTTCCTGGTGACAAGGAAGAGACTCAAAGACCTGATTTGGAAACTCCTGGTTCCTGTTTAACACCTCGACGTGCTGACGACACTCCTTCCCTCCTTGTGTAATAGGCAGGAGGGACTGAATTGGCTGTGCCTGTTCTTGCCAAATATTTTCAGTGTGTTGATTACATTCCGTTGCAACCAGCTTGAAATGCTAAATGAGCTCCTCTTATTTAACTGTGGGAAAGAGAAATTTCTAGTTGGACTGTTACAAGAATGTCATCTTCAATTTAGCAACACAGTTTAGTTGCTATTCAGGTCTTGCTGCACATGGACACGGATTGCTTCAGCAGTGGCCAGGTGACAAATTATTTTTATCAATCTTCAGTGAACATCTCCCACTTCTTACCGTATGATGTGGGAAAGACGTTGAAGCAGCTGAAGAAAGCTACCTTGAGGATGCGCCCTGACATGTCCTGTGACAGAGATGATTGATCCTCACCAACCACGAATACCTTCCCTTGTCCTCTGAATGCATCCAACCACGACTCATTCCTATTGCATTCAGTTTTGTTCGGGTTCCTTGAAATCCTGCCTTGATATCGGGGCCAGCCACCCTTAACGTGTGTACATATATTTATTCTTGTGAATAGGTCACAATATCTTTGTGAGCAGCGTTTCGTTCTCAGAGAGGGTAGTGACTGTCGGGACTTCTGTATTCCAGAGAGGTAGGGGAGGCAGATCACTAAGATGTTTAGAAGGGGGCACAATGGATATATGAGGCATCAGAATGTTGAGGGCTGCAGTGATTGAGCATAAAAAAACAGTTGAGGATTTTGCAGATGAGCTATGATCATATTGAAGGGAAAGACAGGCCAGAAGGGCTGAATGACCGATTCGTGTATCTGACGTTCTCTCATTTTGTTATTGGGAAGTTACTTTCCTGAAAATTCTGTGATTGGATATTGCAGTCAGGGAGAACAGACGATTTTGTGGGCCATCTCTGGGTGAGGTGTGGGCGCTGTATTTATAGTGAATCTGAATCGGCAACATGACCAAGAAATGAAGACAGTTCTGTAAAGAACGTGGATTGAGATGTTTCATACCATCACCTACACTTTCTTTTCACAAGAATATTTTCCAACATCATGTCAAAAAGTGTGTGACAGTCTTCATCTGCTGAATGGTTTCCGCGTTTCTGTGCACCACGTTACTGGGGTATATGGCCTCCGACTGTTCCTGTCCAGCAGGTTTGAGAGGTTCAGTCGAACATAGGAACTCGGGACTGAGGAGAAGGGCTGATCATTAGACACTTGGAGCCTTCTTCACCAGGCAATAAGATTGTGGCTGATTAGGTTGTAGTTTCCTTTCAGTAGTTCATTGTCCTTTAGCATCCAATATCGAAGTAGCATGGCTTTCAATAAATGCAAACACACACAAGCACCACAAACGTCTGGGGAAGACCGTTTCCACTCAAACAGCCCTTTTAGAATTTCTCCTAATCCCTGTTCAGACTGGGGCTAGAGAGATCACTGTTTCATTTTCTAGTCCCTCTCTTCCATTGGTTATGCCACATTTTAAAATAACTAGGTTGGTGATATAATCAATTATGTAGTTCTCAGACTAGGTCAGGTTCTTTGTTCGGGACAAGTCAGGTAGATAGCTTAAATTTGGAAAAGTAATTTACCAAAGTAAACTTACTTAACCGAATGGAAAGACACATGACAAGCAGTGTGGACAAATATGCACATTAATATTTATCTTTCAATGAATACTGAGACGCAGTTTGGATACACAGAAACATACATATACGCAGACACATACACTGAGACACTCAGTGTCACACACACAAGTGCACACAGACACACACATGCACATGCATGTAGACAAACAGAAAAAATCTCTGCAGAATATCAGCTTGAAAGAGATTTTCGTAGCAAAAGTTGTATTCAAGACAAAAGGAAATATTAAATTGTATTCTGCATCTGAGGTAACTCTGTTCACACAAGCTGCTGTCAATCGGTTTCTTCCTGGAACATTTGGATTTGGCTGAATTCCCTTTGTTTATGGCAATATGGAGATTCCAATGAATCCTCAACAAGAATCCTTCACGAATGCTAAAAATGCCTGATGACTTTTCCCTTCTCATACTTTGCTGTGAGAAGGAACAAGGAATCAAAAGAAACAATAAGCCATGACATCTCTAGCAGGTTGCATCTTCTCCAACTTTTAAATGAAATATGCAATAATTTTATCTGATCACCTAATTGGACCAAATGAAGCCTCCTTGAATATGCTGTGGATTATATGACTCCGTCCCTGTTCCCTGATCCATGTAGGAGCAATTTATAAGCTATAATTTGAAGATGCGTTTGGATGTGTCCTCATAATGTTGTCCAATAAATTCATGTCTTTGGGCTATCTGTGTTAAAATGAATACATTGTTCTCTTAAATTTGTATCTTTAGTTCTAGTTTCCCACACCAGAGCAAATGTCCATCAGCCAAGTACCTGTTACGCTCTCCTCAAGATCTTATATGGTTCAGTATGAAAATATCTCATTCTTAAACCTGAAGTGAGCTGGCCGGGTAGAGGTTTATAAAATTTTGAGGGGTATGGAAATGGTGAATACCCAAGGACATATTCTGAGGCTGAGGGAGTCCAAAACTAGAGCACCTGGTTTGAAGGTAAGGGAGAAATATTTAAAAGAAATAAAAGTGGTAATCTTTTCTCAGAGTGTATGGAATGAACTGCCGAAGGAAGTGTTGGTGGCTGGGAAAATTGCAACATTTAAAAGCCATTTGAATGGGTACTTGAAGAGGAAGGGTTATGGGCCAAGTGCTGGCAAATGGGACGGGATTAATTGAGGACATCAGGTCGTCAGGGACAAGGTGAACCGAAAGGTCTGTTTCTGTACTGTATGACAGAATAAGGCCTTCTTTCCAGGAACACGCACATCTTTACAAAGCCTCAGAATCAATTTAGTATATTTATTTTTCAGTTTAAGGAATCATCACTACACGCAATACATCAGATATGGCCTCAGAAATCCCCTGTACAGATGCAGTAAAATATCATGATAACCTTTGCATGGAATTGAATAATTCCATATATTTTCTTAACCACTTACCACATCTGCATAATAACTTTGTGTGGTGCATATAACAGGACGCACAAATCCCTTTGTTCCACTGAGTTTTGTGATCTCTCTCCTTTTAAGTAGTTTACTATTATTTTACCCTTTTGTCACAGCATAAACTTCACTCACACAGGTTATACTGTTTCTGCTGATGGTTTTCACACTAAGCTCCCCTGTCTCTACCCCATTACAACCTCTCTATCTCCACTCGACATCTTATTGAATTTATATCTTGGTGGCTGAGCTAATTGAGGTCCAATCCAATCAGTTCCCACATCCGAATCATTGACAGTTTCGAAATAGTTGTTGATCTTGCACTGATCTCTAAGGAACTCCGCCACTTTAAAGCTGTCAAAACTGAAAAAAAAAACATCAATCCCTACTGTCGATTTCCTGATAGTTACCCAGGGTTCCCTGTTTCCGTGTAGCTGCTTAGAAAGGTTGGATGGCCTCCTCATGTGCTGTGTAATGTACTCAAATGGCTGAATGACTATCATCTGCCTTTGTAAATCCTCAGAGTTCAAAAAGGTCTCCTCATGTCTCTTTGCTGATGGGCTGAATTGGATCTTCCTCTCCCTCTGGAACAGAATCGAGGGTTTGAGTGAGAGAAGAAGACATGGTTTCGGAATGGCAGGAGGCCATTCAGCCCTTCGCGCCTGCTGCTCCATTTAGAATGTGCATTGTTGATGTGATTGTAACTAAACATCCCTTTCCTGCGGTTCCCAATAAACATAGATTCTTTTGTTCATTAATGATCTATGGAACTCAATTTTGAATGTTTTTTATTAACCCTGTCTTCACTGCTGCTTGGTCGTGGGAACACGACAGATCATACAACCCTAAAGAGAAAGGAACATCCCAGTCTAAGTCAGAAATGGAAATGCACTTATTCTTAAAATGTGTCCCCCTCAAGCCAATCACAACTATTTTGACAGAGGGACACAACAAGTAGAAACAGATATAGGCCATTCAAAACTCAAACCTGTCCATATTTCCTTTAACAACTGACAAACAAATACTTAACAAATTTAGCCTCAACTGAGGTTAGATGAACTCCAGATACCAATATCTCACAAGAGTGTTGGAAATTGGAACATAGAACAGTGCAGCACAGCACACTCCTTCAGCCTTCATGTTGTGTCAACCTTTTATCCGAGTCTAAGACTAAACGAAACTTCATACTCTTCATTTTATTATCATCATCCATGTGTCTATCCAAGAGTTGCTTGAATGTCCCTAATTTGTCTGATTCTACTACCACCGCTGGTTGTGCATCACCTATCACAATCTGTAGAAAGAAAATACTGTCTCTGGTATCTTCTCTCAGCCTTCCTCCAATCACTTTAAAATTATGCTCCCTGCGTGATAGCCATTTCCACAGCTGTAAAAAGTCTACAGTTGTCCACTCCATCTATGCTTCATCATCTTGCACACCTGTATTATGTAGCTCTCATCCTTGCTCACTCCAATGAGAAAACACTAGCTCCCTTAGAAATTCTGCATAAGACATGCCCTCCTGCACAGGCAAAATGCTGGTAAATCCTGTCTGCACCCTCTGGAAAGTTTCCAATTTCTTTCCGTAATGGTGCGACCAGAACTTAACACAATACTTCATGTGTGGTCGAACCAGGGCTTTATAGAGCTCCAGCATAATCTCGCGGCTCTTAAACTCAATTTCTATTTTCACGAAAACCAACTCACCATACTTCTCTTAACACGCCTATCAACTTGAATGGCAACTTGTAGGTATCTAAGGACGTGGAGCCTAAGATCCGTCTGTTCCTCCACACGGCAAGACTGCTATCTTTGACCCTGTAATCTGCATTTGAACTCGATCATCCAAAGTGAATCACTTCAGAAAATAGGAAATTAGAGCAGAATTAAGCCATTTAGCCAATCGGATCTGCTGTGCCGTTTGAATACGGGTGAAACATTTCTCAGCCGCATTCTTCTGCCTTCGCCAACTGATCAAATGGTTCCCTTATTAATGAATAACGTACTTATCTCTATCTTAAATAAATTACTTTTTCTGTGTGCATGTCTTAGTGTGTAAGTGTTGATACCTGTATCTATTTGTGTTGTGTGTTTAATGTGCCGAAATATGTTTGTGTGTATCCCTGTCTGCATCTCTGTTAAACATGGTCTTTGAAGGTTTTGGGGAACGTCCACTGAAATTGACACCAACACCCTCCCCTTCCTCCATCTCTACTCTTTGTCAATGTTCAGTGTAGAGCCGTAAAATGCCACCCTTTGCTGTCCTACCCTGGCTAAATGTCAGATTTTATTCTCTCTCAGATGACATCAAATTCTGTAAATCTCTCAGATTGCACGGCCTCTTGGGTTTTCAAATAACGCCTTTTTAAGCACAGAGCACTTTCGTCTGATACCTAGTGATATTGTTCTTGAGATATTACCAACATCACTGGGTCAGTTTCAGGACTTTTCAATCCTTTCTCACTTATAATTTGTAAGAGTGCATAACAAAAGATTTACAGTTAAAGAACGTGTAATAAGTGCATTACATCAATTTACACACGTTTCAGTCGACCTTCATTGGATGCAGTTACAGTGGAAATACTCTTTATTGTGTAAACTCCATGTCACGAATAATCTTCAAAAACAAATCTCTTCTAAGTTGTAGAAGGAGCGCAGACATTATTCTACATGAGCATTCTCCACTGTTCGGGTCCTCAGTACAATTATGATACTCCGTAAACCTGCCTATACGTGTATGTGCGTGTGTGTGTGGTGACGGTGCTGTCAGTTTGGATGGTGTTGTGAGCTGGCTCTCTCTCAGACTAAAAATCTGATGTGAGAAAGTGAGGTCTGCAGATGCTGGAGATCACAGTGCTGGAAAAGCACAGCAGGTCAGGCAGCTTTCGAGGAGCAGGAAAATTAACGTTTTGGGCTAGAGCACTTCATCAGGAATTCCGTTGATGTCGTAGAGTATGAAGGCCAACCGAGGGGGCATTGCTTCACTTTGAACATCACAGAGGCTGACATATCCGCTATGCACATGGATACACACAGAGACACGCAAGTACACACAGAGACGAATGCAGACACGCAGACACACATTATTGCTTATGGATACACACAAAAAAACCGACATAGTAACACAGATACTAATACAGACGTACAGAGACACATATTGATACACTGATACGCATGCACACACAGATACATTGTCATCAATACAGACATATTATTCATACACTGACACACTGATGTTGATAAGTCTCCAGGACCTGATGGCCTGCATCCCAGGGTACTGAAGGAGGTGGCTCGGGAAATCGTGGATGCGCTGGTGATTATTTTCCAGAGTTCAATAGAATCGGGGTCGGTTCCTGAGGATTGGAGGGCGGCTAATGTTGTGCCACGTTTTAAGAAGGGTGGGCGGGAGAAAGCAGGAAATTATAGACCAGTTAGTCTGACCTCAGTGGTGGGAAAGATGCTGGAGTCTATTATAAAGGATGAAATTACGGCACATCTGGATAATAGTAACAGGATACGATATTGAATGGCGGTGCAGGCTCGAAGGGCAGAATGGCCTACTCCTGCATCTATTGTCTATTGTCTATTGTCTATTGTCTATTGATACAGACATCGAGAGTCTGCCAGTATTTACTTTTCGCGTGGTGACATTCCCAAAATTTCACTTCTTCTGTGTGGCGAGTGTCAATATTTCTGTTGCACTGCAGGATATCCTCTGCACCCTCTCTATAGCTTCCACATTTTTCTATGACAAGGCGACCAGAACTGAATACAATGTTCCACGTGTAGTGTTACCTCACGGTGATGAACCCTTCCACCAATTAAAGCAAACAGTGAAAAAAGCTCAACTCGCAACGTAAGTTGTTAAAGTACGAGTGACAAATCTAAAACTTCTCTCTTTAAGTATAAATAGTTTCAATTTATTCCTTAACTCTAAAAGTGAACATTAAACAACAGCTATTCACAACGCGAAGCCCCTCTTTCTCTGAACTGGTTGGTATTTGCCTTCAACTTTATAACAACATAATGTTCCAGAAAGAAAAACTCACATTAAAATTGCATCAACATAATTTCAAAACCACACAGCATCTGTCATCTCCAGTGTCATCTTTCTTTCAGCTGAAGATCTTCCTGGGTTGTCTTCTGAATTTTAGTGCAAGGATATTTCACACAAATGCGGTATCTTTGTCAGAGAGAGTTTTGCATGGCCGTCTCTCTCTAGATGGCAGTTGCTCTCAGCCCAACTAACGAACTGCATGCCTCTTTTATGCCACTCAATATTTGGTCGTCTCCTTGGTTAGATGTTGGCAAAACAATAAATTCAAAATCGATTGACTTTTGTGTCCTGGTGCAGAATTTAATGTGAATGGTTAAATTCGAATTGTTTTCAATCAGCAACCAAAACTCAAGATATCTGTTTCACAGCCAAACGTTGCATGCTTTACATTTTCCAGTATACTTTGGGATCTGCTAGCTGGTCATACGAAGGTGCTTGCAAGCTAATAGTGCAGAACAACATTCACTGTCTCTTAAAAGGTACGATAAACGCCTTCAACTTCATGACAGTGGTTTAGTCCGAGCTTTATAGAGCTTTAGCATAATCTCATAACTCTGAAACTCAGTTCTGTAGTTTGTGAAAGCCAACACAATATACAGTTTTTTTAACAATCACATCAAACTGGATCAAGATTAGGGTGGTGTTGGAAAAGCACAGCAAGTCAGGCAGCAAGCGAGGAGCGGGGAAATTGATGTTTCGGGCACAAGCCCTTCATCAGATGATGAAGAGCTCCTGCTTCAAACGTCGATTTTCCTGCTCCTCGGATGCTGCGTGACCTGCTATGCTTTCCAGCACTACCCTAATCTTGACTCTGATATCCAGCATCTACCATCCTCGCTTTTGCCGATTTACCATCAACCTGGGTGGTAACTGTGAGGGATCTCTGGCCATGGACCCCAAGATCCCTCTGTTCATCCGCACTGCCAAGAAAACTGCCTTTATCCCAATATTCTACATTCAAATTCGACCCTCCAAAGTGAATGACTTCACATTTTTCCAGGTTAAACTTGATTTGCTTCTCATCAGCTCAGTTCTGAATCCTGCCAATGTTCCATTGCAACTTACAACATACCTCAACATTATCCAGAACTCCATCAAGCTTTGTGTTTTCGGCAGACGTACTAATCCGCACTTCCACATCCTCATCCAAGCCATTAGTAAAAGTCCCAAAGAGCAGTAGTCCTAAAACTGATTTTGTGGGACATCGTTAATCACAGAGCTCCAGACTGAATGCTTTCTATCTGCTCCAACCTCAGTCTTCTATGGGCCAGGAATTGTGTATCTAGACAACCAGATTTCCCTGCATCCCATGCCTACTTACTTTCTGAATGAGCCTGCTGTGGGTAACTTTATCAAATGTCTTGCTAAAATCTATATACACCACATCCATTGAACTACCTTCATAAATGTGTTTTGTCGCATCCTCAAATGACTCAAAAAGATTCGTGAGGCAAGATCAGCCCCTCACAAAGGCATACTGACTATCTCTATCAAACAATGTTTTTTTTTCCCACGTAATCATAAATCATGTATCTCAGAATCCTCTCCAATATTTTGCCCACCACTGTCGTAAGACTGATTAGTCTATTATTCCCAAGATTATCCCTATTCCATTGCTTGAACAAGGGAATAACATTTGCCAACCTCTTTTCCTCTGGCCTGAGTCCAGTGGACAGGAAAGATGCGAGGATCATTGCCAAACGCACAGCAATCTCTTCTCTCGTTTATTGTAGAATGTTTACTTATATTCTGTTTGGCCAAGGAGAATTATCTATCTTTGTGTTTCACAAATATTTCGTCACACCCTCATGTTCTGGCATATCAGCCTGTTTCATGCTCTCCCCATAAATTTCAATGCCCTTCTCAGAAGTGAATACTGAAGCAAAGCATTCATTAAGGATCTCCCCTACCTCTTCCAACTCATGATGCAAATTGCCTCCACAATCTGTGATGAGCCCTACCCTCACTCTGGCCGTCCTCTTCTACCTGACATACGTGTAGAACATCTTCGCTTTTACCCACCAAGGCTTTTTCATGTCCGCTTCTTGCTCTCCTGAGTTCATTCTTCAGTTCCTTCCTGGCTAAATTGCAACCTTCTAGAGCCCTGTCTAATCCTTGCATCCGCAACCTTAAGAAAACCTCCTCCTTCCTTTTGATGAGATGTTCTACATCCCTTGGCACAATGGAAGTATGAAGCTGTAAATGGAGGGGAGATTCATATCCTGTCACTTCCAGCATGGGCTGCATGTTTCCCTACATTGGGCAGTGATCTAACACAACGTTACTGAACAATGTTCTATGGTGATGGACACAGCACGACATACTGGGAGGGTGACTACTCCTGGTTTTCAAATCAATGCACTGGGTCAATGCACAAAGTCCTACATGCTGGGAGAGTAACTGCGCCTGGTTTACAGTTCAATGCACTGGGATGGTGTACACAGCTCTGCATGCTGGGAGGGTAACTGCTCCTGGTTTACAGATCAATGCACTGGGATGGTGTACACGGCTCTGCATGCTGGGAGGGTAACTGCTCCTGGTTAACAGATCAATGCACTGGGATGGTGTACACAGCTCGACATGCTGGGAGGGTAACTGCTACTGGTTTGCAGATCAATGCACTGGGATGGTGTACACAGCTCGATATGCTGGGATCGTAACTCCTCCAGGTTTAGAAATAAATTCACTGGGTTGGTGTACACAGCACTACATGCTGGGAGGGTAACTGCTCCTGGTTGACAGATAAATGCACTGGGGGGGTGTACGCAGCTGTACATGCTGCGAGGGTTCGTGCTCCAGCTTTTCAGAGCAATTCACTGTTATACACCGCACAGCTCCCCACGGGCTGGTGTGGTTTGCACTGTCTGTATAGAGTACTGGGTTGTATTGAGCAGTTCTCCAGCCATGTCTGCACTGTGATCCCTGCTAAACGGATATCTCCTCTGTATTATGGTGTCTGATTCTGTGTGGTGGATTGGGCATCTGATATGATTGACCATTTGATCTTATCTCTCAGCATATTCATTCCATGTTCTTATCCTTGTTATTGGACGCCGTCCCCAAGGTCTGATATCTCCAGCTAGTCCCATTTTCCTGAGAAGAGCCAAGTTTATTCGATTTGTCAGTGAAGTAATCATTCAATGAATACATGAATATCCGTCCTTCTGTACCTTAACCGAGCAGTTGGTGCTCATATCCCTGGATTCCCATGGACATCATCATCAAGCTCAGAAACAATTGCAAGATGTATGGCTTGAGCTCTCCTGTATGTTACGGCTGGGGGTCCCAATTTGGTCCTTAGTTTATCGAGAGCTGGCCTTGTGAAACCGTGTTTTTGTTCAGACTTCTTCCTCCCATTGGGCATCTCGGACACCAGACACAATGCTTGTGGTTACACAAAGGCCCTGATCAAAATAGCCAAAATGTCCGCGCCTACATTGTTCAAAAAAGACCGCAACGTCCTATGGAAAAGTTCCATTTTCTGGTGCATGATAATTGTAAGGAAGACCAGGGGGATGTACTTCATAACTAACCTACACAAGCCCGAGATTCCTGGGGATTGTCTGACACCCACCTCATCAGAATGTTCTTTCTAGCACAAAATGTAAACAATTTCTTCCCAAAGATGGGTGATCTGGCAAACCCAAGAGGCGGGACATCAGATTTCCATTGACCTCGGTTCCCAAGACCCCTTCCAAAACACTTGCTATAGGGCCCGAATAGCTATGAGGTTAGTGGCATGGCCATAAACAATGAGTATGCGTACCCACATCTGTTTTACATTTGGGAACGCTGGGGGCGCTCCTTTCTTAAATTTGGCAAGCCACTCCGATGCCAAATAAACCCTGTGGAGGACCTTCAGTTGCATAGCTTGCGTCCTGTTGCAAATCGAAATCTTCCAAACATTCTTCCAAATATCTGCCCATTTCTCTGTTGAAGATTCCACGCCCAATTGCTGAACCCAAATTCCACACAGCTGCTCGATGTCCTTTGAGACGCTACCTCCTATTAAATGCTAGAGAGTGCTGACCGAGAGAGTGCACATGGACTGAAGCACTTTCACCTCCATATTCGACTTATGGGGACCAACTATTAATGTCGTATTTTTTTCTGTATAAAATCCCTAATCTCATAGATAGTTCATATTTCTGGCTCAGCTGCTCAAAAGACGTCATGCCCACCCTGTCAATTAAGTCTCCCAAACAAACAAAAGTCCTTCGGACTCCCAGTGCCAAAAGCTAGAATCCATCAATCATACAATGGGAGTAAAAGGGGAACTGATTTTTTCTTTTGTAAATTGCCCTCGCTTTGTTGGATAATTTTCCATGCTTTAACTGTGTTAAGGACAGTTGGATTTCTGCAATAGTCCATAACAGTCCGTAGCTTGTCCATGAACAACAGATTAATGAGGGGACATTTTGCCTGGGAGGCATCGATGTCCAACCACATTGACCGTGGGTCTTGGCAAATCAAATCAGCCAAATAGGCTAGAAGGGAACTCAATTGGTATTTGTTAAAGTGTGTAAAATCCACATCCCTCATCTCCCGCGGAAACTGCAATTGGTTGAGCTCCATAAGAGGCCTTCTATGATGTCAAATAAAACATCCAAGCGGACTGGAAAGCTCTGTATAGGCTGACTGGGCAGTATCAAAAGGTACATTTGCCTGGGATATAATAAACGGGGGAACACGTTCATTTTGACCGGAGATATTCTTCCCAACTAGGATATAGAAAGATGCTCCCAACGCTGAAAGTCCTGCCTTATGTTCTGGAGCAGCTGCAGGAAGATAGCTTTATCTAATTAATTGAAGGCTGGAGTGATAAAAATGCCTAAATACAGGAAACCTCCCTCTGACCATCTGAAAGGGAATCGAATTCCACTTCCAAGATCGAGTGTTCTAATAAGACCCAGACAGGCATGGTCTAAAATTTCATAAAGTTGGTTTTATACCCCAAGAAAGATCCAAATATATTAATCACTTGGGGCACAGATATCATCGAGTTTGTTAGAAAGAGAAGAACGTCATCTGCATAAAGTGTGATCTTATGCCATCCTGATCCTACCTCCAGGGCAGTTACATTGCGGTCCCTCCGGATGGGCTCTGCCAACGGCTCAGTCAACAATGTAAATAGTAACGGTGAAAGAGGACACACTTGACGGCTGCCTCTGCCATTGCTAAAATTGTCAGACCTTATACCATGAGTGACTAGATAATACTGTCACTGAACTGGCATAAGCTATTCAAGTCCAAACTATTCCAGGACATAATAGAGGTACGGCCACTCCACCCGGTCAAATGTTTTCTCTGCATCCACTACCAAGCCTGGAAACGACCCTAGCTGGCACAACTGAATCATATTAGCACTCTCCTGTTATTATTAGACGACCTGTGACCCGTAATAAAACCTGTCTGGTCCTATTTCACAATGAAGGGCAAGACCTTCTCCAGCTTCAACGCCACCATTTTCACCAAAATATTAAAGTCCACGTTTAATAAGGATACAAGCCTTAATGAAGTTCAGTGCTCGGGAGAATAAGATAAATATTTCCTTCTCTCGGAGAAAATGTGAGGCAGGCCTGACTGTATGAAGAATTGTACATATCCAACATTGGCCCAGTCAGCATGTCTACGAACTCCTTTTAAAACTCACTCTAAAATCCATCTGGGCCCGGTGCTTTACCACTCTGGAGCTAACTCACCGCCTCCTGTATCTTTTTGCTTGTCAGAGGGGCATTCAAAAGAGACGCCTGCTCTGAAGTTACACCTGGGAGGTCCGGGGTACCTAAAAAGGGCTTCATTGTCATCAATCTGTCCTTACAGCCCTCGGACTGGAAGAGCCCAGAAAAGAATTTCATGAATGCTGTCTTAATCTTTCTGGGATCGCAGGTGATTTTAACAGCACGCGCAATAATGGATGTGATAGACTGGGGGCAATCTTCTTTCTGGCCAAGTATGCCAGATATCTACCCGAGTTATCACATTACTCGACTGGCCTCTTTTTCGGAAATGAAATCGCTATTTTTGCTGTGTGGGTGACAGCAGCGTTCAGAGCAGCCCGGAGCATTGTAATCTGCTTCACCTTAGTTACAGACAGTCTGTCCAAATATGCTCTGTCAATTGCTGCTCTCCCTTCTACCGCTTCCTAGTTGCCGAGTAAGAA
Source organism: Chiloscyllium punctatum (assembly GCF_047496795.1). Classification (NCBI taxonomy): domain Eukaryota; kingdom Metazoa; phylum Chordata; class Chondrichthyes; order Orectolobiformes; family Hemiscylliidae; genus Chiloscyllium; species Chiloscyllium punctatum. The sequence goes on from NC_092757.1 coordinate 11,771,789, forward strand.
ATATTCAAACCCCTTGCAGAGGCCTTGACAGTCTCCCAAAGCACCATCGGATTACTAGCCGTCCAAATTGATGTACAAAAATTTTTATATGCCATGAAAAAGTTTCAACAACAAAACAAATCTTAGCAGGACTTATACACTTAATGGCAAGGTGCAAGGGAGTGTTGCTAGACAAAGAGACCTTGGATTGCATGTTCATAGCTCCTTGAAAGTGGAGTCGCAGATAGATACGATCGTGAGAACGGCGTTTGATATGCTTTCCTTTATTGTTCAGAGTATTGAGTACTGTCGTTGGGAGGTCATGTTGCGGCTGTACAGGATATTGGTTCGGCCACTGTTAGAATATTATGTGTAATTCTGGCCTCCTTCCTATCGGAAAGATGTTGTGAATCTTGAAAGGGTTCAGAAAACGTTTACAAGGATGTTGCCAGGGTTGGAGGATTTCAACTACAGGGAGAGATTGAACAGTCTGGGGCTTTTTTCCCTGCAGCGTCATAGCCTGAGGGGTGACCTTATAGAGGTTTACAAAATTATGAGGAGCATAGATAGGAGAAATAGATAAAGTCTTTTCCCTGGGGTCGGGGAGTCCAGAACTAGAGAGCATAGGTTTATGTTGAGAGGGACAAGATATAAAAGAGACCCAAGGGTCAACTGTTTCACGCAGAGGGTGGTCCACATATGTAATGATCTGCCAGAGGATGTGGTGGAGGCTGGCATAATTACAACATTTAAGAGGCATTTGGATGGATATATGAATCGCAAGCGTTTGGAGGGATATGTGCTGGGTGCTGGCAGGTAGGACTAGATTGGGTTGGGATATCTGGTCGTCATTTATGGGTTTGACCGAAGGGTCTGTTTCCATGCTGTGCATCTCTACGACTCTATGACTAACTATCCTTCAGGAGGAAAGTATCCATGCACTACTGCCTGTCCCATCGCCACCATCCTAAACCTCCATGTACAATGTCCCATGTCAGAAATGGCTATATTCCCAATTCTACAGGACAGCACTGAAGCCAAAAAGGACAATGGGGCAAAAACATGTCAATCCTATTTTGGCACTTATTTGGGTTAGGTAAAAAAGGTGAAGTTAGGTAAGGATGAACACTCTCCACACATCCACCAAGCCCAGTTCCCTGTTTAGATCCACCAGCTGCCGAGATTGCTGGGAAATATCGTCGAGAACCCGTAAGACCCTATCCACCTTGGGATCCATATATCAGTTAACGTTTCCACCTAAAATTGTATGACGTCACCCAAGGGCCATCAACCTGGAGAGTGCATTCGTTAATTTGAAGGGTGTGCCAGGGTCAAGGTGGAGGATGGGAAACCTTTATGTCTGTAAGAGCTGCTCCTTTTTTTGAGGTAGTTTAGATGCTGGAGGTGATTTCCACGAATTCCAGGAGCAGCACTTACTGTTTTATATGCGGTTGCATTGTCTTGCAATTTTGGGGAAAAAATGTCTAAAGAACAGCAGTTTCAAAAGCGGGAACAACAGACAAAAGAAGCACATGGTGAGGACAGTGCAGGGGAAAGAGAGAGAGAGAGAGAGAGAGAGAGAGAGAGAGAGAGAGAGAGAGAGAACCTGTACAATTCCTTTCTTTGCTTTTTTTGAATTCATGTATCGCTGGACATCGGAGTGCGTCTGCAAAAACTAACAAACAGTGAATTTCACGACTAATCTTGGAGAAACCTGTTTGGGAGAATTTCACAACACAGAATCAGATCAGTGAGTCGTTGTCTTAATTCTGTACAATAGAAAGGCTGCAGTAGTGAGTACAGTGGCATCTTTCTTGATTATATGTTATTGTAGATAAGTCTCTTGATTAAACTTAAAATAAAAGCCATAGCTATTAATTTAACCTGGTGCAGTGTTTTGTAGAGGAATAAGACGGTGTTATTTCCTGGGTCTGTAAATTGTGAAGGAGCAAAACGGGACTTTGCAGTGATATGTACTTCTTGTCAGATGTGGGAGTTTAAAGAGAGTTTAAGGGTTACGACGGATTATATCTGCCATAAATGCTGTTGGATGCGAGTCTTCACTGATCAAATGGATCTTTTGGATAGACATTTCGAAGCGATGAGGAACTTACAACAGCAACAGTATGTGATGAATGGCAGTTATAGGAAGGGGGAATGTCTCAGATACAGTCACATAGATGGGTTAACCCCAAGAAGGGTAAGAGAGGTAGGCACCTAGGGCAGAAGGCTTTTGTGGATGTACCCATTTCAGACAGGTATGCGGTTTTGGAAAATGTAGGGAGTGATAGATTCTCGGGGAACATAGCACGAACTATCAATTTTCTGGTATTGAGACTGGGTCTAACGCAACGAGTGGTACTTCAGCTTCCAAGAGATCAATTGTGTTCGGAGATTCTGTAGTCCGAGTTATAGACAGACGTTTCTGTGGACAGTAGAGGAAAAGCGGAATAGAGTGTTGTTTCCCTGTTGCCAGAATCAAGGATGTCTCAGAGAGGGTACAGATTATTCTCACGGGGGTAGAGGGTTATGCGAGAGGTCATTGTCCACATTGGACCAACGATATTGGAAGGGAAAAGGTTGAGATTCTGAAGTAAAATTAGAGAGAGTTCGGCAGAAATTTAAAAAGAAGTCCTCAAGGGTCGTAATATCTGGATTACTCCCAGCGCTACGAGTGAGTGAGGGCAGGAATAGGAGGAGTGAGCAGATGAATGCATGGCTGAGGAGCTGGTGCATGAGAGAAGGACTCACATTTTTGAATCATTGGAATCTCTTTTGGGGTAGAAGTGACCTGTACAAGAATGACAGATTGCACCTAATTTGGAAGTGGAGTAACATACTGACAGGGAAATTTGCTGGAACTGCTCGGGAAGATTTAAACTCGTAAGGTGGTGGTGGTGGTGGGGGGGGCGGGTAAACATGGGGTTCTGAGGTAAGAGATCAATATGAGACTGGTACGGTTGAGAACAGAAGTCAATCAAACAGTCAGGGCAGGCAGGGACAATGTAAGACTGATAAATTAAACTGCATGTGTTCAATGCAATGTGCCTAACAGGGAAGGCAGATGAACTCAGGGCATGGTTAGGAACATGGGACTGGTATATCATAGCAATTACAGAAACATGGCTCAGGGTTGGGCAGGACTGGCAGCTTAATGTTCCTGGAAGTATAGAAAAGGACGGAAGAGAGGAGGGGAGTGGCATTATTGATAAGGGACCGCATTACAGCTGTGCTGAGGGAGGATATTCCCGGAAATATATCCAGGGACGTTATTTGGGTGGAACTGCGAAATAAGGAAGAGATTATCACCTTTTTGGGATTGTATTATAGAACCCCCAATAGTCAGATGGAAATTGAAAAACAAACTTGTAAGGATATCTCAGCTATGCGTAAAAATAATAGGGTAGGTATAGTAGAGGATGTTTAACTTTCCAAACATAGACTGGGACTTCCAATGTGTTAAAGGTTTAGATGGAGAGGAATTTCTTAAGTGCGTACAAGATAATTTTCAGATTCAATATGTGGATGTACCTACGAGAGAAGGTGCAAAACTTGACCTACTCTTGGGAAATATGGCAGAGTAGGTGACTGAGTTGTCATTGGGGGAGAGATTTGGGGCCAGCGACCACAATTCTATTCGTTTTAAAATAGTGATGGAAAAGGATAGACCAGATCTAAAAGTTGAATTTCTAAATTGGAGAAAGGCCAATTTTGACGGTATTAGGCAAGAACTTTCGAAAGCTGATTGCAGGCAGTTTTTCGCAGGTGAAGGGGTGGCTGGAAAATGGGAAGCCTTCAGAAATGAGGTAACAAGAATCCAGAGAAAGTATATTCCTGTCAGGGTGAAATGAAAGGCTGGTAGGTACAGGGAATGCTGCATAACTAAGGAAATTGAGGGTTTTGTTAAGAAAAAGAAGGAAGCATATATCAGGTATAAACAGGATAGATCGAGTGAATCCTTAGAAGAGTACAAGGCAAGTAGGAGCATACTTAAGGGGGAAATCAGGAAGGCAAAAAGGCGACATGAGATAGCTTTTGCAAATATAATTAAGGAGAATGCAAAGAGTTTTTGCAAATATATGAAGGACAAAAAGGTAACTAGAGAGAGAATAGGGCCCCTCAAACTTCAACAAGTCGGCCTTTGTGTGGAGCTGCAGAAAATGGGGGAGATACCAAATGAATATTTTGCATCAGTATTTACTGTGGAAAAGGATATGGAAGATATAGACTGTAGGTAAATAGATGGTGACATCTTGCAAAATGTCCAGATACAGAGGAGCTGGATGTCTTGAAACGTGTAAAGGTGGATAAATCCCCAGGTCCTGATCAGGTGTACCCGAGAACTCTGTGGGAAGCTAGAGAAGAAATTGCTGGGCCCCTCACTGAGGTATTTGTATCATCGATAGTCGCACGTGAGGTGCCGGAAGACTGGAGGTTGGTAAACGTCGTGCCACTGTTTAAGAAAGGCGGTAAAGACAAACCAGTGAACTATAGATCGGTGAGCCTGACATCGGTGGTGGGCAACTTGCTGGAGGGAATCCTGAGGGATATGCTGTACATGTATTTGGAAGGGCAAGGACTGATTAGGGATAGCCATCATGGCTTTGTGCATCGGAAATTATATCTCACAAACTGGATTGAGTTTTTTGAAGAAGTAACATAAAGGATTGATGAGGGCAGAGCAGTGGATGTGAACTATTTGGACTTCAGTAAGGCGTTCGACAAGGTTCCCCATGGGAGACTCATTCGCAAGATTAGATCATATGGAATACAGGGGAACTAGCCATTTGGATACAGAACTGGCTCAACGGTAGAAGACAGAGAGGGTGGTGGTGGAGGGTTGTTTTCAGAATTGAGGCCTGTGACCAGTGGAGTGTCACAAGGATCTGTTCAGGGTCCACTGCTTTTTGGCATTTACAGAAATGATTTGGATGTGAGTATAAGAGGTACAGTTGGTAAGTTTGCAGATGACATCAAAATTGCGGCTGTAGTGGACAGCGAAGAGGGTCACCTCAGATTACAACAGGATCTGGACCAATTAAACAATGGGCTGAGAACTGGCAGATGGAGTGAAATGCTGATAAATGCGAGATGCTACATTTTGGGAAAGCAAGTCTTAGCAGAACTTATAAACTTAATGGAAAGGCCCTAGGGAGTGTTGCTGAACAAAGAGACCTTGGCGTGGAGGTTCATTGCTCCTTGAAATTGGAGTCGCAGGTAGATAAGATAGTGAATAAGGCGTTTGGTGTGCTTTCTTTTATTGTTCAGTGTATTGAGCACAGGAGTTGGGAGGTCATTTTGCAGCTGTACAGGGCATTGTCGAGACCACTGTTGGAATATTGCGTGTAATTCTGATATCCTTCCTATTGGAAAGATATTGTGAAACCTGAAAGGGTTCAGAAAAGTTTTACAAGAATGTTGCCAGGTTTTGAGAATTTCAGCTATAGGGAGAGGCTGAACAGGCTGGGGCTGTTTTCTCTGGAGCGTCGGAGGCTGAGGGGAGATCTTAGAGAGTTGTGCAAAATTATGAGGGGCATAGACAGAGTAAATAGGCAAAGTCATTTCCATGGGTTTGGGGAGTCCAAAACTAGAGGGCATAGGTGTAGGGTGAGAAGTTAAAGATATAAAAGAGACCTGAAAAGCAACTTTTCAAGGGTGGTACGTGTATGAAATGAGCTACCAGAGGAAGCGGTGGAGGGTGTTACAATGCAACATATAAGAGACATTTGGATGGGTATATGAATAAGAAGGATTTCTAGTGATATGGGCTGGGTGCTGGCAGGTGAGACTATATTGGGTTGGGATATCTTGTCGGCATGGATGGGTTGGACCTCAGGGTCTGTTTCCATGCTGTATATCTCTATGACTCTATGACTGTCTCCCATGTTCCTCTCGATGTATTAATGCTTTATGGATTAGAAAAAGCTGACATTCGTCCTTAATTGGGACAAACAACTGATATAGAAAGTTCTTCTAAATGGGAAAATCTACTCCTCTACATTTTCAATTAAAGGATGAAAATAACACCCAGGCAAACACTCTCTTCTGTATCATTAAATGTTCCTTATCGGTTAGATGTCTTTTTTTCTTTCACCAAGGCTACATTGACCCTTTCCTTTCTAAGGCCTGAAAGCATCAATTGGTGAATGACTCCCGTTTAATGATCCAGGTGCACGATTTAAATGAGCGGTTAGCCACAGCCATCCGAAACAGCCCCTGATCCCCATGTGAGGAAGGATCCCTCTTATTGTGCATGGCGAGAGAGTGGTAAACAGTTCATATAAACTTGAAAACACAACTGCAAAAACTACCAACGCTAAACACCTAACTATTCCTTGTCCAATGAACCAACATATAACACAAATAAGAGGTGATTCTTCCTCCTTCCCCACATGGAGCGCTCATACTAATCAATCTTCTCTCGGAGTTTTACATACTCTATGACCAAGCTCTGCTCTAATGTTAAGTCCCCTGGCAGGTTCACAGAGGCTGAAGCTATGGCCGCGGGTGTATCCGTAGCTGCAGGGCAGTGCCTGCTAGTTGCGATCCACGTGGTCCTTTACCCTTAGACATTTTCTTTACCACTTCAACTGGCATACAGCAATACAGGGGGGCAGTATTTTTTACCACAATGGGTAAGAAAGAAAATGTGAATGCACGACTTTGTCTGGATTCTGATGCAGAGCTGAGCAGGGCAAACCTACTGGGTCGCCAATAACTTGGATCTCCCCGGAAAATAAATCACCTTTAATGACTTTTTAAAAATGTTGCCATGGGTCACCTCACAACCGTTAAGAAGTACATGAACCAACATCAGACTCTCATAACCTTCCCAGGCTGCAGGCTGCATGTAGGAATGTGGGAATAATGTATATCGTGTTGTATTTCTGATGATGCAGAATATCTCCTTCTCTGATTGTATGATTGTGGAAGGGTAGTCATAAGGCATAAGGCAGAAATAGCTGGCTTCTGAAAACACGTATTAATAAAGGTTCTACAACTCAACTGCAATAGATTCCAAAAGTATGTTAGTGTGAAAGTTAACGAAAAATAGCAGTTTATTACAATCTGAAACAAGAGAATGGAGAATGGAAAAGAGGGAAATGGCGGAACTGTGAAGCAAGTATTTCAATTCTGTCTTCACAGAAGAAAATATCAACAAAACAAAAAAAAACTTCCCAGCACGACTAGGAAACCCAAGTCAGGTGAAAAAAAGAATAGAATGAAATTAATCAATGCATGGTTTAGTAGAAAATATTGGGACTGAAAGTAATGAACATAGACAACGTCAGCATAAATTTATGAAATGGGCATCATATTTGAGATACTGTCTGGTAAATTAATTATGGTGAAGCAATGGATATAATGTATTTAAATTTTTGGAAGGTTTATCGGTAAATTTCAAAAACTAATGTGCAGCGTCACAACTTATGGAACTGGGGCTAACTTATGGACATGGCGTTAGCACAGCATAGCTTTCAGGAAACAATGAGTGGAATATTTTTATACCGCTTTTGAGTTTACTTTCAGGTGTATTTTACAGGGTAAATACAAGACATTTGTGCATCAAACTGGCACCGTTTTAAATAATTTAAATACTGAATATTGAAAAAAATTAAAGGTATAGATAGAAGAAAGTCCATGGGTCCTCAGTCAGCGCCTTACTATCAGTGACACCTGCACCCCCCATCACTGGACACCAGCTTCATCACCATCTACACCAGAGGCCACTAACATCGAAGATGCTGATCCTCAGGTGCCATCTTTGCCGCTGGGCTCATACTCTTCCATCAACGCCTCGTCACCCCCATTGCCAGACCATTCAATCTCAGAGACATGACTCTAACTGTGTGCCCACCTCATCGACGTTGCCATGATGCCCTTCCATCGTCTACGACATCAGCACCAACGCACTATCCAACAACCACAAAGTCCCCGATCCTCTGGCATCACCTTTTGCTACTGGGCGTACCTCACACATGTTGCCTCTGCTGACGGAGCAGTCGCCAATTCCAGGTCCTGTGCATGCTCTGGAAAAGTAAGCAGGGATACACTCGCCTCTGCACTCGGTCCAGCTCAAGGGCCATGCGCTGTGCTCCACTTGAGAACTCTCTGAGTCCATTGAAAGTCTGCATGTCTGCGCTGTCGTTGCTGCTGATGCTGTCCAAGCTACAACGTCATTAAGTTACAGAGAGATAAGAGATGTGGAGAAAATAAGGGGGAAAAAAAGCAAGTCAGAGTGTACAAGCCCTAGCAAAGGAGCCATTGAACCAGAAACACCGGAATAAAAGGACCCTTTTATTGGAGACGAAGGCTCATGGTGTATCACAGGAGTCGGGGATTGAGCCCCAACTATTCCTAACACGCATCCAATATTTGGTTGAGGGCACCAAATGCAATATTGCCCAGCCCGCAGACAGCACTAAACCATGTTGGATTGTCAGTTGGTGCGGAGGATGTAGAAAAGCTCTAAATTGATTGAGATAAGTGGATGTAGAGCAGTATGGGTAGATGTGACGTTGTGCAATTCGTTGGATAAATAGAACAGCAGCCGACCATTTGAAAACGGATTGGTTCTAAAATGTTGATATATAAATTGACTTATGCTCCTTTATTTGTTTCTGCCTGCACAGCCTCCAGGGTCCATGTAGGGCAGTGAGTTCAGAATCCAGAATTCAATACTGGGAATGGCAATGCCACGCTGACCAGTGTATATAGGCACAGCAAGTGGGGAGCTGTAACGTTGAAAATGATCTGGATCTCCCTGGACACCAGTCACTGAAAGCAATATTGCAGGAACAGAAAGCAGTTAGTAAGATAAATAATGTGTTGACCTTCATTTCAGGGGGGTTTGAGTCCAGGAGTAAGGTTGTCTTACTGCAGCTGTACAGGGCCTTGGTGACACCCCATCTCGAACATTGTATAGTATTGTGTGCAGTTTTGGTCTTCTTATCTAAGAAAGGACAAAGCTGATATTGAGGACGATCAGTGAAGGATGACCAGACTGATCTCTGGGATGACAGGCTTGTTGTCGGATAAGGGATTGACGTGACTGGGCCTGTATTTCATGGTATTTAGGAAAATGAGTGGTGATCACAGTGAGATATATAAAACTCTGACAGGGTGAAACAGATTGGAAGCACGGATTATAATTCCCCTGGCTGAGATGTCTAACACCACGGGCCACAGTATTCGGTGCAGACTAGCCACACTGCATTGAGATGAGAATAAATGTATACACTCAGAGACTGGTGAACCTCGGGAATTCTCTCCAAGATCAGGCTGTGGAAACCAAGGCACTGATTATACACAAGGAGTTTTAGACAGTAAAAGCGTGGCGATAACAGACTTATGGTGTGGAGACAAACGATCAGCTGTCACTGTATTGAAAGGGGTTGAACATACTACTAGTGTAGTTCCTATTTTATGTTTTTCCGATGGTGAATCATGTTGCGGGATATGTATATTGTTTGGGAAAACTGCATTGAGCTGGAATGGGGGAAGGCTCAATGTGTTGATTGGCCGACTCATTTCCCGAGGTTTCTGTGCAGTCTGTGGAAAACCTCTGTCAATGTTGTCAGAAGCTCTCAGATGTTCAGAAGGTGGTCTCTGCAGGGACAAGAGGACTGTGTTTTCCATTCCCTTTTCCAATACTCATGCTGGTGCCGAGTTTTCAGTCCGGATTTATCCTTTAAGACTTCAGAGAGGTTTGATGCTATTGAGTGTCTTCCTTGGCCAATTTAGAGACCATTGAAGAGTGTATCCCATGTCTGTGTGTTCGGAGTCAGTTTTAGGCCAGACAAGGAAAGCACGGGAGATTGACTTCCTCAAAGTACATTCGTGAAGGAATTTGGTGTTTGAAAATTGGCTTCAAGGTTTTTCACGGACCAGATTCTACACTTAGATCTTTTATTAATTGTTTTTAACTTCCACCAGCTTCCGGAGCATTGGTCCGGTCAGTATTAGTAATCCAGTGACATTTCCACATCGGCACCATCTCCATATGGGGTCCTATCAGAAACCACACTGAGCAGGGTATTTCTGTGCTGCTTGACAGATCTGTCGGAAATGACTCCCTTTGGTTTGAATATCGTGATGTGACAGACGGGGTGGTAATTGGTCACATTGTAATTATTGTCCTCTTAGGAGTCTGGACATAGCTGAATAATTTTCCACAATGCCAGGGAGATGTCAGAGTTGGAGCTGTAATGAAACAGCTTCCCCAGGGACATGGCTTGTTGTGCAGCATAAGTCTTCAGTCCTATTGCAGGAATGGGTCAGGGCCCGTTGCCTTATCTCCTGTGTTCAGCTGTTTCTTCATGTCACGTGCAGCTAATTGAATCGGTTAAAGACAGGCTTCTGTGATTCTGTGGGTATCATGGTGAGGATGAGTTGGATTATCAACAATACGCATCTGGCTGAGGACGGTGTAGATATTACATCCTTGTCTGTTACACAGATGTATACGGCTGTTCCAATATTTAGGATGGGGAGATTTCAGGAGTCATCTCCGCCAGTAAGTTGTTTAATGTTTCATCGACCTTTATCTCTGGATGTGACAGTACTGCAGAGCTTAGATCTGATCTGTTTGAATTGGGATCAATTCTCCCTCTCCATCAGATGTCAGTTCCGCTGCTTGGAGTGTAACTTTAACGTGTTATCATCAAGTTTAGATACACATGGGTCTGACTCTGGCATGTTCACACACACTCATCAAATAACTACGGATTGGCTTGATGGTAATAGTAGACTGAGGGATTATCCTCGGGGAAAAATTACAGACTATGAATGAAAAAAAAATCTGCTTCTGCTGCTGCTGTGGTTTTTCAGCATCACATGATAATCCAGTTTTACCTGAAATATCTGCGATTTAATTCTTCGGGTGACCCTTCTACAAACTCTCAGTCTGTCCAGCAAGTTTTGCATTTTTATGTCCAGTATTCATAATTATTTGCTGACTTGAATAGTTGTGCTGTTCCTATTCATTTCTGAAGAAATTCTGCAGGTCTGGCAGCATCTGCAGAGACAGAGAAACAGAGTTAGCGTTTCAAGTCCAGTGCGATGCTTCTTCAGAACTAAAAATGATTGGAAAGTGGGTTTTTAATCCCTTGCCAGAGGTGGGGGATGGATGACAGGGAAAAGAGGGTGTGGCAACAGATAAACGGACATTTATCAGTGAAGAACAAGCGGATGATGTAAAACGGGTTTAAATTAGGATATGAATGGGGGAAAGGGGCTCCTTCCCTTGAGTGCAAGATAAATAAGACAAAAAAAGACAAGGTCATAGGTAGTTCTGGAGGGAGAATGTTAACTATGTGGTATTATGTAGATCTGGCCAAAAGTAAGTTTTCACTGTCGTGATCATCAACCCCTTTAGAAAAAGGAATTCGGTTGTTTGACTACTTACTGGCACTAGTAAAATGTTCATGCTGCCTTAGTATTGTAACATAGAGAAAAGCAAATGTTAATATGAAGTTTGGACTGTGTGTTGTTTATCAATCTCTTTTAGTATTGTTTCAAAATTGCGATGTTTTTTTAAAAATACTTGATCTTGAAGTTAGTATCAGATGGAGTGTAGGAGATTGATGTGTGATATTATAGAAATTAGAAAATCATGGGAGGCATGGATAGGGTGAATAGCCAAGGTCTTTTCCACAGGGTGGGGGAGTTCAACCATAGAAGGCATCGGCTTCAGGTGAAAGTGGGAGATTTAAAAGTGAAGAAGGAGAAATGCTTTTCCACAGAGTGTGGTGTGGGTATGGAATGAGCTGCCAGAGGATATTGGCAGATGCGTGTAAAGCCATAACATTTAAAAGACATTTGGGCAAACATATGAATGGGAAACATTTAGAGGCATATGGGCCAAATGCAAGCAGATGGGACTAATTTAGTTTGGAAAAGTTGTCCTGCATGGACAATTAGAGAAACTTCACGCAGAGCCAGTGTGGTTTTGTGAACTGAAATTTATATTTTGTCCTTGAAAATCATGAAGTATTTCTGGAGATCGCTGATGACGTAACAAGCGGACTTGATAAAAGGGAACTGGTGGACACAAGGCTTTCCAGAGATTCTCCACCAGGTATCAGAAAATGAAGGTTCTACACAAGACAGAAGATCATAGTTTGATGGATAATGTATTAGTATGGGATGACGATTGGTTAACACATAGCAAACGGAGAGTCAAGATTAATGGATGGTTATGATAAAAGTGTATCTGCTGGAGTACCACAGATATCAGTCTGTGGCACCAGTTATTGACAATCTATGCTAATAGCCTGAAGTAGAGAGCTGAGTGCAATATACATCCGCGATTGAGGATAACACTGAGAACCAAGAGGCAGGCTGTTATTCGCTGGAGAGAACTTCCAGAAAAAGAGCAGTCCAAAAGATTGGAGTGTTCCTGAGAATGAAACATAACGACTGCATGCTGATACAGCAAGTAACTCGGTTGGTACTTTAGGCGGGTTCCTGGGATGGAAGGGTTGTGTTATCGAGGACCTCTAAAATGGGGAGGCAATTACTCATTGTGGTTGAAATGAACGAGGAGTAATACTGCTGAAAAATACAAGATCCCGAGGGGGCTTGACAAGTGAGATGTTGAGAATGTGTTTCCACTGCTGGGTGTGGTATTGTACTCAGGGACACAGATACCGAATTTGGAATATCGATTTCAAACTGAGATGCAGTTTCTTCTCTCAGAAGGTAGTGAATGTCTGGAATTCTGAAACCCAGAGAGGTGTGGAGGGGTACAAGGAGTCGGAAAGAAAGCGGATTTGAACTCTGGAGTAGGTCAGCTATGTTCATATTAAATGACAAGGCGAGCTTGAGTGGCTGAATGGCCTGCTGCTGTTCCTATTTGTTATGTTCTCATGTTATGCTTTTGGAAAGTAACTGGATATTTGACTGGAAGTCATGCAGTACAATGTTGCATTCAGAAGGAGAAGAGGACTTGTTTGAGTTTACCCCGGGGGGGGTAGGAGGCTGTATTCACAGTGAATCTGGGTCTGTAACATGACCCACATCTCGAGCAGAAGTTACAGAGAGGGGATGCCTGTGCGTGCGGTTGGGGGGAGGTGTCACTTCCTGACCCAGTCTGGATTTTCCAAGTACATTGACGAAACTGCATCTAACACTCGGAGTGGCCTCGACCTGCCCCTGTGTAGCAGGTCTGAAGGGCTGAATGGAACATAGAACATAGGGCTGAGGGACACGAGTGAGCCATTCGACGCATTCACTCTACTCCACCAGTAATTAAGGTCGTGGCTCATCTTATTGTGGTTCCAGCTGCACTTTTCTCTCCATGCACCATTATCTCCGATTCTCCTGTATATGGACAATCAGACGAACAAGCATTGATATAATATAAAGATTTAGCCATCACAAACTTCTAGGAAAGAGACTTCCCACAGGAATGAAATCCCATTTTGCGAATTTCTCCTCATTCAAGTTCTGACTGTGGTTGGAGGGTGTCAGTTTTTCTTTTCCTACTTCCATTCCTCCACTGCTCACAACAAATTTTAAATGTAAACAGGTTGGTGATATGGCCAATGATAAAGGCCTCAGACTGTGTCAGGTTCACTGAAAGGAACAAACAGACAGATTTCTTTCGTCAACTACAATTAACTAATAGAACTAACGGAGGAGCATGTTGGATCTGTGATTACCACTGCTGCCTCACATCACCAAGGAGCTGAGTTCAATTCCAACCTCGGGCGACCCCCTATGTGGAGTTTGAGCGTTCTCTCCATGTCTATGTTGCTTTCCTGCCATTGCTCCAGTTTCCCCCAAAGTCCTTTGATGTGCAGCTGAGAGTGGGTTGGCCATGCGCCATTGCCAATAGTGCCCATACATATGTGGATTGTCATGGGGATCGCACGGTTACATGCAGAGGGTTCTGGATAGGGCTATGTGGGATGTGTGGACTTGTTGGACAGAATGTCCTGCTTCCAATCTCGAGCGTTTCTATGACAATGACAACAAGTTTAGATTATACAAACACCCAGTGGGTATCTATCTGATCCACTGTCCTCGTGGTCTTGTTTGTTTCAACAAAAACACCTCTCATTCCAAGAGTAACCTGTCAAAGCCTCCTAATATAAACCCTTCATCCATGGAATACATGAAGTGAAACATCTCTGAACTGCTTCCAATGGAATTATGGTAAGGAGACAATAAAAATCTCACACCCCGATGGGATTTGTTTTTTTTTTGTTTTCTCAAATTATTTTGAGGCTTTAGAACTCTCTTCCCCGCAGAGCATTAGAGGCAGAAATATTGAATGGTTTTGAAGCACAGACAGAAGGTTCATAAATAGCAACAGAGTCAAGAATTATTATGAAATGGGCAGGAATGTGCAGTGTGGAGGAAATGCTGGCAACGGTACAAATGAAATGGCTGCAGAACATCCAGAAATATAATGCAAAACTAAATTATAACATAGATGACATTTTAAAATGTTAACAGTGACATAATACAGTTCCAAATAACCATGGGACTGCTCTGTCATGAGAGAGAGAAAACACTCGTGGTGGTTTGCTTTGAGAGTTACCACATCTCGGGTGATGGGGTAAGGATGAGAGAGCGTCCCCTTCATGGTAACCTCTGTCAGTGTGAGGAACTGAACGTGCGCTGTTGGCCACGTGCTACATCATAAACCAGCAGTCCAGCCAACTGTGTGGGAGATGGTATAACTGTTACAGACAGAAATAGTCATTGAGAAAGTGCAAGAGAAACTTTCATAACAAGGAAAAAAGATGCAATTCAGAATAAGGTCCAGATAACGGCTGTGGACAAAAATGTTCTCTGTATTTTATAAGGAGACAAGTGATGTAAAACTGTCTTTGGCTGAATATAATGAGGTGAGGGAAGTGAAGTAACCAGCAACTAATTGTGATTGGATATCAACAATCATTAACTAAGAGCATATTTTTGATGGGTCTGTGTAAATGTGCTTACCATTACGTAGAAGTACAAAGCTGATGGAATATAGTTTTTGGAATGTCCATTACCGTGGGAAAGGCCCTCGAACAGGCGCTTGAACAAAACCGGGGTAGGAGTGCCTGAGTGTCGTCTGGTTAGCGACAGGAACCCAGAGGGTTGAATGGCTGAACATTCCTGTAGCATGGAGCTGAGAAAACCATCAAATCAGCCGCGATCTTATTAAATGCTAGAGCACGTTTGAAGGGCTGAATAGTCTCATGATGAATTTGAATTAGGTGGGATTTGAAAAACGTGCATTTCTGCTCATCCGCTTTATATATCACATCCGGGAACATCGGCATTATTCTGAAAATGGGAATTATCTAGACATTCTATAATCGGCATGATCCAGAATTTTCTGCCACCTTGTGTGGGTATTGCAAAGATGTGTGTGTGTGAGAGAGAGAGAGAGCGAAAGAGAGACAGAGTCAGAGAAAAATGGAAGGTGCTGCATGCAGTAGTGAGAGTGGTAGGTGCTGTAAAAATGAGTGTGAGGGAACAAGAGAATACGGTGATCCTTATCCTGACCGAGTGGGCAAGTTTATTAATTCTTGTCCTGTATTGCTGCACATTTCTTCATACTGCAAATACTGCACTGAGCTGGGTTGGTGAACTCAGACCATGTTCCGTGGATCTGGTGGTGTGCCCCACTCTGGGAAGAGAATTGTCCCCGTCTGTAGTACCCATCCATCTGCCCCCAGCCGATAAAACATGGTGCAATTGCCTGTTATCTACCATGCAGGGCAGATCCAAATTTAGAAAGCATAAACATGTGCCCGTTGGTGTTTAAAGATGGCAGCAGTGCAAGGATCACAGAATATCTAGGGACATCCATGCGATGGCAAGTACCTCCAGCCATGATGGGTGGGAGAATCGGGATGGTATTGAATGATAGGTACACTATCGGGTATGGTTGGTCGTTAATGAGGTGAGTCAGATAAGATATCACCAGGAAACTAGCTCAGCCTTGTGCAGACAATCCCTCTGTCACACTAAAAGAAAATGTCACTGAGACAAATTATTGTCAGATTCATTCCAATAAGTCGAAGACTCTGCTGGGGCCAGTCCAGTTATAAAGCTGCAAATGAAATGGTCTTCAAAATCTCCAACATGAGAACTCATGCTGATATCCCGTTCACCCATCATTCCTGAGCATAATGTCGCATGTTGCAGGATGCTGCCGAAATGTCTTTATTTTCGCATTCTGAAATTTCTGACCTTCCATGAAATTGTCTCTTTATCTTCTTTTTCTCTTTTTCACAAAATTCTTTTGCTTATTGGTACTTAAGTTCGTCTCCCCCACCCCCACACCCCAACCATCTCTCTGTGTCAGTGATGTTTATACCCACAGCACCGTTTTTTTATGGCACAATGGAGATATGGAGCTGGAAATGGATGGGAGCTGCTCATCTTGTCACTTACAGCATGGGCTGCAAGTTTCCCCACGCTGGGTATTGATCTAACACAGTGTTATGGTGCAATGCACTGGGATGGTGATCATGGCACTACATGCTGGGAGGGTAACTGCTCCTAGTTTACAAATCATTCACTGCTATCCACTGTCCAGCTCTCATACTGAACAGGTGCATTGTCCGCGTTTGTAGAGCAAGACACTGGTGTGGGCGGCATACTGCACGTCCATGCTGGACAGACCATTTCGTCCGGTTTTCTGAATCAATGCCCCAGTGTGGTCTGTACTGCTCCTCATGTTGGAGGGATGGATTGTAGACTGGTGAGACTTGCACAGTATTCCATCCTTAACGGATTGCTGCTTTGTACTGAGCCTGATCTGTACAATAGTCCATCCTGGACCAATTGCTGGTTTTCTACTGAGCCTGGCCTGCACAGTGTTCCATACTAGCAAATATCTCATCTGGGTTTATAAGTGTCTGGGCTGGGTCTGTGAGGTGGATTAAATATCCAGTCTAATTCCTGATAGAGATATCATTCCTCCAGCACGGCGCATTCTGCTGTCATACCCCATATTTCTGCAACATGTTGCCCATGAAGTAATGACCCAAGTAATGCACAAATATCTGTCCCACTTGTTATGGACCCGAGCATATCCCCTAAAAATACATGGAAAAGTTAGTCTCGACCCGAACATTGTCTCATTTTAAAGGTAAATGCAAGGTGCTGTGTTTCAGATACAATTCGTTTGGTAGAAGTTTTCAACTTTCAGCAAAATAGAATCTATTCAAACACTGTGACAAAATACAGCAACAAGAGAAACTTGGAATAATTATTGGAAAACTCACCAGAATAGCAGTTTATTTAACTGCTAAACAGTTTCTGTTCCAATATGGTAACAGCCCATAAACACACACTTATTAAAAGCACATTCAGGAAACAGATTGTTTCACAAGCAGTGCACCAATTCCAGGAGGAACGCACATCAAAATACAATTCTGAGACAAATCTCAGTGAGTGTTTATAGCATCCGTCCAAACCTGCTGAGACACCAGCAATAACTGGCGAAAGGTAAAACTAAGAATCCTGGTTCTGGGAGAGCTTGACCGTCACTCCACAGGACTAGGCCGTGGCTGCAAGGACCACAAGGAATGGACTGTATCTACACTATCTATGGCACTGTAGGAGCCTCTCAAAAATGCGTAATCCACCTATGCCATTAAGTCCTTGCCAGATAAATGTCAAACTCAAACATAAATAAAACGAACGGATGCAGCTGGCCTCGTGATCAGGCACAGACGGCGTCGGGAGTCCAGCAATTCCAATTCTGCCAAAACACAGTAGAAACATCGAGCTTCTGAAGAGAAAGCATAAGCTCTCTGCCTCACCTCTAACTTTACAATTGGAGATGTGCCATTCACCAAATAGTCTGCGATGTCAACATCCCAACCAGACCAAGTATTATTGTGGCACATGAGGGATGTAATGAAAGGAGGTTAATTAGAGCTGCATGTTCAGTGCCTGTGATTGATGTCAGTCTCCATGGACCCGAATTGCGTCACGAGAAGGTTTCCTCTTCTCTTAATTCTGGGCCTCCTTCAACCTGTTATCCAATAGTATCAGCAACAGCGTCATCCTTAAGATGATTTGTATCTGCAGGACGGAGAGAGGGAGATAAAGAGAATCTTACAACAATAGACTGGAATGTTCCAACGATGGATCAGAATCTGTGAACATTAAAGGGGAATGCTCCAACAATAGATCAGAATCTGAGAACATTAGACTGGAATGTTCCACTAATGTATCAGAATTTAAGATCATTCGGCTGGAATATTCTCATAATGGATAGGAGTTTATCCTTGTGTCTTTACTAACTCGTTCAATATTGGCGATGTTTAGAGTTGCTGATAAAAGCCTTGCTGTTGATGATTCAGGCAGGTTACTACCCCATCCACACTATTTTTGGTGTTCCTGGTAAGCCTACACCTGTCAATTCTAAAAACAATGGTGAAAGTTATTGGTATTTCCGTTATTTATATTTAACAAATACATAAACTGTTATTCTTAGTTTCAGTCACAAAATCCATTTCCAACAATTTCAGACTCCTCACTCATAAACATCTAAGAAGGAACAAGACTGTTCGGACCCTTAAGTCTTCCTTTAGCCCTGAACTGTTATGTGTCTCTGTATTCTGTCAGCCTCAGTACTGTTGCTGAATTAGTTGTCATCTGTCCCCTTGTTAACTTCCGATTTTACGGCTCCACTTTTCTTCTGACCACTCTTCCAGATAAAAATATCCTGACAATAAACTTTTCCTTGTCTCTCCAGTTATTTCATAATAAGAACACCATATCTGAGCAATAAAGTCACCGGATGGTAATTCAGAGACACAAGTTGTGACTTTAAAGGCATTGTTTCAAATCCTACCAGATGCAATAATAGAACTTACATTCGTATGACAAAAATTGGAAAGAAATCTCATATTAATTACAGCAACCATATACCATCAGGATTTCTTTTATTATTTCACTGATAGCCTTTGGTAACGAATCTAAGTGTGATTGCAGACCTACAACAGTATGGTTGACTCTATATTGTTTTGACAAATGGCCTCGCAGCCAAGAGCAATTATTGATGGACTGAAAATACTGTCCTTGCCAGTGATGCTGGCATCCCGGTAAATAACAGCATTAAAGTTGAAATAAACCAAAGAAAGGTGGATGATGGAGATCTGAAATAAAATCCGCCAGCATCTGAAAACGTTGGAGAATCTCAGTGAATATGGCGGCCTCTGCCAGGAGAAAAGCAGATAATGTTTCGAGTGTAGTGACCCTTCATCAGAACTGAAAGCAACTGGCAAATAATATTTTTATATCCGGTATGGCTAGATGAGTGAGGGGGAGATTAGATGAATGGATGGATAAATGTTCAGCGAGAGAGAGAGAGAGAGAAAGAAAGAAATGAAAAGCAAACAAAGGGAATGATGATGAAGGAAAATAAAATAGGAGCTTATTCTAACATTTTCCCTTTTCCTATATTCCTGAATATCATGCCAATTTAGGTGGGTCCCTATTTACATTGGGTTATATTCTCTCTATCTCTGTTCCCTGAGTTGGCTGATCAACTCAATCAGAAATGCTGGTGCTGTCGTTATAGTTGCTCAGATGCAGATAAACGTAATTTTACATTGTCAACTGCTTCTTTGGAGAGAGGAACTGTTACTTTCGGACAGTGCAGTCATGAAAAGATTTTTTTCGCTCAGAAGAGAAATATTTTCAACACCGAATGTGTGCACCGTCTGTGGGGGGATTTCACTTGTTCCTGTCATTACAAAGTAAGGGGAGGTTCTGTGGACGCTTTTCTCGGGTTTGTATTGTGTGCTGCTGGGTTTATTCAGAGAGACCTGAGGGTTTGGCGACCCAACTCTGGACGAGATATGAGCACTGCATGGTAAACAAATGGAGATGAGACTGCACAGAAGGGAAGCTCTGTACACAAGGAGGGGCGGGCGCCCTGTACTATCCTCCCTGGGATTTCCAGGAATATGTTTCTAAGTTGGACCCATTCCAATTGTAAAGTGTGAACCAGTTTGTTTAAAAATGAGGTGGCCACTGAGCTGTGTCCTCTCCTTCAGTATAACCTGGAGCTTCACACCAGGGACAGGACTGTGCTGACACTCACCATGACATGAACTGCATTGATTCTGGAACATTCCAGGCAGGAGTGGGTAACATATGCACCATCTCTGTAGTGCACTCCGCCGATATATCACGAGCTGTTAAAAGCCCTCTGCTGATGTGAGGGAGCATTGGTTCTGTCTCCACAGGGGAAGGTAAAGAAACTAACGGTCAGAAATACGAGGGAACGGGAACTGGTCAAAATGAGGAACTGCAGGAAACTAGAATTAATGAAGACTTTTTTGAAAATCTAATCAAATTGAAGTTTGGTATGTTGCTGCATCTGATGAGCTACATCCCAGACTATTGAGGAGGTGGGAACAGAGCTAATGAAAGAGTTACTGATTATTCTTCAAAGCTGGTTAGATTCTGGAAAGGATGCTACAGACTGGAAAGCAGCTGTTGTCAACCTAAATATTTCAAACAGTACGGAGAGGGAAAACCGAAAACTAAATAGTTTGGTGTCAGCTCCGAGAAATGCATTTGGAACCTTTTATAAGGAATGTGACAGCTGCGAGAAAAGCATTGGAACCTTTTATAAGGAATGTGAGAACGAGACACTTGGAGAACCATGATATGATTTGGTAGATTAAGCCAAGATTCGGGAAAGGGAAATTATCTTTGCTAAACCTTCTGCAGTTTGTGGAGATCGTCGTTCCGACTTCGACAGTTGAGATGCAGTGGGAGTCGGGTATTTGAATTTTCAGAAGAAGTTTGACAATGTTGAATACAGGTGAGTGGAGACTATTAGACTATGAGATTTTCGAGCTCTGAATGCACTTTAATGTTCAGTTACTGTATGACCTTGCACTCAAAGTTACTTTGATCACAATCCTGTCAGAAGTTATAATACCTTCAGTCTGAAAGAGTTAGCCATTCCTCACCTACTAAAGTTTCAGAAAGAACATCACTCATCTGTGGAAGATGCTTTTGAGACTGGTTTAAAAAATGGCTTAATTCCCACTGCCAAACAACCACGCTAACATAACACGGTTGTATCATAGGTAATGACACCACGAGGAATAACATGGAACAGTCCCTCTGTGCAGATTCTGCTCCATGTGTTTATGGTATTGGAGCGTCTTTGACAACTTCCTGTTCCTGTATTAGTGATTTGAGAAGCTGAATGACCTCTTCCTGTTCCTTTGTAAGTGAATCCAGGTGTAAAATGGCCCCGTTCAGATTCCGTGTAAGTTACGTGTGGGGCTAAGCAACGTCCTTGTCTTTCTGTGTATCCGCCGGGAGGGACTGAACTTGCTGTCCCTCTTCTGAGCTGAGGGAGCTACACTGAGGATCTCCTGCAGTGATTTCCTACGGCTGAGATGATTGATGCCCACTGATGAGAAACATCTTCTCTTGTGCTGTGAATGATTCCAAACACTGGAGAGTTTGCAATGGAATCTGATGAAGTGCAATTTTGATCAGCCTCCTTGATGTTATCCTCAGTAAAATACTGCCTTGATATCATGGCCATCCATTCTTAGCTGAGACCTTTTATTCACCTCTATCGCTCATATTGATAGGCCATGATGTAGGAACAGGCAGTGGATTCTTCAAACAGAGAGTAGTGAATGTCAGGAATTCTCTATTACAGAGAGCCTGGGAGCTCTGGCAGTACGTTGCCTCCAACTGCTCCTGTCTAGAAGGTTTTAGGGTCTGAATGGAACATCAGAACATCAGACTCAGAACCAGGATTAGGTCGTTAAACACTATGAGCCTTCTCCACCAGGCACTAAGTTTGTGGATCATCAGGTTATGGTCTCAGCCCCACGATCCTGTTTGTATGCCATGATCCATGAGTCAATCTCTGTCAAATACTTAACGAATACATTTTGAATAAATGCAAACCACATATCTCTGGGAAAGAGAATTCTCACTCAAAAGACTCCTTTCGAATTTCTTCTCATGTCTCTTACAATGTCGTACAGCAGGCAACCCTGTCGACATAAACCAATCATTCCAATCTGATGTCAATGCATTTGCCAGAACTAGGCTCATATCCTCTAAATCCTTCGTATTAATATGCACACCCAGATGCCTTTTAAATATTGAAACTTTATCAGCCTCCATCACTTTCTCTGACAGCTCATTCCATACACACACAACAATCTGCATGAAAATTTTGTTCCTTTACGATCTTTTTCCTCTCACCTTAAGCCTTTATCCTTTAGTTTTGGACTCCCAGATGCCGGGGAAAAGACTTGCTTTCAGATTGCCCATGTCGCTCACGATTTTATAAACCTCTGTTATGTCACACCTCGGCCTGCGTTGTTCCAGAGTAAACAAGCCCTAGTCTGCAAAGACATTCCCTGAAGCTCATTCCCTCCAGCTCTACAATATCATTGTAAACCTTTCCTGCACGCTCTCAAGATTAAAGACATCCTTCCTACAGCAGACAGAACTGAGTTAAACATACTATTCTAAATCTGGCCTCACCAATATCCTGCCCTGTCGAAATATGATCTCCCAACTCGCATACTCAATTCACTGGCCAATAAAGGAGGAGAAAGTGAGGACTGCAGATGCTGGAGATGCTGGCGCTTTTCCATCAACACATTTTTCAGCACTGACCAATAAAGACAAGCATCCCAAACCCCTTCTTCACCACCCTGTCGACCTGCGACTCCACTTTAAAGGATCTATGAGCCTGCACCTTTTTGTTCGACAACATTCCCCAGAGCTCCACCATTAATTATGTAAATCCTGCCCTGTTTTATCTTGTCAAAATGCAACATTACACATTTGTCTCAATGTAACTCCATTTGTCACTCCTTGGTCATCTGATCGATGTCCCATTAAACTCAGAGGTAAATCTTGCTGTCCACTGCACATCCAATTTTTATATCATCGAAAAACATAATTATAAGACAAATATTTATCTTAAAATAATTTATATAAATTGCAAATGCAGTGGAATCAGCACCTTGTGTTTCACCATTGGTCACAGTGCTCCAGTGTGAAAAGCTGTCAACGGCCACCCTCGGACTCCAACCTTTATTTTAATTTTGTAATCGACTGGTTAGCTCATCTTGGATCCATTTGTCACCCAACGTTACGAACTTGTCTGCCATGTGGAATCCTGTCGAACACCTTGCTGAGGACTGTGTGGATAGCGTCGACCAAAATGTCTTCATTTTTTTCTTGCCACCTCTTCAAAAAACGCAATCAACTTTGTTCGACACGAATTCCCATGCACAAAGCCATGTTGACTACCCCTAATCAGTAGTTGCATCTGTAAATGCATGTAAATCCTATCCCTCACAATCCTCTCCAACAACGTGCCCACGTCAGCCTCAACAATCAATAGTTTAGGTCACTATGCCCTCTCCTCGTCCCATACTTCCACTGATCACTGTAAATGTTAATATAAATGACTTGGTGATATGAGCAACAATATCGGTCTCAGACTGGGTCAGAGTTAGGAATAAGTCAGTTAGAATTCTTTAATCTGCTACAATTGACAGGTTTATGGCCCAAACAAAGTGACTCAAACTATGATGGAAAGATGAATGACAAACATTGCAAATCTGAGGACCGATGTTTCCCTCTCTAAAAATACTGACGCATGCACACATTTGATGACAAACTGAAAAACACAATCTATGCAGAGAGTTAACTTGAAAGAACTTTGACCAAATATTTATTGAAGTCATGATGATAGAAAACATGAGTGATTGTTCCAAATAACATTCAGCTTATGGAGCTATTCTGCTCTTACAAGCTACTGGTAATGACATAACCTCCTGGAACAGGTGGATTTAGCTGAATTCCCTTTAATTCAGGCAGTGTGGTGATTTCATTAATTCTTTGAAAGGAATCCTCCATGAGTGGTAAAGATGACTGAGGAGTTTTCAGCTCACACACATTGCTGGGAAAAAGAAGACGGAGAGAGAGGGAGCAACAGGCTGTTCCTTCTCAGGAAGGTTACATTTGCCCTCTCTCTGAGTTGAATCACAAATGAACGTTATCCAGTTGCAAACTGGATCAAATGAGGTCTCTTTGAACAGTGCCTGAACTGTACGACTCCATCACGGTCCCTACTCCATGTCGGTACATCATTGCTGCCGTCGGACACACAGTGATTTCTTTCATAACAAATCGCCCCATTAGACTTGAAGATGTGTTTCTATGTTCCCGTACACTTTTATAATACAACTTTTAATACCTTCACAATATCCGTACGTACATGAATACATTTTTATTCTAAAATTACTTCCCCAGTCTTATTCTCTCATAGAAGATAAAATATTCATCAGGTATTCACCAGCCGAAAATCATACATGGTCAATAAGAACATTTCTCATTGTCAGGCCGAAACTTCTGAATGGTCGAAGCATAATGCCTTCATTGCAAGAACGAATAAAGAGAAACATCTTTAAAAGGTTTCAAAAGCAATTTGTTTTTTTTAGTTCAGTTGTATTACAAATCCCACACAGTACATCAGATGCCGTCTCAGCAATGGCCTGTTCAGATGCAGTAAAACAAACTTAAAATCATACCCAATGCCCCATGCAAGAAAAAGTATCATTCCATTAGTTTTCTAAATCACGTTCTGCATCTATAGATGATCTTGTTGCGATGTATGTACCAGAACACACGAATCCCTTTGTACCACCGAATTCGGCTTTCTGCCTCCAGTTATACAATTATTGGAGGAAGTTTGTTTTATGCTTCCTCCAAAACAAACTTCCCATCACTGACATTGTACATTTTTTTGTGCGAAAGGTTTGCTCACGATGTTGCCCTGTCTGTATCTCATTGCAGACTCTCTGCCATCACTTCACATCTTATTGAATGTTTATCCTGTTGTATGAGCAAACTGAGATCCAATACATTCTGCCACTTCATCCAAATCATTAACCTAGATTGTAAACTGTTCAGAAACTCATACTGAAACCTCAGGAGTTCCACTAGTTACAGCTTTCCAACCTGAAAACAAGTAATTATCTCTTCTCCATATTTCCTGGTAGCTAAGCAGGGCTCCCTTAGAATATTTGCATGGCCTTCAGCTATACTATGTACTTGATTGTCGATTTGTTACTGAGCTAAGCCGTCCTCCATTCGGGTCATCTGTTGTTATACGATCAGGTGGAGTTCGTACCGTCAATGATCCTGATCCCTGACAGTTTAAAAGATGAGAACAGAATATATACTAATGTTTGAAGGGATTGTTACCAGGTCAAAAATGCTGTCTTTTAGATGCAGTAATAGAACTATTCTGCACTATCAGTAATGTGCTCATATTTCACCAGACAGACACTGATGAGGTGGGGAGATTTCCTGTTAGCTTGATTGGCATTCATCCATTTAACAACACAAACAATAATCTTCATAATTAATTTCATTTTTGGCTGTTTGTTCTATTTTGAAAAATTGATGCAGTCACTACACATTAAAATAAAATATTGTCATTGAGAGAGGACCTTATAGAGGTTTATAAAATCTTGAGGGGCAGGAATAGGGTAAATAGGCAAAGTCTTTTTACCTGGGGTAAGGGAGACCAGAACTAGAGGGCATAGGTTTAAGATGAGAGGGGAAAAATATAAAAGGGACCTAAGGTGCAATTTGTTCACACAGAGTATGATGTGTGTATGGAATGAGCTGCCAGAGGAAGTGTTGGAGGCTGTATGATTACAACATTAAAAAGTAATCCAGGTGGATATATGGAAAGGAATGATTCAGAGGGATATGGGCGAAATGGTGGCAAATGAGACTAAATTACATTAGGACATCTGTTTGGCAAGGATGAGTTGGACTAGAGAGTCTGTTTTCCTGTTGTATATCTCTATTACACTATGTCCAAATCCTTCATTCTGTTCCTGTGTATCTCATTAGAGGGGCAGAATGATCTCCTCCTGCCTCATTGCAGAGATACTGACTGGATGAATAGGGTGTCTGTCTCTCATTCTTACAGCCTCAATGGGTGCAGTGAGAGAACATCTGATAGGTGCTCCACCGGCTGCTGAGTTTATAAAGATCCTAGCTGGTCTGTTTGCGACTGAAAAGCCCTTTCCTCTCTATTGTCAATGAACACTGGTTTCCCTGCCCATAAAGGTCAGTCAAGGTCAGACTTGAATATCTTCAACGACCGAGTCTTCACTGTTCCTGGGGGATGAGAATACCACAGACAACACAATAATAAGGAGATAGGAACAATCGTTTCTCAATCTTAAACGGAGGAACCTCTAAATTTAAAAGTGTATGAATTCAGAGCTAGTCACCTTCTCTTTTATTTTAAAAATGAGGGCACAACCAATTGGAAAGATGTCGACCATCCAGCCCCTCAAACCTTTCCCACGTTCCTATTGACTCTGTTCATTAAAGTATTTCTCAAACTCAGCCTCCACTGCTCTCTTGGGTCAACATTTCCAATTGTGTAAACCATGAATTGGACTGTTTGGGCCATCGAGTCTGATCAGCTGTTCGATCATCACTGATATGTTCCTCAACAAAATGTTCCTACCTTCTCACTGTAACCTTTGATCGCCTTATCAATCAAAACGTATCTACCTCTGACTGAAAAAAAAAACAGAACTGTGTCTGTGTCTCTGCATGTCTGTATGCGTGCGAGTGTTTCTGATTATTGACAGTAGACAGAGGATGGTGGAGGAGGGTTGTCTTTTGGACTGGAGGCCTGTGACCAGCGGCGTTCCACAGGGTGTAGTGCTGAATCCACTTTTGGTTTACATTTATATCAATGATTTGGATGAGAATTATATAAGGCATGGTTAGCATGTTTACGGATCACACCAAAATTAATTATATAGTGGAAGGTGAAGAATGTTACATAAGATTACAAACAGATCATGATTAATTGAATCAGTGAATCATAGAGATGTGCAGCGCGGAAACAGATCTTTTGGTTGAACTCATTCGTGTCAACCAGATGTTGTAAGTTAACTTAGTTTTATTTTCCAGCATTTCTTCCATATCAATCTAAACGCTTCCAATTCATGTCCCCATCCAGATCCCTTTTAAATGTTGTAATTGTACCAGCTTCCACCACTTTTTCTGCCAGCTCTTTGCATGTATGCATCAGCCTCTGCATGAAAATGGTCCCCTTAGGTCCCATTTAAATCTTGTCCATTTCACCTTAATTCTATGTCCTCTGGTTGTGGACTTCACTATCCTGGAGTAAAGACACTGACTATTCACCCTAATATGGTCTTCATGATGTTATAAACCTCTAGAAGTTGCAAATGTGACTCCAACCAACACGAATGGCTGTATATTCAGTCATCCCAGGCCTAAATTCTGAAATTCAATTTTGACTCATCTTCCTTCTCCATCACATCACAATTCTAAAGTCATTTTAATCAAATTGTTCAGACACATTATGAAACACCTCTGTCGGATTTGAATCGAGACTTTTGGGCTTACACTATCAAAACTTGGCAATAGTCCCAAAAGCTGCAAAATTTTTGTTGTGTGCGTTTGTTCATCGGCATGTTTTGAAATACTGTGACATACCTCCGTGACAGGTAGGACTTGAATCTAAACCTTCTGGTCCAGAGTGAGAGACACAATCACGCAAGTTCAGGTATTAGAATCTAACCCAGAGCTCTGGCTCAGCTGCATTGGCATTGCAAAATACACAAGTCTTAAACCAGTCCCAGATTTTGGTTCACATTTTAAAAGTCAGCTTTCAGCTCTGTGTGGATTCATTAAAATTTAGTTCAATTTTACTGAATTACACAGTTAAAAGAATTACATTGTTTAACAGATGAAAGGTACTTACCTCAAATATAGGATGTTGAGTTCATGTGCTCTGACTTCGAGACAAACTATTAAGATCTTTAATTGTTTGCCGATGATTTCCACCTTAATTGGCTATTATCTGACATCTGCAATATGAGAGAAAGGCATCCTGTGACACATTCTGTAATATAAAGGATCTGGAACAGATACTTATCACTGACCACCAGAGATGAAGAAATAGCATACTTTCTGGATGAAATACACCCATCGCTCTTTCCCACCTGTAACGTGTGATTGCCATCTTCTTAAAAGCACGGAATGATCAAAGGCAGCGGTCTACTTTCAGACTTTCCTTCCCCAGTACTATCACTCACTGGGCTGAGGAGTGGCAGATGGAATTTCGTTTCAATAAATACAAGGTACCTGAATTTGGTACAATAAGCAACGAGAGGACATATGGAATTTAATGTCAGGCCATTGGTAGTGTTGTAGAATAGAGGGATCTAGTGGTTCTGGTATATTTATTTGAAGTTTGCATCATGTGTAGGCAGGGTGGATATGAAAGCGTTTGATTTGCTGTTCTTAATTTCTCAGACGTTTGAGTATTGGAGGCGGAACATTATCTTCAGGTTGTGCTGTAGATTCATGATGTTTCTCCTGAAGTTCTGTGTCCAGTTCTGGTCACCCAGTCACATTGATGATATTATTAAACTGGAGACGGTTCAGAAAAGATTAACGAGAACGTTGTTGGGAATGAAGTGTTTAAGTTAGAAGAATAGGCTCGATGGACAAGGACCTTTTCCACTGCAGCGTCGGCGATAGAGACCCTATCAACGTTATAGAGTTGTATAAAACAATGATAAGTATAGATAATGTTGAATGGCGGGTGTCCTTTCCTTAGGGTGGTGGATTTCAAGAGAAGGGTATGATTTTAAGATGAGACGAGTCGGTTTTGCGGAAGACATAGTGTCATAGAGTTGTCCAGCATAGAAACAGACATTCCTATCCAACTCGTCCCTACTGACCAGATGTCCTACAGTAATGTAGTTCCATTTGCTAGCTTTTGACCTATATCGCCCTCAATGCTTCATATTCATGTTCCATCCAGATGTCTTTTAAATATTGTAATTTTCCCAGCCTCGACAACGTCCTTTGGCAGCTCGTTACAGACACAGCACCCCCTCTTTGAAAACGTTGCCCCTTAGATCCCTTTTAGTTAGTTACCCTCTCACCTTCAACCTGTGCCCTTTAGCTTTGGAACGTGCTACCCTGGGAAAAAAGATCTAAGCTATTCACAGTATTAATTCCACGAATGACTTTATAATCCTCGAAGATCACCTCACCACCACTGGTGGTCCAGGAAAATAACACCGGCCTATTCAGCCTCTCCATATATCGCAAAGCCTCTAACCTTTGCAACATCTTTGTAAATCTTTTCTGAACCCTTTCAGATTTCACACATCCTTCGTCCGTGAGCGAGACTGTAATTGCATGAAGTATTCAAAATGGCCTAACCAATGTCCTGTACAGTCGCAATATGCCCTCCCAACTCCTTTATTCAATGCACTGAGCAAAAACAAAAAGCATATCAAATACCTTCTTCACTAACTTATATGCCTGTGACTCCACTTTCAAAGTATCATGAACCTGCACTCGAAGGTCTCTTTGTTTCGCAACACTTCCCAGGATCTTAACATGAAATGTATAATCAAGCCTTGATTTTCCTTTCCGAAATGCAGCATCTCATATTTACATGAACTAAAATCCATCTGTCACTCGTCAGGTCATTGGCCCATCTGATGAAGATCCTGTTTTAATCCGAGGTGACTTTCCTCTTTGTGCACTGCACCTCCAATTTTGGTGTCATCTGTGAATGTACTAACCATTCCACCGATTTTCACATCCATTTTCCTTCTATAAATGGCCAACAGCAGTGCACCTAGCACCAATCTTTGTGGCACTCCACTGGTCGCAAGTCTCCACTCTGAAAAGCAACACTCCACCATCACCCTCTGACTTCTACCTGCGAGCCAGTTCTGTATCCAACTGGGTTTTTCTCCCTGCAAATCCGTGAGATCTAACCTTGCTAACCAGTTTCCCATGGGGAGCCTTGTCGGACGCCTTATGGATATGCATATCGATCACGTCTACCACTCTGCCTTCATCAATCCTCTTGGCTAGTTCAACAAAACAAAAATCATGTTTGTGAGACATGAGTTCCCACGCACAAGACCATGTTGATTATTTCTAATCAGTCCTTGCCTTTCAAAATACATGTACATCCTGACCTTCAGGATTCACTCCAACAACTTGCCCACCTCCGATGTCAGGCTCACTGGTCTATTGTTCCCTGGCTTTTCCTTCCCAGTCTGTTTAATAATATCACCACGTTGGTCATCTAGTATCTTCCAGAATCTTACCTGTCACTATTGATGATAAGAACATGTCATCAAGATTCCCAGCAATCACTTCCTGAGCTTCCCACAGAGTTCTTGTGTATACCTGATCAGGATCCATGAATTGCATTTTTATTACACATCACTTGGTTGGTAAATGGAAGGAACGTCCTGAGAAATGATGGATGTGGGTAAAGTCACAACATTTAGAAGACTTTTTAAAGTAAACAAATACGAGACGTTTTGGAAATTTATGGTACAAGCCCAGGAACGTGAGGATAGTCGAGTTTCAGATTATCGTCAGCATTAAGTTTATGGGCAGATAGGTCTGTTTCCAAACCCCCTGCATAACTCCATGACACCATGTGTGTTTGTGTGTCCAAGTTTCTATCTGCATATTTCTGTCTGCGCTTGTCCATTTGTGTGTGTCTATATGTCTCTGTGTGTATATATTTCTCTGTACATGTTATGTGTGCTCCTGCATTAGTGTGTGTATATATGTTTGTAGCTCTGTCTCTGCATCTCTGAGCAATGGGAACTCTTTTGTTTTGGGGGTGAATCATTGAAAAAGTGTTCAAAGCCTCTCTCCCTCCCTCCCTCTCCCTCGGTCTGTCCCACTTTTGTTTAAAGTGATACAATGCCACACTCCTGGTCTGCCTTCAGACGTTTCAATCCTTTCTCACACATAAGATTATATGGAAGAGTAAGTAACTAAAATTGCATTTTACAGGAAGTGTGTGTGTCAATCTATGCCTGCCTCTGTGTGTGCATGCCTGTGTGTCTGTGTTTGTGTGTGTCGGTGTGTGCATCTCTCTATGTATCTCTGTGTGTCTGTGTGATAATATATGTGTTTGTTTTGTGTGTGTGTGGGAGTGCTTGTGTGTCTGTGTGCATCTGTTATTCTGCGTGTGTGTGAGGAGTGTGGGTGTCTGTGTGTAGGGGGTTTGTAAGGGGGGTTTCTATGTGTTAATGTGTGTATGCCTCTGTCTGTGTGCCTGTGTATGTGCATATCAATGTGTATCTGTGTGCCTGTGTGTGTGTGTCTGTGTTTGTGTCTGTGTGTGTTTTGTTGTGTATGTATGTACATACATGTGCTTTTTGCGTGTCTGCATATGTGTTAGTTGTGTGTCTCGCTGAGTGTGTCTGTCCGTGTATGAGTGTACATGTGCATTTGTGGGGAGGGTGGGTGTCTGTGTGTGTTTGTGTGAATGTTTGTTTGTGTGTATGCCTGTCTGTGTGTGTGCGTGTCTGTGTGTGAATATATGCGTGTGTGTGTGGGAATGTGGGTGCCTTAGTGTGTTAGTGTGTGTACGTGTTTGAGTGTGTATGCCTGGCTGTCTGTGTGTGTGTCTGTCTGTGTGTGAGCATATGTGTGTGTGTGTGTGTGTGTGTGTGTGTGTGTGTGTGTGGGCAGTGTGGGGGTCTTTGTGTGGGGAGTGTGGATGCTTTCGTGTGTGGGATGCATGGCTGTCTTTGTGTCTGTGTGTGCTTCTGTGTTGTGTATGCATCTGTCTGTGTCAAAGAGTGTGGTGCTGGAAAAGCACAGAATTTTAGGCAGCATCCAAAGGGCATGAAAGTTGGAATTTCGAGCATAGTCCCATCCATTAGTAATGAGGCATGTAGACCAAGTGGACTGAACGATAAATGGTAGGGGCTGGTGCTTGGGTAAGGTAGCTGGGAAGGCGACAATTAAATGAAGGTGGAGTGAAGGTGATAAATTGGAGCAAAGGGTGAAGTGGATAGTGGGAATGAAGATGGACAGGTAGTACAGTTAAAGAGGGAGGTGCCGAGTTGGAAGAATGGATCTGGGATAAGTTCTGGTGGGGTGTTAGAATGAAGAAACGAATGACATCTGTGCTGTGTGTGCTTTGCGGGTGTGTGTGTGTGTGTCTGCGTGAGTGCATGCATATGTGTGCGTGTATGTATATATGTCTGCATGAGTGTATGCATGTGTGCGTGTGTGTGTGGGTCATGGTCGTGTGTATGTCTGTTTCTGTGTGTGGCTCTCTGCGTCTGAGTGTCTGTCGGGTGTGCGTGTGTTTGTAAGCGCGTGTGTCGGGAGGCTATGAGTATGTGTATCTGTGTGTGAGTGTCTGTGTGCAGCTGGATATGTCTGCGTGCACTTGTCTCTGTGTTTGCGTGTGTTTGTAGTGTGTGTGTAAGTGTGTGTGGGGGTGGCTATGAGTATTGTATATCTGTGCTTGAGTGTCTGTGTGCAGCTCTAAGTGTGTACATGTCTCTGTGTGCGCGTGTTTGTAGTGTGTGTGTGTGTCTGCGTATATGTGTGTTGATGGTGCTCTCAGTTTGAAAGTGTTTTGAGTTGATACACTCCCTCTGTCCTGTAGAGAGGGTGGGGAGACCAACAGAGACTGACAGCAACAGAAAGCTCAGCAAGTCTGTCAGCATCTGTGGACAGAAATGAATGTTAATGTTTTGGGTTGAGTACCCCTTCCTCAGAAACTCATGTCAGGGGGATAGTACATCACAGTAACACCGCAGAAACAGCCAGACTCGCCCCACACTGATACACACAGATAAACACACACTAAACACAGAGACATAGAGACACTCAGTCATACACTGACACTAATACAGACATGGAGTGTCTGTCAGTATTTCTCTTTCTCCGATGACTTTGTCAATATATTACTTCATCTCTGGTGTGTGTCAGTTTATTTTTTTCAGTCTGTCCTTGGGGAGTATTTTCGTATTGCGCTTGTTCACACGAGTGAGAGAGTCAGTATTCATGTGTGGATGCGATTGTTGGACAATTTCAATGCTTGCACAAACCAAATCTGGAAGAATTGTAAAGTGTGTGGAGCACAGTGTGGAACTCCAAATGGGCAGTGACAAATTGGTGCAGTGTTCTGTTTTATGGCAGATGAGCATCAATACAGACCAGTGTGAAATGATGCATTTGGTCGGAATAACATTGACAGACAATATAAAACATCTGTATCGTTACAAAAGGGCTGCAGGAGCACAGGATGCTGGATGTATATGAGGACAGATTATTGAACATGGCAGGACAAGTGAGGAGAGCAGTAAATGTTTAAAATTATTTTAAGTATCTGAGCTTTTCAGAGGAGGAGGTCTAGGAGGTAGCCTCCGTGCTCCCTTCCTGGGAGGTCGTGGTGACGATGTGATGTCCCCCACCCTCCTGACCACCGAGACGGTGGGGTTTCCATTTGTACCAGCTCGACACGAAAGAGAGATGGCATCAGGGCCACTGCTTCTAAGTTGTGCCGGGGGAAACGGAACTGCCAGTGGGTTTAAAGTGAGAATTGCCCTTCACTGAACATTGCTCCTTACTCGTTTGATGAGACGTGGATGTTTCAAAATCTCCAAACGAGGCGTCCCGGTCCTCTCCGACTCGTACCAGGGTCCTCCCCATGTGGTGGTGGCGGAGGGGGCGGGATGAGCGAGCGGATATTGGACACTCCACCACCCGGCTTGACCCTTTCAGTCCTATTCCAGGCTGTTTCTCCTGGAATGGGACAAAGGGAGGGAGGGAAGGAGGGAGGGAAGTTTGCAGTGGGTGGCCTTGCTCTTAGTTCTGGTGTAGGTGTGGTAGGGAAAATGGTGAGGCATCAGGTGGGAGTCAGTCCATTGTGTTATGGTCATGCTGTGTTATTAGTGTGGGTTGTATAGTGGAGGGAAATTTGGAGAGAGAGAATGGGAGAGAAGGTGCAAGAGTGAGAGTGGTGGAGCATGAGCCTAATTCGGTGATTGGTGCTATAACAAATATACAGTGAGAGTGAGGGAACAGAGAGAATACAGTGACCCTTATTCTGCCAGAGTGGGGAAGGTTATTGATGCTTGACCTGGATTGCTGGACATTTCCTCAGACCACAGATACTGTACTGAGCTAGGTGGTGAGCTCGGACAATGCTCAGTGGATCTGGTGGGGTCGTTCCCTCTGGGAAGAGAATGGTCCGCCTCTGCACTAGCCCATACACCAGGACTTCCAAACCCCTGTCAACAAACCTTGGTGTAATTGTCCCTTATCTGCCATGCTCAGGGTAAACTCATGGCAACTTCTAACTAAGGATGCTCAACCATGTGCCCATTGGCTTTTTGAAGATGGCACCAGTGCCAGAGATCACGTAATATCCAAGGGCATCCGAGCGATGGTGAGTACCTCCAGCCATGATGGGTGGGGGAATCTGGCTGGTATTGAATAAAATGGACACCATGGGGTGGGGTGGGTAGTTAATGAGGTGAGTTTGATAAGATAGCACCAGGAAACTTGCTGAGCATCGTACAGACAATCCCTCTGTCACATTCAATGAAAACGTCACTGAAACAAATTATTGTTTGATTCAGCCCAGTGAGTCATAGATTCTGTTGGAACCACTAACAGTCACAAAGCTGCAGTTGCTTGTCCAATGCTCTCCATCACAAAGAAGGACATAAACCCGACCTACCCTTGAGAAAAAAAGTGGGGCAGGCATACGTCATGTAGAAATATCAGGAGTCGATGTTTTTACAGTATTCATTCACGGGATGAGAGTATAACTGGTTTAGCCTGCATTTATTACCCATCACTAATTGCCCAGAGGGCAGTTAACAGTTAACCATATTGTTGTGGGTCTGGGGTCACATGCAACCTAGACCAGGTAGGTTCCTTCAAGGGCATCAGCGAACTAGTTGGGTTGTTCAAACAATCAAAACTGGATATATCATCGTCATCAGTCTCTGAATTCCAGATTTAAAATGACTGTCGAGAAGGGTCTATCGCCATTAAGGGTCCACCTGAAAGGGAAATCCGGAGGCCGTAAATGGGGCATGAGATAGCTTTGACAATCAGGGTTAAGGAGAATTCAAAGGGACTGTACAAATACATTAAGGACGGAAAAGTAACTCGGGAGAGTTTTGGACCACTTAAAGATCACCAAGATGACGATGTGCAGAATCCCAGGAGATGGAGGCGATCCTAAACAAGCACTTTGCATCAGTATTTACTGTGCAGAAGGATATGAAAGCTAAAGAACTTCAGAAATAATCAGTGACATCTTGAAAAGTTTCTGTGGTACAGAGAAAGAGATGCTGGAGCTCGTAAAGCCTGTAAAGATGGTAAAATCCCCAGGACCTGATCAGGTGTCCCATAGAACTCTGTGGGAAGCTGGGGAAGGGATTGCTGGGCCGCGTGCTGAGATTTTGTATCATTGATTGTCACAGGTGAGGTGCCAGAAGATTGGCGGTTTGATAACGTGATGTCATTATTTTAAAAAAATTAAGAAGGATGGTAAGGAAAAGCCGATGAGCCTGACGTCAGTGATGGGCAAATTGTTGAGGTGGATTATGCGGCACAAGGTTTACATGTATTTTGAATGGCAAGGACTGATACGGAATGGTCAACGAGCTTTAAGCATAGGAAATCGTGTCTCACTAAATTGACTGAGATTTTTCGAAGAACTGACAAAGAGGATTCATTGAGGCAGAGGTGCACATTGCTGATATAAACTTCAGTAAGGCATTTGACAACTTTCTGCATGGTAGACTGGGTAACAAGTTTAGTTGGAATGCAGGGAAAACTGGCCACGTGGATGCAAAATTGGCTCGAATGTAGGAGATAGAGGATGGTGATGGAGGATTGCTTTGCGAACTGGAGGGTTGTAACTAGTGGTGTGCGACAAGTATCAGTGCTGGGTCCACCGTTTTTCACTATTTATAAACATCATGTGGGTGTGAACACAGCAGTAATAGTTGCAAATGACACCAAAACTGATTTTGTAGTGGACAGCACAGAAGGTTTAAGTCAGAGTACAATGAGATCTTGATCAGGTGGGCTGATCGGCTGAGGAGCAGCGAATGGTGTTTAGTCTAGAAAAATGTGAGGCACTGCATTTTGTAAATGCAAATCAGGACATGATGTACACACTTAATGGAAAGGTCCTCGGGAGTGTTGCTGAACAAAAAAGTCTTGGAGTGTCGGTTCAAAATTCCTTGAATGTTGTGTTACAGTTCTACAGATTACTGTAGAAGCCATTTGGTATTATTGCCTTTATTGGTCAGTGCTTTCACTATATGAATTGGGAGGCCATGTTACTGCTGTAGAGCACATTAATTCGGTTCTTTTGGAGTATTGTATTCAATTCTGGTCTCCCTCCTATCAGAAAGATATTGTGAAGCTTGAAGGGAGTCAGAAAATATTTACAAAGATGCTGCCAGGATTTGAGCTCTCGGGAGAGGGTGAGTAGGTTGGGGTGATTTTTCTTGGAGTTTGAGAGGCATATCCAGGGTGAATAGACAGGAACTTTTTTCGCAAAAGTAGTGGGCATGGATATCAGGGGAGACCTAAGGACCAACTTTTTCTAACACAGATTGGTGCATGTGTGGAATGAGCTGTCAGTGGAGGTGGTGGTGGCTGTTATGATTACAACATTTAAAAGGCATTTGAATGGGTACATGAAGAGGAAGGGTTTACATTGTTATTGGCCAAATGCTGCCACATTGGGACTCGTTTAATTTGTTATATCCCATTGGCATGGACGAGATAGACTGAAGGGTCTGTTTCTGTGCTGTACATCTCCAATAGTCTATGATTCTGTCTGAACTCACACCAGTATACTTTTAATTCAGCATTGCCGGAAATACCAGCCTATGTTACTTGATGCGATCGAAATGTCTTCACTTCAGCATTTTGAAACCTGCGAACACACCCTTCCACAACACTGACTCTGAGTCTCTATCCGTCTGTCTATTTCCCAAATCCCTCCCATTTGTTGCTATTGAAAATGTTGGTATTTAAACTGAGCATCAGCTTCCAACATTAAGCAGCTTAGAAACAATGTTCAAAAAGCATAGAGTGTCTTTTATTTGACTTCCCGGTGTCTTGCACTGTGCTCCATGTTGGATAGTGGAGTTTCAGCAGTTTTGATGCACACCTTTCTAACTTGATCTGTACCTATCAATTGAACGCCAGTGTTAATCTCTCTTTACTGATCATGTATTCAGTAACAAGGTATCACTTCCAATGTTACTGATCCAGACCACACTAGCACTTGAGTGATATTTGACTGAATAATAGTTTTGGAGCGTTAGTGGAAAAAACTGGGACGGTTTCCTGGAGGCTGTGGTTTAAGCTGCAGTGGAAATTCAGGAAGGCATGATGCTTTGGTGACCCACTGGGATGAGTCATGGTGACTGTAGTGACAGTATCTGTATCCGCAACATGACCATAAAAAGGAGCAGAGACTGGAGAAAGGGGAATCTCTTCAAAATGGAATGAGGGAATCACAATCAGATCAGAGAATAACTGCCGCCTATCCCTGTGGCCCAGTCTCGAGCAGTTGAGTGATGGCCTCCTGTTCCTGTGTTCCAGTCTACACCTGCTGCCCTGACTAAGAGGGTCCAATCGCTGTGTGCTGTCCTCCTGCTCCTCCTGAGCAACAGGCTCCAATATCTGTTTCCTGTCCTTCTGCTGCTCCTGAGTAACAAACTCCAATAGCTGCGAGCCCACCTCCTCCTGCTCCTGAATAACAGGCTCCAATAGCTGTGTGCTCTCCACATGCTGATCCTGAGTTACAGGTTCCAATAGCTGTGTGTTTTCTTCCTGCTTCTGCTGAGTAACAGGCTCCAATAACTCTGTGCTCTCCACCTGCTGCTCCTGAGTAACAGGCTTCAATGCCTTTGTGCTCGCCACCTGCTGCTCCTGAGTAACCGACTCCAATAGCTGTGTGCTCTCCTCCTGCTTCTCGTGAGTAACAGGCTGCAATAGCTGTGTGACCACTTCCTGCTTCTCTTGAGTAACAGGGTCCAATAGCTGTGTGTTCACCCCCTGCTGCTCGTGCCTAACAGGCTCCAAAAGCTGGGTGCTCTCCTCCTGCTTCCCCTGCGTCCCGGTCCTCTCCGACTCGTACCAGGGTCCTCCCCATGTGGTGGTGGCGGAGGGGGCGGGATGAGCGAGCGGATATTGGACACTCCACCACCCGGCTTGACCCTTTCAGTCCTATTCCAGGCTGTTTCTCCTGGAATGGGACAAAGGGAGGGAGGGAAGGAGGGAGGGAAGTTTGCAGTGGGTGGCCTTGCTCTTAGTTCTGGTGTAGGTGTGGTAGGGAAAATGGTGAGGCATCAGGTGGGAGTCAGTCCATTGTGTTATGGTCATGCTGTGTTATTAGTGTGGATTGTATAGTGGAGGGAAATTTGGAGAGAGAGAATTGGAGAGAAGGTGCAAGAGTGAGAGTGGTGGAGCATGAGCCTAATTCGGTGATTGGTGCTATAACAAATATACAGTGAGAGTGAGGGAACAGAGAGAATACAGTGACCCTTATTCTGCCAGAGTGATGAAGGTTATTGATGCTTGACCTGGATTGCTGGACAATTCCTCAGACCACAGATACTGTACTGAGCTAGGTGGTGAGCTCGGACAATGCTCATTGGATCTGGTGGGGTCGTTCCCTCTGGGAAGAGAATGGTCCGCCTCTGCACTAGCCCATACACCAGGACTTCCAAACCCCTGTCAACAAACCTTGGTGTAATTGTCCCTTATCTGCCATGCTCAGGGTAAACTCATGGCAACTTCTAACTAAGGATGCTCAACCATGTGCCCATTTGCTTTTTGAAGATGGCACCAGTGCCAGAGATCACGTAATATCCAAGGGCATCCGAGCGATGGTGAGTACCTCCAGCCATGATGGGTGGGGGAATCTGGCTGGTATTGAATAAAATGGACACCATGGGGTGGGGTGGGTAGTTAATGAGGTGAGTTTGATAAGATAGCACCAGGAAACTTGCTGAGCATCGTACAGACAATCCCTCTGTCACATTCAATGAAAACGTCACTGAAACAAATTATTGTTTGATTCAGCCCAGTGAGTCATAGATTCTGTTGGAACCACTAACAGTCATAAAGCTGCAGTTGCTTGTCCAATGCTCTCCATCACAAAGAAGGACATAAACCCGACCTACCCTTGAGAAAAAAAGTGGGGCAGGCATACGTCATGTAGAAATATCAGGAGTCGATGTTTTTACAGTATTCATTCACGGGATGAGAGTATAACTGGTTTAGCCTGCATTTATTACCCATCACTAATTGCCCAGAGGGCAGTTAACAGTTAACCATATTGTTGTGGGTCTGGGGTCACATGCAACCTAGACCGGGTAGGTTCCTTCAAGGGCATCAGCGAACTAGTTGGTTGTTCAAACAATCAAAACTGGATATATCATCGTCATCAGTCTCTGAATTCCAGATTTAAAATGACTGTCGAGAAGGGTCTATCGCCAGTAAGGGTCCACCTAAAAGGGAAATCCGGAGGCCGTAAATGGGGCATGAGATAGCTTTGACAATCAGGGTTAAGGAGAATTCAAAGGGACTGTACAAATACATTAAGGACGGAAAAGTAACTCGGGAGAGTTTTGGACCACTTAAAGATCACCAAGATGACGATGTGCAGAATCCCAGGAGATGGAGGCGATCCTAAACAAGCACTTTGCATCAGTATTTACTGTGCAGAAGGATATGAAAGCTAAAGAACTTCAGAAATAAACAGTGACATCTTGAAAAGTTTCTGTGTTACAGTGAAAGAGATGCTGGAGCTCGTAAAGCCTGTAAAGATGGTAAAATCCCCAGGACCTGATCAGGTGTCCCCTAGAACTCTGTCGAAAGCTGGGGAAGGGATTGCTGGGCCGCGTGCTGAGATTTTGTATCATTGATTGTCACAGGTGAGGTGCCAGAAGATTGGCGGTTTGATAACGTGATGTCATTACTTTAAAAAAATTAAGAAGGATGGTAAGGAAAAGCCGGTGAGCCTGACGTCAGTGATGGGCAAATTGTTGAGGTGGATTATGCGGCACAAGGTTTACATGTATTTTGAATGGCAAGGACTGATACGGAATGGTCAACGAGCTTTAAGCATAGGAAATCGTGTCTCACTAAATTGACTGAGATTTTTCGAAGAACTGACAAAGAGGATTCATTGAGGCAGAGGTGCACATTGCTGATATAAACTTCAGTAAGGCATTTGACAACTTTCTGCATGGTAGACTGGGTAACAAGTTTAGTTGGAATGCAGGGAAAACTCGCCACCTGCTGCTCCTGAGTAACCGACTCCAATAGCTGTGTGCTCTCCTCCTGCTTCTCGTGAGTAACAGGCTGCAATAGCTGTGTGACCACTTCCTGCTTCTCTTGAGAAACAGAGTCCAATAGCTGTGTGCTCACCCCCTGCTGCTCGTGACTAACAGGCTCCAAAAGCTGGGTGCTCTCCTCCTGCTTCTCCTGAGTAACAGGCTCCAATAGCTGTGTGCTCTCTCCCTGCTGTCAATCGGTAACAAGCTCCAATAGCTGTGTGCTATCCTACTGCTCCTGAGTAACAAGCTCCAATAGCTGTGTGCCCTCCTCCTGCTTCCCCTGAGTGACAAGCTCCAAGAGCTGTTTGCTCTCCTCCTGCTGCTCACGAATAACAGGCTCCAATAGCTCTGTGCTCTCCTGCTGCTCCAGTGTAATGGAACTGAAGGACTGAATGGCCTTTTCACATTCCATTCAGTTCGTATTGACTGAAATCCTTTTTGCTGTTTCTGCAAAATGCCATCAA
This sequence comes from Chiloscyllium punctatum, assembly GCF_047496795.1. Lineage (NCBI taxonomy): Eukaryota > Metazoa > Chordata > Chondrichthyes > Orectolobiformes > Hemiscylliidae > Chiloscyllium > Chiloscyllium punctatum. The sequence continues at coordinate 11,812,464 of NC_092757.1, forward strand.
AATCAGAATGTTGCATTGATATTTCTTTTTCTCAGTAATTAAGCAATCATGCTGACTGACTCTCCTTTTGTTATACAGGTCTGAGAAGGTGAACGAGTAACAGTTTTGAGAGGCTGATCAGTTCCTCCTGTCCCTCTGCAATAGTCCGAAATGTCTATGTCTTCCTATGCCTCTATAGAAGGCACTTGGTGACAGAATTGTTTCTCCCTGTTCCCGAGCAGTAATTTCAATGCGCTGAATGTTGCCTCGAGCTTATGAAATGGTTTGATGCCAGGGCATTTCAAACTACGAGTAGCATTACTCAAGGAATCGAGAAACTTACCTACCAGGCATTTTAAGCATCTGGTCTGTTATTCTATCCCTGTCTGCTTTTATAAACAGGGTGGAACATATACAACCCTGCAGTGTTCCAGCAATATTCCTCCGTACAAGGAAGAAAGATTTAAAAGATTGAAAAAATTATGATCTATCCCTCAGCAACCGTATTCCACACATTCCAGACTCAGTAAGTGTACCCTTTTATCGGGATGTGTAAAATGATGTAAGGAACTGGTTAACTGAACCTGATTGTTTGGCGACTGTGATTAACGTCAGTCTCCATAGATTGTACATATCCCAGTGGAGGGCTTTCATATTTTAATGATAAAATGGGCACCGTTCAATGTGTTATCCCATAGTATGAGTGGGTGTATCACCAACAGCACTAACAGGGATCAGCAGCTACAGAGACAGGGGAATGGGAGATCTGAATCTGAGAACATTCGACTGGAATGTAACAACAATGGACAGGAGTCTGTCCTATTATGTATGGATTCTTTCTACATACCGTTTGTGGCCATTACCATGGCTGATAAATATGCACTTTACATTATTCAATGTTTATATTATCCTACCGTGACTATTGCTGGTAAGTTTCACTGTTCATTTTTTATTTGCATTAATCATGTGTGACTGTATTATTGTTATTTTAATTTACTCTACTCTGTAAACATTCACTCTCCAAACCATCGCGAACAACTGTGAACTTGTTAATTCTTTCTCTCCTTCTTTCGTTCTGGCACTGTGCCTTGTCGGTTGACCTACTCAGATTCAGCTATGAACCACAATTCAACATTTAAGTAGTGAAAACGTGGAGGTCACTACCTTCTGTTCTGGTTTCAACATCAATTCGTTCCTCTGACTTCATTCCATCCCTGGCCATTATCTGAGGCTGAAACAGACGAGGAACAACTATGGTGATCCCTTTGGCCATGAGCTGATTCTTGACCCATATCTTAAACATTCCTATTTGTAATAGAACATAGAACATAGACAGTACAGCACAGAACAGGCCATTCAGCCCACGATGTTGTGCCGACCACTGATCCTCTTGTATGCACCCTCAAATTGCTGTGACCATATGCATATCCAGCAATCTCTTAAATGTTCCGAATGATCTTGCTTCCATAACTGCTGCTGGCAACGCATTCCATGCTCTCACGACTCTCTTTGTAAAGGACCCGCCTCTGACATCCCCTCTATACTTTTCTCCAACCAGCTTAAAAATATGACCTCTCGTGTTAGTCATTTCTGCAATGGGAAATAGTCTCTGGCGATCAACTCCATTTATGCCTCTCTTTATCTGGAATATCTCAAATAGGTCCCCTATCTTCCTCCTTTTCACCAATGAAAGAAAGTCCGAGCTCAGTCAACCTCTGTGCATAAGATAAGCCCTCAAGTCCAGACAGCATCCTGGAAAACCTCCTCTGAACCCTCTCCAAAGCATCCACATCTTTCCTATAATAGGGTGACCAGAACTGGGCGCAATATTCCAAGTGCGGTCTAACCAAAGTTTTATAGAGCTGCAACAAGATCTCACAACTCTTAAACTCAATCCCCCTATGAATGAAAGCCAAAACACCATATGCTTTCTTAACAACCCTGTCCACTTGGGTGGCCATTTTAAGAGATCTATGTATCTGCACACCAAGATTCCTCTGTTCCTCCAAACTGCCAAGAATTTTATCCTTCATCCTGGACTCAGCTTTCAAATTCGATCTTCCAAAATGCATCACCTCGCATTTATCCAGTTTGAACTCCATCTACCACCTCTCAGCACATCTCTGCAGCCTACAACAGCCCACTATTCTTTCAACGACACCTCCAACCTTTGTGTCGTCTGCAAATTTGCTGCTCCATCCTTCAATCCCCTCATCCATGTCATTAATAAAAATTACAAACAGTAGAGGCCCAAGGACAGAGCCCTGTGGAACACCACTCACAACTGACATTCAGGCAGAAAATTTTCCTTCTAGTACCACTCGCTGTCTTCTGTTGGCCAGCCAATTCTGTATCCAGACAGCTAAGTTCCCCTGTATCCCATTCCTCTTGACCCTCTGAATGAGCCTACTTTGGGAAACTTATCAAATGCCTTGCTGAAGTCCATATACACCACATCCACAGCTCGACGCTCATCAAATGTTGTAGTCGCATCTTCAAAGAAATCGATAAGGTTTGACTTACCCCTCACAAAGCCATGTTGACTGCATTTAATCAAGCCATGCTCTTCCAGATAGTCATAAATCCTCTCCCTCAGAATACTTTCTAACACCTTGTCGACGAAAGACGTGAAACTTACTAGTCTGGGGATTTCCCAATTTACTTTCTTGAAGAGAAGAATTACATTTGCCTCCCTCCAGTCCTCAGATGCGATTTCAATGGAGAGGGAGGATGCAAAGATCTTTGCAAGTGTCGAAGCAATAGCATTTCTCGTTTCCCAAAGCAGCCGAGGACAAATCTGTTCGGGGCCTGGCGACTTGTCAATCGTAATGTTTGACAAAATTTTCAGCACATCACCTTCTTCTATCTCTATCCATTCCAGCATGCACACCTGCTTTTCAAAGGTTTCATTCACTACAACGTTCGTTTCTTTCATAAAGACAGAAGCAAAAAAACTAATTTTGGACTTCCGCTATCTCCTCAGACTCCACACACAAATTCCCTATGCTATCCCTGATCGTCCCTACTCTTTCTTTGACCATTCTCTTATTCCTCACGCAAGTGTAAAATCCCGTTGTGTTCTCCCTAATCCGTTTTGCCAAGCCTTTCTCGTGCCCCCTCCTGTCTCTCATCAGACCATGTTTGAGCTCCTTCTTCGCCTGCCTGTAATCCTCTAGAGCTGAGCTTGACCCTAGCTTCCTCCACCTTATGTAAGCTGCATTCTTTCTTTAGATGAGAAGCTCCACCACTCTCGTCATCCAAGGTTCCTTTATCTTACCCAATCTTGACTGTCTCAGAGGGACATATCTATTCATCACTCACAACAACTGTTCCTTAAACTGTCTCCACATGTCTATAGTGCCTTTACCATGGAACAATTGCTCCCAGTCCATGCTTCCGAACTCATGTCTAATCGCATCATAGTTTCCTCTTCCCCAATTAAATATCTTCCCATTTTGCGTAATCCACTCCTTCTCCATACCTATGTAGAATGTGAGGCAGTTATGGTTACTATCACCAAAATGCTCTCCCACTACAAGATCTCATACCTGCCCTGGCTCATTTCCGATCACCAAATCTAGAGTGGCCTATCGCCTCGTCGGGGGATTAGCATCTCTTGAATATACTTCATTGGCTTATTCTATCTGCTATTTGTACCCTGAGCTGTGAAATGTGGTCGTAATGACCCAATAATCTTTTGCTGACACTCCCAAATTCAAACCTGCAAATGTGCGTCGATATTCCATGGCTCGGTTCTCGCCTCACGCCAAAATTCCATCATTTCTGTAAGGATCGATTTATATTGTTGCTTGGTCTGGTAATGTCTTTAATTTAATATTTTGAAGCAAATCGTTTCCTCTGTCTGTGGCACAATCCTCAGTGTCTCTATATTGATTTCCTGAACCCTTGTCAGTTGTTCTCATTTAAACTGATTTCCTCCATGTGTGTTCTCTCTCAAACAACAATTTTCATATTTATTGCCACCAAAACACGCACATACACACACACACACACACTCACTCATACACAGACGTGCGTGTCTCCTGAACACCTGTGTTATTCACTCTCAGCTGACCGTGCAGTCATTAACACGAGGGAATCCCTCGACTCTCATTATAAAGGAACAGCTATCTAACTTATAACTGAGAAGTTTCTGACTGTCTCCTGTCCTTGAAACGGAAGCGGATGGGCTGGGGATGGTTTGCTGGAGGCCGTGCTGTGAGCTGCCTGTCACCTTCAGAGATACCTGATGATTTGATGACCCAAATCTGGATGGAGCAGAGGGACTGTAGTTACAGTATCTGGGTCTGTAGCATGAACAACAAAATGTGAGCAGAGATTCAGAGAGGGGAAGCTCTGAAACCACGGAGTGAGTGTGTGGGGAAAGGGATCTGCCAAATCAGTCTGTGTCGTAACGTAGGTAGACACCCACTCTCGCGCTCCCCAGGCATACACCCATGCAACTCTCCCTCTCCTCTCCACGCACACTCAAACTCGCCGTGTCTCACTTGTACATCCACACACTCCCCTCTCTCAAACCAATAAATCATATTTTGTCAACAATATACAATTCATATACAGTCCGTCAATGCGGTATTTAATACACTCATGCTGTGGAAATAAAATCAGTCTGACTCCAGCAGAAGACAAAGATGGACTCGAAATAAGACCTCACGCCTCAATAACATAGCCTGTCCGGAGGAGTCCCTTCCTTTACGATGTTCATATCTTAAGTTATCTCCAGGTAGTGATTGACATAAATTCTCAGGTTTTCATATTAATCAATCAAACCCTGCACCTTCATTTTAACTGATAAAAGATTTGGGTGACATCATTGATGTGTTAAATTCATGTTCATGAGCTGTACAACCCTCTGATCTTTTCCTTACAAATTATATGTCTAAGGTCTTCTGCTCTCAGTAACACCTGATGAACGAACAGCGGGAACAAAGCTTGTGTTTTTCGAAACAAAACTGTTGGACTATAACCTGGTATCTTGCAATTTCTGACGTTGTCCAAACCAGTCAAAAGCAACACCTCCATATCATGGCTTTTATTTCTTAGCGCCTCTCCAACAAAATTCATTTTCCTTCTCCCATTTGCTTTTGCTTTGCATTTTACTCTTTTGTGAGGCACGTTATGCAATGCCTTCTGGATGTCCAGAACTAAGACATCTATAGGATCACCTTAATCCACCTTGTTTGTCATATATTTTTTATAATGTAGGTAAAAAAATCAAACCTGATTTATCCTCCAGTAAATCATGTTGACTGCGATGGATTGAGGTTTGATTTGAACATTTCTGCTTATTAATTCCTTAATTACTCATACTAACAATTTGTATTCCATTCCCAATAGTTTGTTCGTCCCTTTTCATTCCCTCGTGAAGTTGGCTGTTCGAAATTCTGGATTAGTGGTGGTGGAAGAGCACAGCAGTTCAGGCAGTATTCAAGGAGTTTCGAAATCGACGTTTCGGGCAAAAGCCGCTTCCAGCACCACTAATCCAGTATCTGGTTTCCAGCATCTGCAGTCATTGTTTTTACCTGTTCGAAGTTCTTCCCTTTCTATAACCTCAACATTCCCTTTGAATTCACAAGGTTGTAAATGACCTCCTCCAATTGCTGTGTAAGAAGCATGAGTGGCTGAATGGACTCATTATATTCCTGCTTTACACACTTGATGGGCTGAATATCCTCCCGGTGTTCCTGCATTATCTTCTCGATGGCTTGCATGTCTTGCTCCTGTTCCTGACCAAGCCGCTCAAGGTCTCAATGTCCTCCTTCTGTTGCTCAGTGACAGTTTTAGGGACTTACAGAATCTCCCTGCTGTTAAGTCACATTTCTAGGGCTGAATTGCGCAGGCATGTTGTGTTGCCCACAGTGGGTAGCTCAGTGGTTCGCACTGCTACCTCACAGCACCAGAGATCCAGGTTGAATTTCAGTCTCGAGTCATTGTCTCACAATCTCCCTGTGCCTGCAAGGGTTTCTATCGGGTACTCTAGTTTCCTTCCGTAGTCCCAGGATAGGCAGGTAAGGTGCATTAGCCAAAGAAAATGCCAGGTTACAGAGATTGGGTTCGAGGGCAGGGGGGAATAGTGGGATTTAAATGTGATGGTCTTCGGAGGATTAGTGTGCTGTCGATGGTTCAAATTGCCTGCTTCCACATTGTAGGAATTCTACGTTTAACACCGTCATGGCACAAATCAGTTGCGGGAGTAATCTCTGGTTAATTCCAATTTCCCCAGTGAGGAGATCAATTCTGCACAAACTACTCCAGATGTGATCTCACTGAGATCCTGTAAATCAGCAGCAGCACTTTGCCAGCCTGCTGTAAGGTTCCCATCCAGGTTAGAGCAGTCTAGCTGTTTGAGGGAATACACAGGTTTGTTGAAAGGTCATTGTCCTTCTTTACTACAACAGCATAACGGGACATCTGGTGAAAATGTCATATTGACACTTGAGAGAAATGGGTAAGATGTGGTGAGATGACATCAATGTTGGGATATGCCTCACCAAACATCTCGTCTGAATCTGCCATTAATCTCCCCAGACCCATGTCACTCAGATTCCACACAATCTGGTAAGGTGGAACACAGAAACAGTAAGCAGAAGCATACATTGATGGGAGTTATATCTCAATGTCAAAATTGTGATACAAATACTGTTTATATTAGAAAACAGGAAATTACATATCCAAGTTTGTGGGTACTGCAATAAAAATGGACAGCTTCAAGTTTCATCTGAACAGGGTTAACCCAAGTGAAAATGGATTTCATGAGGTTGTGTGAGATGGGTTGGTTTAACAGTATGTTGAGCACCGAGCTAGAGGTCAGACTGTTTTTAAATTGGTGTTGTATGAACAGAAGGTGTGACTTATTGTAGAGAACAGAAAAAATGACAGGGAAACTAACCAGTTATTTAGTATCTGTCTTCTTCGAAGAAATACCAAGTGATTATGGGACTTATGTAACTAAACGCTAAAATCATCCATATTAGAGATGAGGTAGTATTTGAAAACATATGTGGGATTGAGGATTGATAAGTCTGACAGACCAGATCTAATTCATACTGAAATTTCAGAGAAAGCAGCAGTGCACAGATTGATTGCATTGAGGATCATTGTATTTTTCCATGTCCAATTTGGAAGATTATGCATGCTTTCCAAGGATTTAAGAAGGGAAGAGGAGGGACAGTGGAGACCTACAGACCTGTTATCCACAGTAGCGAATCTGTTGAAATTTTTTGTAAAGAATCTGATATTGGACAGTTAGAGAACAATAGCAAACGTAAAGAGAATGATTCCACATTTCTGAAAGGGTAGTCAAAATTTGCAAACATTTCTCTCGAAGATAACCCTTGTGAATGAAAACAATGGAAAACCAGTGAATATGGTATAGTTGGACTCTCAGGAGGATTTTCAAGAACTCATGCAGTAAGTTAACAGAGAAAACAAAACAAAGTGAATTGAGAGAAACATACGCAAATTGAGCAAAGTAAAAATTAGGTTTAACTTTGTTTACGGAGAATCAGTATATAGGCGGAGTAGAGCGCCATGCTCTCTTTCCACGGACTGACTCACTGTGATATCTACCAAGTGTTGATTTTAGTACAGATTGAAGCTTCTACAGTAATTTATTCCTACCTTAAGTAAAGTCATTTTGCACGAGTTACACAGAGTGTTGGTGAGACTGTACCTGCAGTATTGTATATAGATCTGATGTCCTTTTCTAATTAAAATTTCTGACAGAACAGAGTCTATACTCCTGTGATTGCATGGTGTGAACATGAATTGGTGGGTTTCTGAAGAGATTATTAACAAGAGTTAAAAGTGTGAACTGTCAAAGGAAAAGGTCAGAGAAAACAAGTGCAACTTCGTTACCATCTGAACCCAGAGAATACAGCATTACAGCAGGGATGTGACAGAACTATGAAGCAAATACATTAATACTGTCTTCACAGAAGCAAAAAAAATGTAAACAAGTCAAATCTTCCCAGCAAGACTGGGAAGCCTTTGTCTCAAGAGAAAAAGAATGAGATTAATAAATAATTGCATTGGGAGAAATTATTGGGAATTAATTTATGGTTGCACTCAGCATACAGATGGAAGGTAAGAAGATAAAATCCAATACCAGAGTACTGTGCTTAAACAAAAGAGACTACAATAGGATGAGTGAAAAGTTTGCTAAAGTTTGCTGGAAGCAAAAACTTAAAGTTGGAACCGTTGATGAACACTGGCTGGCTGTCAATGCATATTTTCCAAGTGCTCAGCAACAGTATATAGCGCGGAAATAGAAGGACTGGAGGAAAAGGGTATTCTGTTGTGGATGTCTCAGGAAATAAGGGAAGCTATCAAAGAACTGGCATAAATAATGACAAAGACCAGTGGGAAACTAAAAGATTTGGATAAATATAAACGTCAAAAGAAAGCAACAAAAAAACTATCAAAAAACATAAGATAGATCATGAGACAAAACTAACTCGAACTATAAAGACATCTACCAAAGATTCTACAAGTATATAAAACTAAAATAGTGGCTAAGGTAGGCAATTGTCCTTTCAAGGGTGTGAAGTGCTATTCAGTAATGGGGTATGAGGAACCGGCCGAGGATTTGAGCACATATTTTGTCGATCTTGTATGTGAAATGCATTAGTAACATGCCAGTAATTGTCAAAGCGAATAAGGTAGGTGAGTACATAGAAACAATCATTCCCACGAAAGAGATAGTTTTGAGCAAGCTAATGGAGCTAAAGGTAGATATGTCTCCTGGCTCTGATGGAATGCATCATAATTTACTAACAGAGGTAGTGGGAGAATTAGTAAATGCATTTGTGGAATTTTTTCTAAATTCATTGGAGTCTGGTGTAATTCCTGCAGATTGGAAAACAGGAAATCAGACACCACTGTTTAAAAAGGGATGTAGACAAAGGTGGGGAAACTGTAGACCAGTTAGCCATTAAGTGTAGTGGGAAAAATATTTCAATGTGTACTCATGGAATAAATAGCAATGCACCTTGACAGGAATCGTCCCAATGGGCTGACGCAGCATCAGCTCATGAAAGGAAAGTCATGCTTAACTAATTTACTGGAAATCTATGAAGCCATTGTGACCACGGAGACCCAGTAGATACGGTGTACCGAGATTTACAAAAGGCATTCGACGCAGAGCCGCCAAAACAGCTGCTGCATAAGATAAAGATGTGTGGCATTACCGGTAATGCATTAACATGGATAGAGAATTGGTTAACTCACAAGAAGCAATAAGTGGGAATAAATGAATATTTTTTCTGGTTTTTGACCATTGACTAGTGGTGTGCCTCAGGGATCAGTGCTGGGACTGCAATTATGCACAGCTTACATGGACGATTTGTAGTTGGACATCACGTGTGGTGTTTCAAAGATTGCAGATGATATTTAAATGAGTGTCAGAGCAAAGTGTGCATAGGAATGCGAAACTTTACGAAGGAACATAAATAGTTTAAGTGAGTGGGCAAAGGTCTGGCAGATGGAGTACAATTGTAATAAATGAGAAGTCATCCATTTTGATCGGAATACCAGTGAAATGGACTATTACTTGCATGGTAAAACAAATGCAGCATGTTTCTGTGCAGAGGGACTTGGGTGTCCTTGTGCATGAATCACAAAAGTTGCAGGTGCAACAGGTAATTAACGAGGCAAATAGAATTGTTAAAGGGACTGATTTCAAAGCAGGAGGTTATGTTGCAGCTGAACAAAGTGCTGGTGAGACCACACCTGGAGTATTGTGTGCAGTTTTGGTCTCCTCACTTGAGAAATGATGTCCGGATACAGAGGAGGGTCACGAGGTTGGTTGCGGAGTTGCAGGGATTCGCTTATGAGGAGTAGAGTGGAATTATATATTGATTGGAATTTGAAAGAATGAGGGAGGACCTGATAGGAATATATATAATTATGAAGGAAATAGATCAGATCGAAATGGAGGGGACGTTACCAGTAGTAGTTGAAACTAGGACAAGAGGGCAAAGTCTCAAAATTAGGTAGAGCAGATTCAGGACTGAATTCAGAAAGAACGTCTTGATGAAGAAGATTGTGAATCGGTGGAATTCCCTTCTGAGAGAAATAGTTGAAGCTTTGTCTTTGGATGTGTTTGAAGATCAGATAGATTTTTTTTGAACACTAAAGGAACTAATGGTTGTGGTGAGCGGACTGGCAAGTAGAGCTGAGGCCATGAAATGATCAGCCATGTTCTTATTAATTTTCCTCGTTCTTATGTAATGTGTCAACATGAAATGGCAATCATATTTGAGAAACTGACTGGTCTATACATACGGTGAAGCAATGGATGCAGTGCATTTGGATTTTCAGAAAGATTTTGGTAAAGACTCTGGCCTGGTGTGAAAAGTCAAATGATACAGGGTTGGGGCTAAAATATGAACATGGTTTTAGAATGGGAGACCTGACAGGAAAGAGCATTCTGGAATAGAACATTCTGTTTTCAAGTGACATCTTTGGGTGTCACAGGGATCGGTACTTTGGCTCCAGCTATTCCCTATACATCACAAACATTTGTTTGGGAGAATCAAATGCAGTATAACCCAGTCTTTGATGGCGCTAAAAGATGTCGGATAGTGAGTGGGCGGGGACTATATTAAAAAAAAGCTCCAAAGTGATTGAGACAAGTAGAGTGAATGGGCAAATACGTGGCAGATGAAGAGCAATGGAGGTGGATGTGACGGTGTGTATTTTAGTGGAAACCATACAACAGCAACCTATAATTTGAAAATGGATTGGACGAAACATTTTGATTTTTCAAGGGATTTATGCCTTTTTGGTTTCGTCAGCGCAGACCTCCATGGTCAGTTCGGGGCAGTAAGTTCTGAAGCCAGAAGTCAATACTGGGAATGATATTGGCACACTAGCCAGCGTACACAGACCCAACAAGTAGGTAGCTGCAGCATTGAAAAGTTCAGGATCTCCCTGTACAACAGTCATTAAAGCAATATTCCAGAAACACAAAACAGGTAGGAAGGTAAAGGCTGTGTTGACCATCATTTCAGGGGGATTTGAACACAGGAGTAGGGTGTATTACTGCAACTCTACAGGCCCTTGGGGAGACGCCTATCTCGAACATTTTGCAGTATTGCGTGCAATGTTGGTCTCCTTACTTAATAAAGGACAAACCTGACATTGAGGGAGTGCAAGGAAGGATGCCCAGACTGATCTCTGGGATGACAGACTTATTGAGGGAGCAGAGTTTGGGGCGACTGGACCTGTATTCCTTAGGCTTTATGAAAATGAGTGGATATCTCAACGAAATATTTAAAACATTGACAGGACGAGACAGATTGGAAGCAAGGATGATAATTCCTCTGGCTGGGTTGTCTAAAACAAGAGGTCACAGTATTAGCTACAGACAGGCCGCTCTGTACTGAGATGAGAGTGGTGCCCTCAGAGAGTGGTGACCCTGGGAAGTCCTCTTCCGCATCTGGCTGTGGAAGCCAAAACACGGGATATAAATAAGGATTTCTAGACACTAAAGGGATCAGGACACAGCTGGGGTATGGTTGTCACAAGGTCAGAAATATTAGTAAGGAGATCTCTACGTGGTCAACAGGACTGTGTTTTCCATTCCCTTTTCTGATACTGAGGCTGCAGCTGGGTGTTCTGTCGGTTTTACCCTTCCAAACCTCGGAGCACATCAGTACAATTCAGTGTCTTTCTTGATCCGTTTGGAGACCATGAAACACTTTATCACATGTCTGTGTATCTGAAGTCACTTTTAGGCCAGGTTTGGAAAGCATAGAATTCACCAGAACTGAATTCCCTTCCATTAAGTATATTGCGGAAGCAAATTGAAGTTTACAATCGACATTGATTTCAGGGTCACTGCTACTGACACCAGATTTCAAATCTCGATATTTTATTAGTTGTTTTTAACATCCACCATCTGCAAGAGCATTAGCCTGGTCTAGATTAGCAATCCAGTGCCATTTCCACAACAGCAACGCCTCCACATGGGGAACTATTGGAAACCACACTGAGCAGGGTATTTATGTGCTGCTTGTCAGCTCTGTCAAAATGAACTGAGGGTGTGATAATTGGTCAGATTGTAAGCATTCCCCCATTAGAGGACTAGACATAGCTGAGCAATTCTCCACATTGCCAGGGAGATGTCAGAGTTGGAGCTGGAATGAAACAGCTTCCCTAGGGATACGGCCTGTTGTGCAGTACAAGTCTTCGGTCCTATTGCAGGAGTGGTCTCACGGCCCATTGCCTTTCTCGTATCTACTGTGTTCAGCTGTTTCTTCATGCCAAGTGCAGTGAATCAAATTAATTGAAGACTGGCATGTGTGACTCTTTTGGCATCATGATGGGGGTGAGGTGGATCATCCACTCAACACCTCTGGCTGAGGATGGTGCAGATACTGCATCCTTGTTCTTTCCATTGATATACAGGGCTGTTCCATTATTTAGGATGGTGATATTTGTGGAGCCCTCTCTGACAGTGAGATGTTTCATGGTCCATCGATATTTGTTACTGAATGTGGCAGGATGTTGGTCAGTTGGCCACGTGTGAACTGCACCCTGTCTATCAGATGTCAGTTCTACTATTTGAAATGCATGCAGTCAGTTGTGGTAGGTTCAGCGGGTTGCCATCAGGTTTAGGCATACATGGCTCTGAAACAGGCATGTTCATTCATACAGCACTGAAACATAGATTGGCTTGGTGGTAATGGCAGTCTGATGGATTATCCCACGTGAGAGCTGAAAAATGTCTTGCTGGAAAAGCGCAGCAGGTCAGGCATCATCAAAGGAGCAAGAGAATCGACGTTTCGGGCGTATGCCCTTCTTCAGGAATGAGGAAGGTGTGACAAAATGGTTAAGATAAAAGGTAGGCAGGAGGGACTTGGGGGAGGGGCGATGGGAATTCGATAGGTGGAAGGAGGTTAAGGTGAGGGTGATAGGCCAGACAAGGGGTGGGGGCGGAGGTCGGGAAGAAGATTGCAGGTCAAGAAGGCGATGCTGAGTCCAAGGGTTGGGACTGAGATAAGGTGGGCGAGGGGAAATGTGGAAGCTGGAAAAATCTGAGTTCATCCCTTGTGGTTGAAGGGTTCCTAGGCAGAAGATGAGTCGCTCTTTTTACAGGTGTCCTGTTGCCATGGTCTGGCGATAGGGGAGGCCAAGCACCTGCACGTCCTTGGCTGAGTGGGAGGGGGAGTTAACGTGTTCAACCACAGGGCGTTTGGGTTGGAGGGTGCGGGTGTTCCAGAGGTGTTCTCTGAAACGTTCCGCAGGTAGGCGGCCTCAATGTAGAGGAGGCCATATCGGATGAAGCGAATTCAGTAAACGATGTGTGTGGAGGTGCAGGTGAATTTGTGACGGATATGGAAGGATCACTTGGGGCCTTGGAGGGAAGTGAGCGGGGGAGGTGTAGGCGCAAGTTTTGCATTTCTTGCGGGTGCTGGGGGGGATGCCGGAATTAGAGATTGGGTTGCCGGAATTGGAGATTGGGTTGTTGGACCTGAAGAGATAGTCGCAGAGGGAGTGTTCTTTCTGGAATGCTGATAGCGGAGGGGAGCGAAATATATCCTTGATGATGGGGTCTGTTTGGAGGTGGCAGAAATGACGTTGTATCTGGAGGTTGGTGGGGTGGTAGGTGTGGACCAGTGCGGTTCTGTCCTGGTGGCGATTGGAGGGGCGGGGTTCAATGGAGGAGGAGCAGGAAGTGGAGGAGATGCAGTGGAGAGCATCGTCAACCACGTCTGAGGGGAAATTGCGGTCTTTGAAGAAGGAGACCATCTAGTTTGTTTGGTTTTGGAATCAGTCCTTCTGGGAGCAGACACGGCGAATGCGAAGGAATTGGGAATATGGGATGGCGTTTTTACAATGAGCAGGGTGGGAGGAGGTGAATTCTAAGTAGCTGTTGGTGTCGGCCGGTTTATAGTAAATGTCCGTGTTGAGTCGGTCACCCGACATAGAAATGGAGAGGTCTAAGAAGGGGAGGGAGGAGTCTGAGACTGTCCAGGCAAATTTGGGGTCGGGGTGGAAGATGTGAGTAAAGTGGATGAACTGTTCCAACTCCTCATGGAAGCATTAGGTAGCGCCGATACAGTCTTCGATGTTGCGGATGAAAAGGTGGGGGGTCGTGCCAGTGTAGCTGTGGAAGATGGACTGTTCCAAATATCCCACAAAGAGGCAGGCATAGCTGGGGACCCATGCGGCTGCCCATTGCTGCACCTTTGGTTTGGAGGAAGTGGGAGGATTGGAAAGAAAAGTTGTTCAGAGTGAGGAACAGTTCAGTCAGTCAAAGGAGGGTGTCAGTGGAAGCCTACTTGTTGGGTCAGCTGGAAAGGAAGAAACGGAGAGCTTTGATGCATTCATAATGGGGATGGAGATGAATAGGAACTGGATATCCATGGTGAAGATAAGGCTTTGGGGGCCGGGGAAGCGAAAGTCATGGAGGAGGTGGAGGGCATGGGTGGTGTCGCGAATGTAGTTGGGGTGTTCTTGGACTAAGGGGGACAGGACTGTGTCGAGGTATGCAGAGATGAATTCTGTGGGGCAAGAGCAGGCTGAGACAATGGTAAGATGGTGCAATCAGGTTTGTGGATTTTGGGCAGGAGGTAGAAACGGGGGGTGCGGGGTTGTGGGACGCTGAGGTTGGAGGCGGTGGATGGACGACCCCCTGAATTGATGAGGTTATGTATGGTCTGGGAGATGATGCTTTTGTGGTGGGAGGTTCCGTCATGGTCAAGGGGCAGTAGGAGGAGGTGTCTGCGAACTGGCATTTAGCCTCAGCAATGTAAAGATCGGTGTGCCAAATGACCACCGTGCCTCCCTTGTCTGGTGGTTTGATAGTGAGGTTGGGTTTGGAATTGAGGGAGTGGAGGGCTGCATGTTGCGAGAGTGAGTGGTTGGAGTGGGTCAGAGGGGTGGACAGGTTGAGGCTGATAATGTCGCGGTGGCAGTTGGCTATGAAGAGATCGAGGATGGGTAAGAGGCCAGCACGGGGAGTCCAGGTGGATGAGGTGTGTTGGAGGCGGGAGAAGGGGTCGTTAGAGGGTGGGCGAGAGTCCTGGTTGAAGAAGTAGGCGTGGAGGCGAAGGCGCTGGAAGAATTGTTCGATGTTTCACCGCTTGTTGAATTTGTTAATCCGGGACTGCAGGGGTTGAGAGTGAGGCCTCTGCTGTGGATTATCCCAGGCAAAAAGTTACAGATTGTACTTGAATATAATTCTGCTCCTGCTGCTGCTGTGTTCGACAGCACCACATCAATGTCAGGAATTTTCTGTTTAAGAAAGTTCAGGAAGTTCGATCATTGAAAGCATTTACAAAGGATATTTGTCTTGGAAATGAATTGAGGGGAATGAATAATTAGAGCCTGAGAGTCATAAAATATGCAAACAGACCCTTCCAATAATCCACACGGAATCAGCCAACACCGTTTAGTTTGGGAACTAAGATTATCAGCGAACTGTACTCGGTCCAGCTTGGTTTGATGATGTTCTCCTTCAGCATGGCCTTCATATCCTTTTGGACCTGTCTGGCTTTGAGAGGATTAAGCTGATATGGGTTTTGTTTTATCAGAACAGTATTCCCTACGTCTACTTCGTGTACAATAGCATTAGTCCTCCTCATGTGATTCTTACATATGTCCTCATAGTGCAATAACAAACTTTTCAGCTGCGTTATGTGCTCCTGACAGAGATAGGTTTTGAATCTGTCCCAATGCTCAAGGACTTCTTCATTTTTAACATAATTTGAGACATACCAAAATCCACAACATTTGGATTTCATTTATCACTGTGTCAGTCAGTTATTAACACCTGTTTTTCCAGTTCTCTCTCTCCTCTACTTTTCAGGAGGGGACCTACACACTCCTATAACCCACCTGAAAGGATCTTCGAATCTAGGAATTGGCAATAGAGATGCTACTTTCATTACTGTCTGTGGTCAACCTACCATTTGGTAGTATGACACACTTGCCAAAAGTTAACCACATCTTTGTGCATTGCAGGTTAATAATTTTTTTTGTCCTTTAGTCTGTGTCTTTCTACACGAGATGACCTCCAACTGGTAGTTCATGTGCTATCCTAACGCTTCCCTTCTCTATGTTAACGGCAAAACAATCTGGTGCACTTCAGCACATTCCTCCTCTGCAGTAACTTGCCATGGTCTCCATTTCCGTCTTAGGATTCTATCTTTCTGATAATAACCCTCAGGAATATCTTTGCCTTCTTTTCAGAGTACGCATATATATATATATATCTTTTGTCGTCTTGTCTGTCTGTTGCAAGTCCCTTCACCTGGCACGTCTAAACACTTCTATCTGACCCACTGCCCGTTCAAATTTTCCCTGCACCATTACGTCAAACAGGGTGTCCGCCAACTGAACCTCAACTCCTTCATCTTTGTCTTTAGTTTGTGTGCTTCATGCTGTGACTTATGACAGTGGGATCTGGTTACTGTGCATTCTGGGAAAATAGCAGTATACTTCTGTTTTAACTTCTCAGTTTCTTGGTCTTCCTTCGGATTTTCCACAACAAGCAGTGTTGCTCCCAACTTGGATCCTGCTAAATCGTTCCCAAGAACAAACTGGACTCCTGGAACTCACACTCTGTCAGTCACTCGCATTGTTTCCTTTCGTACTTCCACTAGTGCCACTGACTTAGCATCTTTTACAACATCCTTTTCCCACAGTGCCTTCCTATAAGGAAGCACTATAACCTTACCTTTCCCAATTTTTGGCAGTGATATAACTTTTCCTCGTGCCCTTCGGAAACCACCGGCACTGTCATTTTCCGTGTCCCACTCTATTACAGTGAAAAAACCTGAGGCTTTTCACCTTATGCGAAAGGGGCATCTTCTTTAACGTGTGTTAAACTCTTATCCTCTACTTTTCCTTTTATAGTGTAGCATCTCCACTACGACCAAATTCGATCCCTCGCAGGACGAAAGTTGGTTGGAAGTTTGTCTTATGGAGCAAAATGTATTCATCTGCTAATCCTCCTGCCCTTCTTAATTACTGAACTTTTCGCTCCTCCATATGAATTCTTCTTATCTCTGGAAGTGAGGTTTTCAATGTCTTCAGCAGAATAATCTCCATTACAGACTGATATTCATCTTTCAAGCAAGCATCTATCTATCAAAATGCCTATGTTTAATTCTTTCAAACTCAACATATGTCAGATCTGTTTACTTCTTAATAGTTTTGAACTGCTGTCTACATGTCTCTGGTGCCAATTCGTAAGCACTTAAAATAGCTTGTTTTACATCTTCAGGGTCTCTTGACCCCTCGTCTGACACCGTAGCAAATACGTCACTCGCCCTGTCTACCAGTTTAGTCTGAACTAGCATTATCCATAATTACTTGGACTATTCCAACTGCCTAGATATGTTTTCAATGAAACAAAGAAGGCTTCAAAACCTTTCTCATCATAATGTGGCAGCGTTTTGACAAAGCTGTATGTATCACCACTTCCCTTTTAATCTCCATCCTGTTACTTCGACTTTATTGACGAAATCGTACTTTCAAGTTCAACTTCTCGCTCGTTTTGCTCAACTAAAAACCTTCTCTCTCTTTTTTCTCCTTTTCTTCTCTCTTTGTTCAGATACGAACATTCTCCTTTCCATTTCCCCTCTCTCTTCTTTCTTGCTTTCTGTTTCTTCTCTCTCTCTCTTTCTATCTTCCTTTGTTTATCTTTAAACTCCATTTTCCTCAATTATAATTTAAGTTTTTCTCACTCTACTGCACTTGTCTGTTTCTCTGACTCACCTTAGCGTTTGATTAATTCCCTGATATTTTCAGCTTTACTTTTGTCCTAGGTTAAACGCAAATCTATGTTATTTGCTAATTCTAAAGGCTTGGCCTTTATTTTTCTTTCTAAACTTTCTTGGAAAAATTGGGAATCATCTTCAAACCCCTCTTAATTTTTTTCATGTACCATTTCTCTCACTTTTAATTTAACCAACCACAAGTCTTCGAAATTGAACACGTTGTCTTACTGATGTTTTATTTGAAGATCTGAGACACGAACGTGCAAATGTTTAAATATACTGTGCTTTTTCTCAT
Source organism: Chiloscyllium punctatum (assembly GCF_047496795.1). Classification (NCBI taxonomy): domain Eukaryota; kingdom Metazoa; phylum Chordata; class Chondrichthyes; order Orectolobiformes; family Hemiscylliidae; genus Chiloscyllium; species Chiloscyllium punctatum. The sequence goes on from NC_092757.1 coordinate 11,830,491, forward strand.
ACCTCAAAGCTATTCAAATCTACTCAAATGTTAGTTTGGATCTGCCTAAACCTGTTCAAACTCCGGATGAAAGCCCACAAACTGTTACAACACAGGGTTAACCATTCCCCTAATTTCAACCAGCCACACAGAAAGATTCACCTCTTGCCATAATATCTTAAGTGTCGACAGGCCAAGATCCATTTATAGAGTCACTGTTTAAAGTAAAATTAACAATTTTGTTATTTAAGTCCAACAGAGAACAATAAAATAAACAACTGTTTAGAACTCCCTTGGGTTAAACGTATCTTCAACCTCTCATTCTACAATACTGGTCTGATGAAACAAAAACCCCGATAAAGGTTTACAAAAAATATAATCATGTTTCAAAACCAGTCAGATTTGTCGATTCTGCTTTGTAGATTTTCTCTACAGATTTTACTCACGGCCGGCTTTGATGTTCTGCTGAGCAAACTTCTTTTCGACAGGTGCCTCCGGGAAGTTCTTCAACTCGCTGTCTATCTTTGTGGATGTCTTTAGCAGTTCTCCCCCTAAATGTTCAAAATATCCAGTTTTATACCACAAAGCATCGGATCATTTCATTGATATTGATGTGATCAAATACATTATATTTCAATCTCGATTTGATTTCAGTGTGTTAATGCATAATTTAAACTGTCTGGCTGAATTTAAATTTGTTTTTGTTCCATGGCAACTCAGCATCACTATTGGTTTCATAGTCAAATGTTACATTTTAACTTCAAGCAGAACATTTTGTGCCAGCTTCTTGTCTCCCTTAACGGTAAACTATACCTCTACACCTTCATAACAATATCTTTTATCTGCCCTGCATAGCTTTTCATAAATTTCATCAACTTAGTAAGTTCACATTAAAGTATTGTGTGTTTCCAAAAAAGACCCATTTTCTCTCATCTTTCCTTTACTTATTTCCTTCTTTCCAGTATTCATTCCATTTACTTACAATGTTACTGGCATTCTTCGACAAAGTATTACATTGTGTGGGTGTCTGTCTGTTTGTTTTGTGAATAATCATCTTTAATTGGATGAAGACGAAAGAATGAGATGTAATCGCATACCTATATGAAGGTGTAAAAGTGCAACTTTTCCAAGTTTTCTGATATCAAAGAAGATGTAAAAAAAAATCTCCTTTATTCATGGATTGGGAAAGTGAACAAATGACGTTCATGGACCAAACAGCAGTAATTTACTGAATCTTTACTCGGGTCATCGAACCACCAAATATTTAGTTTTCTCCTGAGAGTTTAAATTCAGCTTTGTTTCAAGTCGGAGTTGCATACGATTTTTAATGAATATACAATCATCATCGGTGACAAAACCAGACATTGCTCGAAATGCTCAGTAGTTTTGGCAATATCTGTTGTGAGAAATCAGTTTGAACACAGCATAGTGGCATGGGTGTGGGTTGTTTACTTTTATGCCAATAGTGTTCAGCGACGTGCTGATTAGGTATATTGGTCATGGGTAAATGCAGGGTAATAGAGTAGGGGAATGGGTCAGGGTGAGTTACGCTTCGGAGGGTCAGCATGCACGAGTTGTTTGAAATGGCCTGCTTCCCCGATGTAGGGATTCTATAATTCTATGATTTCCTCATAAAAAGGGCGGTCTGTGCCAGGATCAAGAATGTGTCTGAGCATGCTCAGGGCATAGTGAATTGGGAGGGGAAACAGCCAGTGGTCATCGTTCACATTGATATCAATGACATCGGTAAGAAGAATGAAAGGTTGAAAGGTCTGGCAAAAAAAGTTACGGGACTTAGGAGTGAGTATAAACGTAGAGATCTCCAGGGCTGTATTCTTGGGATTACTCCCCATGCACCTGGAAGTGAGACAAGGAAGAGGAAGATAGTCCAGTCAAGTTAAAGAACTTGCTTGAAAGGATGGTTTCTGGATGATTCGGATTGCTTCCACGTCAGGTGGGAACTGTACAAAAGTGAAAGCGTGCACGTTAACTGGAGGGGCCCCATCAACCTGAAAGGGAGGTGAGATCGTGCAACTCAGGTCGATTTAAACTCATAACACAGGAGGCAGGGAACCAAAGCAGCAGGTCAGAAACTCAACAGAAATTAGAGGTTTGTTTAATAAACAGGCAGGACCAGTACAATAACGTTGCAGAGGGAAAGAATCATAACAATTTAAAAATATGAGTAGAAAGTTGGCGTAAATGATAGGCTCACTGTTACCAGCGATCAATAAATAAGGATAGAGAGCCTGTGAACAAACGTATTAAAACAGAAAGACACAACACTTGAACTTATGTAAAAACCTTTTCAATAAAAGCGTGCAGTATTTGGAGTGAAATAAATGAGCTGACAGCTCAAACAGAGATAAATAGATATGGCATGGTAGTAATTACTGAAACGTGCTTACAAGAAGGTCAGGACTGACGTGTCAAATGCCCACGGGTGCACAGTATTCAGACAAGGAGGAACAGTAGATGGAGAGTCTGTATAGGTCAAGGGTAATGCCAAGGCTGTATTAAGTAATGATATTAATACGTGGGACAAAAATGATGAATAAGTCTGGTTCGAAATAAAACACATTTAAAGTAGGAGCATTTCCAGCCCACAAACTCCGACCCCGGCAAACTCATGTCAAAGTAGGGAATAGCATGAGCCAGGGAATAATGATGACTTGAGACAAGGGCACACGAGCGACTATGGGTAATTTGAACATGCATATTGTCTGCATTAATCAATTTGCAAGGGGAGACACAAAGAATGATTCATCGAATCTATGACGGATTACTTCTTCGATGAACATGTCATGGTACCAACCAGAGAACCGTCTTGGTATTATGTAATAAGGAAGGAGTGATAAATAATATTGTCGGAAGGACCATCTTAGAAGGAGTGGCACAGTATGCTGGAGGTTCACATTCAGTTTGAAACAGTGAAGTCAGTCACGTACGAGAGGTTTAGTTTTAGTTAATGATAACTTTCCTGGCGTGAGGAAGGGATTGTCCCAAGTGGACTTGGCAAAAACATTGAAGGGCAGGACAGTTGAAGAACAGTGGTAATTACTTCGGGACATAATCAAAACCCCTCAATTGAAGTGTAATCCTTTGTGGAAAAGGAATTGTAAAAAGATGAAAAGTGACCCATAGCTGAACAAGGAAGTCAACAATGACATGACAGTGATGGCCTGGTGGTATTTTCGCCGACTGCTTATCCAAATAATGTTCTTGGGACTCGGGTTCAAATGCTGTCACAGTGGATGGGTCATATAAATTCAATATGAACCTGAAATTAAGAGTCTGTTGATGAACATGAAAACATTGCTCATTGTTGGAAATAGCCATTTGTTTCACGAGTGTCCTTTAAGGACGGAAACCATTATTCTTACTTGATGTCACTTCAGTATGAATTCAAACCCACACAAATTTGGTTGCTTCTTAACTGCCCTCTTGGGATGCACAATGAGAGCTGTCTAACCCAGCGACGCTCTCATCCTATGAACGAATTAAAGAAAAAAACACTTTAAATGCCACCAAATGGGTACTGAAAACAACATCAGAAAACAGAGAACATAGAACAGTACAGCATAGAACAGGCTCTTCAGCCTACGATGTTGTACAGACCATTGATCCTCATGTATGCACCCTCACATTTCTGTGCCCATATGCATGTCCAGCAGTCTCTTCAATGTCCCCAATGACCTTGCTTCCACAACTGCTGCTGGAAACGCATTCCATGCTCTCACAACTCTCTGTGTGAAGAACCCGCCTCTGACATCCCATCTGTACGTTCCTCCAACCAGCTGAAAACTATGAGCCGTCGTGTTAGCACTAGGAAATTTCTGCACTCGGAAATAGTCTCTGTCGATCGACTCTATCGATGCCTCTCATTATCTTGTATTCTGCAAAATGGCTATAAAGCAAAATGAGTAGAAAGCGTAAGAATTGATAAATAGCATTTCTCCCAGAAGATAAAAAGTAAAAGAATGTAAAAATTAAATATTGGGTCTAAGAGGATGAAAACAGCGAGATAATAATGGTAAGCTCAGAAACGGCATAGGCAAGACCAACACTTTCTGTTTTCACATGTTTTTAAAGGTTTCTTTTTTAATCCTGCAAAACTTTGTTTTTGTTTAGAAACAATAAACCGGTTTTTTTTAAATAATAAGGAGTTGTGCCTTCATTCCGGAGAGTCCTGACTGTTTCCAGCTCAGGTGAAGACTTTTCTTCTAGGAATATATTGAAAATGAATATTTATATTGATTTAATTAGCCAAAGGGTTGATTTTATTTAGTTTTTATATGTTTGATATGTATATGTTTTTACTCCCATTTTAACATTATTATCTATAGGTATTGAAAGTTACATATATATAAGGTGCTGTGAAAAATCCTGCTTCTCGGCATAATGTTATTTAGGCCACAGTGAGGTTGGCGAGAAGATTTAGAAAAAAGTACTACCCAGCGAAGCAGTCAGATAAATGGTGACTGGCAGGAAAGATAAGAAGGTAGTTCAAAGTCTCCAGCGACTATTCCTCTATCCAACGATTTTCACTTTTTGGAACTTTGAAGGACGTAGTCTTTCTGAGGAAAATGGAAGAGGCGTCAGTTATTGGATTGTTGGATCGATTTTTATATTAGGCAGCGTTAGAGACGATGTGGTAGAATTATTGCTACAGTGGGATTTTCAGTCAGAGGCATCAGCAGGAGATTCTGTGGCAGTGAGCATGAGTTTAGTATGGTTTGTGCAAGGCTTAAGAATGACTATAAACGTTTCAAGTATATTGTTAAAGGTGAGATTGAGTAGTCATAGATTGATGTACATATTTGTAGGAATGACGTTTTTAGGGAAAAGATTTAAAGCAGTACAGGGTAAATTTATGAGGTGAGGTAGATTAAAAATAAAATTTTAGAATTAGTGATTTGTGGTTTACTGCCAATACCAACCCCAACGGGTGGAGGAACGAAAGGTTAAAGGAGAAAAATCAATGGCTGAACAGCTGGCTTGTTGTTGAGGGATTTAGATTTTTGGGAAATAGTAATATATTTTGGAATAGAAAACACGTGTTCAAAAAGGATTCGTATAATCAAAACCAATATCTTAGCAGGGAGATTTTCTCACTCTATATAGGGAGAAATGATATTGGTAGAGAAGGCAAGAGGGTTATTCTAATTGTCTGTGTTAATGGACGGATGGGTGGAGAAGGTTATGAATGTGAGTAGAGTACGTCCATTAGAAACGAAAGAAGAGAGAGGTAAAGTATGCAGTAATTCTAAAGCACTAAATTGCATTTATTCCAATATAAGGGGTCTCATGGGGAAGGTTGATGAACTCAGGGCATGTTTAAGAACATAGGTTTGGGATGTCATATTTATTACTGAAAGTTGGTCGAGAGCTGTTCAAGTCGAGAGTATGTTGCTGGAAAAGCACAGCAGGTCAGGCAGCACCCGAGGAGCAGGAAAATCGACGCTTCGGGAAAAAGCCCCTCATCAGGAAAGGACTGATGAAGGCCTTTTGCCCAAAATGCAGATTTCCCTGCTGTTCGGATGTTGCCTGGCCTGCTGTGTTTTTCAAGCACCACACTCTCGATTCTAATCTCCAAATCTGTAGTCCTCACTTTCGCTTGAGAGATGTTCAAGACTGTCAATTCAATGTTCCAGGTGCTAGGTGTCATTGAATGGATAGAAAACGTGGCATACTGTGGGTGTAGAGGGGGAGGCCTGCCGTTTTAGATTGAGGGATAAATTATTGGTGTAGCTGGAGAAGTTATTTCTCAAAAATCATTAGGTAAAATACATGGATAGTGTAAAAAATAAGAAAGCAAAGATCACTTTAAAGAGATTGCAGAATATGCTCCTCTGTGACAAATCGTCCAATGAAAGTACATTGATAGAAATTAAAAATAAGAAAGGAAAAAGAGTACGTTGATATTATTGCACATTTGCTCTCCACCAGTAAGAAAGAAATTGAGAAACAGACATGTAGGGAGATCTTGGATATATTGAAGCCTAATAAGTTAGTATTAGTGGGGATTTTAATTTTCCAAAAATATGATAGGAACTACCATCGTGTTAAAGGGTTGACTCACGAAGAATTTGTCAAATGTGCCCAAGAAAATTTTCTTCATCAGTACGTGGATCATCCTAAGAGATAAGGAGCAAAACGAGACCTGTTTTTTTGAAAGAGGCAGGGCAAGCGACTGAAGTATATATGGGGGAATACTTTTGGGTCTTGCAATCATAACTATTAGTTGAAAATAATACGTCTTCCATTATTATTATCTTTTTCATTGGAGTACCATAAATCTTAATGGCATGGGACAAGGGCTATCCAAGGTTGATGGGAGTAGACTTTTAGCAGGTAAAATAATGTCTGACAAGGGAGAGGCAGTCCACAGGCGGATGACGTGAATTGAGAGACATTAAGTTCCTGTTCGAGTGAAGGGTCAAGATGGTAAGGTTACAGAACCATGGATGACTAAAGTTATTGAGGATCCACTCAAGAATAAAAGAGAATCTTACTTTAGATCCAGACAACTTCACTGAATTGAATCTCTTAATCAATATCAAGAGTGTGGGGCACCATTTTGAGAGAAATAAGGAAAGTCATAAAGAGATATGGGATAGCATGGGCAGGTAAGTTAAATTTTAATTCAAAAATATTGTGCAACTACATTAATAGCAAGACTTAACCAGTAGAGAGTAAGGACTCTCAAAGATCACGAAGGACATCGATGTGCTGAACCCAGGAGATGGGGAATAAAATCAAACGGTTCCTGGTGCATCAGATAGCAGCAAACACACACGACTGCCTGCACCTCGCATTCATCCAGATTGAACTCTGTCTGCTATTTTTCAGCCGATTGACCCATTTGATCAAGATCCTTTTGTAATCTGAGGAAACATTCTTCACTCTCCACTGTGCCACCAATTTTGGTGTCATATGCAAACTTACAAACCATGCCTTTCATATTCTCATCCAAATCATTTATATAAATTACAAGCAATGAAAACCCAGAACAAACTCTCTGTGGAACACTGCTGGTCAGAAGACTCCAGTCCGAAAGCAACCGCCCACCATTCCTCTCTGCCTGAATGTGCTGGAGAGAAACTCTGCAGTTCTGGCAGTATTGGAGAAGAAAGAAACCATTTAACTTTTTTTCGTCCAATGTGACTTTATCAGAACAGGTTTATATCAAAATCTATATGTGAACTCTGTTTTTCTGCCCAGATCCTGCCTCATCTGTTGCATTTCTCCATCATTTTGCATTTGTATTTCAGAATTCCACTATCTCTCATGTTTTGCTTTTATTGCTTGCTCTGGATGTTATATTTGGACATTATGCTCCATTCCTGTTCCCATTAGCTGTACTTGTGCCAGTCACACATGTATTACACTGGAGACTGTTTCTTCTGTAAGTTCTGAAAATAAACGCACAAATCTCAGCAAGACATTTAGAAGACATTTTAGAGACTGTGATTTTGACTTAAAAGACATTTTAGAGATAACTACACTTGATATAAAATATGAATAGTTTCGTAATTATGATATTGTCTGCGTGTTCTATGACTAAGCTTGTCTCTCCAGGCTCTGAACTTTTCCAATGCATTTCTCAAAATAATAGCAGCAACGATGACGGTCACGCTGCCCATCATCTCTGTACCGGCTCAGAATGAGCTGTATTCTTACTCTTACTCTGCTGCAACTCGCTGTAACCCCACACATTATCTGTGTCTGTTTCCAATTCTGAATATACTGTCAAGATATAAACAACCTTAACAACCTGTATAACATGTGAACTGATAGTCTATATATAAAACATAACTCCTCATATCACATTTAAAATTGTCCTAATCTATCCACATTGTCGCGCGGCATTCCAAGTACCACGGGGGGCATCTGTTCCCTTGCATTTCATTCCAGCTATTAGAAAAGGTGGTGGTTGAATACTCATGACTGGGAGATATTATTGTACTCCCCTAGGTGTCTCCTCAGTTGCTAGCGCAAATCCTTTCTGTCTCATAGCCAATATCATATTCATTCCTTCACTTACTCGTTAAATCATAACTTTTGATGAACAAGATTATTTTACATTTATATGGATCAGGTTTTGTCTCCTCAAAACTTTTTAAGCAGGTAACCCCGACCATAAATCTGCTAATTGTTGAAGGTAAGTGTATAGTGGATATCCACAGAGTGAATTTGCTGGTCAGACTGCCGAATTTTAAACAAACAAAATTATTTAAAACATTAAGTTTTGAAACACAACGAACCGAATATAGAATACCAGAATAAGTAACCAGATCCGAACCTGACAGGCTTTCCTGACTTAATGATGCTGTTCCAAATTGCTTCCAACATTCCAAATAAACAAACCATTTGGCACAATGACTAAAAATTACACAAACCAAGCTTACAGGTAACGAATTCAGAGGACAGAAGAACGGGTAGAGCGCCCAGTTTCAACAGTGACTCTGACTGAAATAACCTTCGAACTGACTGAACTGCGCAGGTAGAGAGATGGCCACGTCCCCTTGATTATACCAGTTGTTTTATGACTTGAAAGCCTTTTTCCTGAGGTATTACCAGTTTGGTATGAACCAAAGGACCCCAATGAGCCGTTTTAAATTGAGACATGTTGGAACCTTGGGTCGGTTAGAACCTCTCTGAAAACAAAATCAAGCACAACATAACCAACGGACTATATAAAACTGGATCTTTAACATCCAAAGATGTCTTCAGTTCTCAAAATTACCAAAAATAGTGGTTAGTACACTAAAGCACACATATGCATTCACTTAGTATAAAAATGCAAACCTGCAGAGCTACATCCAAATTCAGTGAGTGATACACCCACCAGTGAGTGTGTCGATCTGTCATTCAAGTTTCGACAATGCTTTGGCAATCATGTTTTCAAGACATGCCACATGCACAATTTTCAAATCAAGTGGCTAAAACTACAGGCTCGAGCTAAACAGACTAGCATTTTTGTCTTTAAATTTCTCCAAAAGCTTCAATGGCTTGTGATCAGTAATTACAGTTGTTTCAGAAGTGTTGTTGATAATATAAAAAGCGAAATGTTGTCGTGCCAAGACGAAGTTCAAAGTCTCTTTCTCAGCTGCAGAATATTTCTACCAATAAAGGTTTAACTTGCTGGATAAATACCAATACGTCTTTCTATCTTCTCGTCGTTTTCCTGCATCGCTCGCATTTATAGCCATATTGAAAGACTCTGCTTAATCAGATCTAACTGATACCAGACAGTGGTTAACACATTTTGCGTGCTGTAAAATGCCTTTTCACAGTGTGTTTCCCGACGTTTCTTGCCTTTCTTGAACATTTCAGTGAGTGGAGCAGCCATATAGCTAAAATTAGGCACAAACGTTTGATAAATTCCACTCAATCGCAGGGAGCATAGTACAGCTTCTTTTGTCGACTGTGTGGGAAATTCCCCAAATTCCTAAATTCCTACACTTTTAAATCTCACGGCACCATTGACTTGGGCTTTGGCAAATGGACTTTTTCGCTCAGTTTACAACCAAGCCTGCCTTCCAAAATACATTAACCAAGTCTGATAAATGCTTCCATGATTGACTAAAATTCGCCAGGTCATCAATGTACAGCACATTTTGGATAATTTGGCAAATTATTGGTTAGTCTCTGGAATGTGGCCGGCACGTTTTTCATGCCAAGTATAAATTGCTTGCCCCATCTTCCTCCCCCAGCCTTCCAACTGCGGAATTGGATATTATCTTTTTTTAAAAAACAGCATTGACTTTGCGATAATCCACACATAACCGTTGGGTACCATCAATCTTCAGTACCATGACTTTGGGTGAGTTGCAATCAGTGCAGCTCAGTTCGATTAAGTCATATGGGAGAATGTGTTCAATCCCCTTCTGACCCTGAGCCAACTTCAGAGGATTATGCCTGTAAGAATGCTGCTTAATGGGAACAGCATGTACTTTCTCTACATTATGCACAATTAGGTAGTATTTCACATTTAATTTCCGCATATCTCCCCATATAATACTAATAACTCTTTCAGGTCATTTCTTTTTTTTCCTCAGGAAGGTTACTCAATAATTTATCCCAATTTTAGTCAACTTCCTCCTTGTCCACTTTAATTTGAGGAATGTCCAATTCCGAATCCTCTGAACTTGGGTCATCCTTCTGTACTGTAATCATTAACACCTTCTCCTGTTGCTCTCCTTCCCTGTCGAAATACCTTTTGAGTATTTTCACATGAAATACTCTGTGAGATTTCTTTCTGTCTGGAGTCCCTACCAAGTAGTTACTCTCACTCAATATTCTTTCTCATTTGATAAGTTTCACCACTCCTTCCTTTTCAGGATTCACCCATCAATGGAAGTAGCATACATATTTTATCCCCGATAGCAGAATTGCAAGTTTTTGATTTCTTGCCCACTTCCTCTTTAGGTGCATTCTGCAATACTTTTAAATGTCATCTAGCCAACTCCCCAGCGCTTTTAATTCGTTCTGGAAAATTGGAAACATAGTTCAATAGTGTGGCCTTTTAATTCTGATTTACTCATTACTCCTTAATCAATTTTAACGGTCCGAGCTCTTAATAAGGTAATTAAAATGGACAGAATTTGGTCGATTCATTTTGTGCATCTCTGATCACAAAAAGCACAAATGAAATTCTCTGACCCCAATCAGCTGGATAATCCTTACCATAAGCTTTCAACATGATCGTTAATGTTTGATGTCACCTTTCTCGTGCTCTCTTCTATTTTCGATTGTTCACAGTAGATTTGAATTGCTTTATTACAGAGCAGCCCTTAACTTCGTTGAATGGTTTGGATGTGAATTTGTAACTTTGATCGCACTGTATCTCTATTGGTAGTCCGTATATAGTTAAAAAATGAGTTTTTCCTCTCCAATCCTTTTCGCTGTTATGTTGCATAATACAATGGCCTCTGGAAATTTCGGAGATACATCCATCATTGTTAACAAATACTGATTCTCACTTTATTTTTGTTTGATGTAGGGGACCTAGTCAATCAATTGAACTCTTGTAAAGGGTTCCTCAACTGAAGTAATAGTTACTAAAGATACAGGTTTTATTAACACCTGTGGTTTTCCAATTACCTGACGTTTGGCAAAATTCAACGACATGCTGTTGCATTGCAGGCCAGTAAAAATCCCTTCTATTTTAGACTGTGTTTTTCTCACTCCTAAATGACCTCCACGTGGTAATTCATGCTTCACTTGCTGCACCTCCTTTCTGTACCCCATTTGCAATTCATTTTGATGAATTTCTGCGCATTTTTCATTTCCTTGAATCTGTGATAGTTTCCATTTCTTCATGTAGACACCATTTTTAAGGTAATTACACGCAAGGTTAGATTCAGAATCCCTAATGTATATGCCCTTTTGATACAACTACTGAATAATTTCATCTTTCTGCTGTAAGTCAATTAATTCAGCTGAACTAAACATGTTTGCATGATCACCTACTTTCTCCTGGCTTGTCTCAATTATCTGATTCTCTCCAAATGCCACTTCACCTTACTTATCTTTGCATTTTTTATCTCTCCTCTTCGAACTCGTGACATTGGGACCTTGTTACCCCACATTCATAAAAGATTCCAGGATAAGGCATTGCTTCAGTTGCCTGTGTCTCCACTGGGTTTAACCAAAGCAGGCAGCACTCCTACTGGTGAAACAGTTACATAATGTCCAAGGATAATTTGTATTCCTGGAGCTGAGAGTTTGCCCAGTACTCCAATCACAATTTCTTCACTCTTCACTGAACACTCTATCCTCGCTTAACATAATTATGTGTTTTTTTTTGTCTCACAGTGAATTCACTTAAAAAGTACCTTTTCCGGAAATAGTCCCTCAGGAGTATATATCTCCATGTCTTTCAGCATCACAGACTGAGAGGATCCTGTGTCCCTTAATATTGCATCATCTGTACCTGCTACTTCTGGCCTACGTGAATAAACTTTCCCTTTGAAGGTATATTTTATAAGCAATTTCGGCCCTTCCTCCTTGACCAACCTACAATCAGCTTGTACACTCTGTTGCAGCTTTCTCGCCTCCACTGTGCTTTCTGTTGCCACTCCAACAAAACTCCCAGGCTTATCCTGTTTTCCTACATCTGTCTTTTTTTTCTAGCGCAACAACAGAGTGATTTCCTGTGACCTAATGTATTGTCATGGAAACAGCGGAGTTTATTAACTACATTGCCCTCTTCTAGGGTTTCCTTTTTACTCCTGTGGTAAGTTATCCTTATGATCTTCACTGAGATCTACATATCCCTTTCCACTTGAGGATTTCTCTTTGCCCCAGTTTACATCCCTCATGGACTGAAGTTGAGTCTGGAAGCCAAACTGTGTTTTATGGACCAATTCATAATCTTCAGCCAGTTCAGATGCTAACCTTGTGTTTGACCTCTCTGCTCTTCCACAGGAGTTTGCATTACTTCAGGCGGCGATTTTGGGATTCCTCCAAAATAGTTACTCTCTAAATGCATCATGGGTTTGCTCGATTTTTAAAGCTCTTATCCATCTATCAGAATTACTTTGTTTGCTCCTTTCAAACTCAATATACGTTTGACCCGGGCCACACCTTAGATTCCTAAATGTTGTCTATCGGCTTCTGGAACAAGTTCATGTGCATTTTCTTTGCATCCTCATACTCCTCAGATCCCAAAGCGTACCTTCAGCCTTCATTTCCATCCTTTTCAGCTGACTTTCAATTCTAAATGTCTATCTCTGAAACTCAAACGCGCTCTCTTTTCTTTTTCTCCTGCTTAACATTTGTTTATTTTTATTTTTCACTTTCGTGGATTAAACCTATTCGTCCACTTTCTTTCTCTTCTAATTTTAGTAGCAACGCAAACTGCTTCATTTCTCCTTCTAATGCAAGCTGCTTTATTTGAGATGGAAGTTTAATCATCTGCACTGATCATGATAGAAGTTCCAGCAAGTTTGAATGCAGAGCTACTGCTGCAGTCATATCATTTCTCCTCTCATTAGGAAGCAGCTTCAACTGCAGCTTGTCTACTAATTTCCGCAGCTTGGACTTATGTGCATTTGTAAAATCCCCAATGTCGATTCTTCCACTGCCAAAACATCCTTGGTTCCTGCAAGAGCCATTGCTATCGAAAGCTCTGATAACCAAGCCAAATCAACACACATAATAAGAGACACTAACACCTACAACTTGCTGCCTAACTCCTGCAAAGAGCCCCCAGTCTGTTGTGGACCAGGCCCGATCCCTCAAACATTTTTAAGCAAGTAGCCCAGACAGTAACTTTTTATTTGTTAAAGGTAAGTGTGTAGTGGATATTGGCAGAGTGAATTAGATGGTCATACTGCTGTATTTTAAACAAACAATGTTTATTTCCCAAATTACAGAATGAAGCGCATGAACTGAATGGAGAATAGCCGAATAACTTATGCTATCCAACAGACAGGCTATCCTGACTTAAGCATGCTGCATCAAAATACTTGCAACAATCGCAATGAACAAACCTCTTAGCACAAACAGTAAATCTGACACAAAATGCTTTCAGGCTATGAGGTCAGAAATGCAGAAGGAGGGGTGAGCATCCAATTTCAACAGTGACCCTGACTCAACTAGTCTCCAAACTGAACAGAACTGCCCAGATACAGAGCTGGACACATCCATTGATTATGCAGGTATATTTTTAAGAATTGAAAGCATTCTGCCTGAGGCATTATCTGTAATGTATAAACGAAAGGACGCCAATTAACCTTTTAAGAAATCAGACAATTTGAAATCGTGGGTCATTTAGGACGTCCCTGAAAATAAAGATCAAGAACAACATAACCCTGGAAAGGGACCAGATTTGTAACAATTTGTGACATTTGGCTTTGAAGTGAATTTAAAAAATGACAGCGTTTGTGAGTTTATATAAAACAGTGCTAAAGGGCATTGTGTTTTGAAGATACAAGATTGGCTTATTAGAGCAATGAGAGGAATGTCCAGACAGATTCACATTTCCTCTGTATGGTCAGGGCAAATATGCCCACTCTGAATCTATTGGCTGTCGCCTGTTCTCGTGGAGGAGACATCAGTACGGTAACTACCTCTAGGTTGTCTGTTTTGGGGGTGATGGTGATGGGAGTTTCAGGTGGTGACTTTGCAAACGGACAACACACCGGAATCATCTAACTTGTTATGGGAAATATCTTCATTGTCCCTCACCACTAATGTCACGACAGCAATTGGTGGTGGGAGATGTGACCATCAGCCAGTGATGCCAACATTCAATCCAGTCCAGTTCGTGTAGTGAACGGAAGGTACCACACTGAAAGGAGTCAACTGGATCTGTTTTTTCAGTGACTGCGATTGAGGCCAGTCTCCATATATTTTAACTGTGGCACTGGATGTGGCACACCTCTTCTAATAGTAAGGAGCTTCATGCAATGCTTTATGCCTTTGTAGCAGCAGATGCATCAGCTCCAACACTAGAAGGAATTAGCAGCTGCAGAGACAGGGAGAGGAGAGATAAACATCTGAGAATACTCTGGAATATTCCATTAATGGATCAGATTTTAAGAACTTTAGACTGGAATGCTGCAAAAATGGACAGGAATTTATCCTGGTCTCTTTCCTATTTTTCTGGTCTGGGTTCACATTATCACATCGGATATATGGGTGCACTGATGATTATTCGTGCAGGTTACTATCCCATGCTTGCTATTGTTGGTGTTCCTGGTGAGTCTCTTCATCTGTTAATCCATTTGTTAATCCATAAACCATGGTGAACTTCATTGCTATTTCTGATTTCTATATTTGGCAAAGACAGAATCCATTGTCTTCAGTTGTAAATGCAAATTCCATTCATTACCACAAACCTCTGAACTGCCCAACAAGCTCGTCCTCACAAACAGCTGAGAACAAGACTGCTCACAAACCCGAAGTACCTTTTGGACCCGAATTGATTTATTTCTCGGTACTTTCACTATCACTAAACCTACCCACAGGCAGCTCCATAATATCAGCAGTCCCCACCTTGACGTCAGTGCGGGTGTGAAATAAACCATTATCCATGCCTTGATAAAATTCAGACTTTATGGTTCCAGTTTTCTTACAAGCGCACTTTCCGTTACAAATGTGTCCATCACAACTTTGGTGGATTGGTGTCCACCAGTCACACTGTGTTCTGGATGATCCAGCCAATGGGGAGTTTGCAACTGATTCTCATTAAATTCAATTTTGCTCAGTCTCCTTGAGACCTTGCTCAGTCAAATACCGCCGTGATGTCAGAGCTAGTCAATCTGACACTGTGTTCATATCAATTGTTCATGTCAATAAGTCACGGTATACCTGTGGAGAGTTTTTCCTTCTATCAGAGGGTAGTGAATGTTGGGGTGTCTGTATCCCAGACAATTAGGGGGAGCTGCATCATTGAAATGTTTGGGGTCACGGCGTGGTGTTAATGAAAATTGACAATTCAGAGAGTTGAGTGCCACAAAGAATTGGGCATGAAAGAGAAATTGCGTTCAAGAGCAGATCAGCCATGCCCTAACTGAAAGGAAGGGCAGGTTTGAGAGGCCATAGAGCATCGTATTTTGCCAGTCTATCCCGTTGTCCAGTCACTTGGTGGCACTTCCATTTCTTGTGCTACTAACTTGAAGGAGCTGAATAGACTGCATGATCTACTCTGGGTACAGTTTTACAGACTCAAGTGGCTGACTGGCCTCCTCCTGTTACTGTGTCTGTGTGTCCAAAGACTGAAAAGCATCATCCTGTTCTAGTGTAACTGAAATCCATATAGATCTACTGCCCTTGGAGAAAGTAAGCACTGCAGATGCTGGAGATCAGTTAATATTCTATGATGACATAACCAGGAATGTTGACTAGGCCTGGCCGGTAGATGTTAAAGATTGTGGTGCTGAAAACACACAGCAGGTCAGGCAGCATCAGAGAGGCAGGAAGATTCCTGATTTGGACATTTCTGATGGTAGGCTGATGCCCGAAACATCGATTCTCCTGCCTCCCTGTTGCTGCCTGACCTGCTGTGCTTTTACAGCACGACATGTTTCGACATCTACCGGCCAGACCGAGTCAACTTTCCTGGGCACGTCATCATAGAACTTTAACAAATTCGTCAGGTGCAAACTTCCACTCATAAGGTCATGCTGAATATTCCGAATCAAATTCAATTTTCCAATTGCATTTCCATCTTATCCCTGATAATCTTCTCAAGTAACGAACAAATGTTAAGCTTCCTGGTCTATAGTTTCTAGATATTTGCTTTTTCAGTCCTTCTTGAATAAGATACAACATTTGACATCCTCTCGTCTTCAGTGATCTCGGTTGTGGTGAATGATGATCATACTTATCAGCCAGGGCCCATCAAAATTTTCTCTAGCCCCTTGCAGTTTTCTTGTATCTATCTGTTAAGGACAATGAGATGTATCCAGCGTCAAACATTCCACTACATTCAAAACCTCACCTACTGTGATATGGACTATCCCTAAGATACCACCACTAACTTCCCCAAGTTCCCAAGTATTCATTTCCTTCTCCACAGTAAACACAGAGGAGAAATATTTGTTCCGGTCATCGCCCATCTCTTATGGTTCCACACATACATGTCCACTTTGGTCTTTGAGAGTCCTATTCTCTCTGCAGTTAATGTTTTTTCCTTTAATATTCAAAACGAACCTCTTTGGATTCACCCTGATCTTCTTAGTCAAGGCTCTTTATCGCCCTACTGATTTCCATCTTCACTAAACTCCAGTATCCCCGATATATCTCCAGTGATTCCCCTGATCCCGCCTGGCTGGACTTGAGCAACACGTCCACATTTTTTTCTGGTCAAAGCATCAATATATCCTGTCGTTCAAGTTTCCCCATTCCTGTCAACTTTCCTTTCACCCTCACAGGAACATATAGATCTTGAATTCTAGCTGTCTCACTTCTAAAGGCTTCACTTGCCAGAGGTCCCTTTGTCTGCAAACAAACTAATCCAATCAACACCGCAAGCTCCTGTACAATTCCGAACAAATTCATCTTGCCTCAATTTAGAACTGGTATCTGAGGACCAGTTTTTTTTCCTTCTCCATAACCAATTTAAAATTAATAGAACTATGGTCACAGGTCCCAAACTGCGAATCCACTGTCACCCCACTCACCTGTCCTGCACTATTTCATAAGAATAGGCCAAATTTTGCCTCTTCCCGATTAGGACACTCCACATACTACTTGAGGAAACTTTCCTGATGCACTTTATGAAATCCATCTCATCAAATCCCTTAATGCTCTAGCAGTCCCAGTCGTGTTATAAAAATTAAAACAACTATTATGACAACCCTATTGTTCCTGCAAGTCTCCCTAATCTCTGTACATACTTTTGTTCCTTTAATTACTATTGATTATTTGGGGGCCCATAGTACAACCCCAATAATGTCACCATCGTCTTCTTGTTTCTTCGTTCCACCCACAAAGACACCCTGATTGATCCTTTAGTTATTTCATCTCTGATGCATTATTATTAACCCTTTAAAAAGAAATGCAAGTCCCCCACTACTCTTTCCACCATTTCTGTCCCTCCTAATGCACTTTATCCTGGTACATTAAGCTACCAATCCTATCTGTCCCTCAGCCATATTTCTGTAATAACTATGGTATCCCAGTTCCACGTACCTATCCACACCCGGAGTTCATCGGTCTTACCTATCAGCCCTTTGGCATTGAAATAAATGTAAATTCATCTAACAGGCATTCCTTGTTATCCGTCTTGTTACAGCCTGACCTATCTTTTCACATTAGAAATCCTGATTGCTGTATCTTTTTCCAGCATCGCAGTTGCCTCCCTGCTCTTGAGGATACCACCCCCTATGCCAATCTCGTTTCAACTCTCCCTTGTAGCACTATCAAAATTGACAGCGAAGATATTGATCCCCCGTCTAGTACATTTCCAACCTGACCCTCTTGAACGGGTCACCTTTGTCAAAGAAAATATCCCAGTGATCTAAAAATCTGAATCGCTGCCCCATCGCCAATTCTTTAGTCACATATTTATTTGCCATATTCCATTTTTACCTTCACCACCTCATTACACTGGACGTAATTAGGAAATTACCACTGTCGAGGTCCTGGTTTTTAACTTTCCTCCTTGCTCTCTGTAATCACTCTGTAGGACCTCATTCCTATGTCTACCTCTGTCATTTGTGCAAACGTGCACAATGACTTCTGGCTGCTCAGCCTCCTCCTTGAGCACGTTCTGCAGCCGCTCGGAGAAACCCTCGCCTCTGACACCTGAGAGGAAACACACCATCCTGGATTCCCGTTTGAGGCCACAGAATCTACAATCTGTCCCCCTAAAAATCGACTCTCCTACCTCTAAGACCCTGTTTATCTTTAGCCTTTCCCGCTGTGCCCCAGAGCCAGTTGTACTGCAAACAACCTGCCGACTGCTGCTTTCCCTTGAACGGTCATTTCCCCACACTCACCCACTCCCCCAACTCCAAAGTCAGTATCTACAATGGTACATTTTTTTCAAGGGGAATAGCCCCAGGCGATTCCTGGACTCTCTGTCTACTCCATTTGCCACTCCTATTGGTCGTCCAGCTACTGTCTGTCTGGAACACGACAGGAAGCTAGGAACGCCTGTTGGAATAAATAGCGTTTATTAAAAGGCAACAGGGCTGACAAGTAAGGAAGATGAACTCAGGGCATGAATCTTTACATGGTACTGTGATATGACAGTCATTGCAGAAACAAGCTAAGGGAGGGATTTGGGTGTGACCACCTCACCAAAGCTCTTACCTATGAAGTTCTCAGTATCTCGGATGACCCTGAGAGCAGCCAGCTGCAGCTCCTGAACACTTCCCACACACGTGTAGTCATGACGGACAGTGGAGGACTCCCTGAGCACCCATATTCCGCAGGTAGAACATGTGACTGCCCTAACTGCCATCTCGACTGCTGTCAGACTAGCATTAAAGGGACTTTTCCCGAGCTTACCTGCACATTTTGCTTAGCTGCTGCTCACTGAAGTTTTTCAAACCAAAGCATTTCTACCTACTCTGCTAATTACAGCATGTCAATCGACCATTCCACGTTTAGTTTTGGTTAGGGAAGGAGGGAAACACTTATTTTTATTTCAAAAATATACTTTATTCATAAAATATTTTGATGACCTATGCAATTGATGTTGCAATTCATATGTGCACATTGCATTTCTTTATACACAGAGATCGGAATTTATCCTTCGCAGATAGAAGTCTGTACGTTAACCATCCATATATTAAACTGAGTTGCCAGCTGAGCCCACTTACTGAGTGGGTCCCCGTTCATCTTTGGTGGACAGACATTCCACGGCGCACTTTCCCCACTGCGCCTTGGCGGCAGCTGCCCCGAGATTCAGCACATCCCTCAACATGTAATCCTGGATCTCGGAATGTGCCAGTCTGCAACAGTCATTCGGGGCAAACTCCTTCAGCTGGAAGATCAACAGGTTTCAGACAGACAAAAGTGCATCTTTGACCGAGTTGATGATCCTCCATGTACAGTTGATGTTTGACTTGGTGTGCATCCCAGTACACAGAACATAGAGGATGGAGTCCTGCATCACGGCGCTGCTTGGAACAAACCTCAACAAATACCATTGCATTCCTCTCCAGATTTCCTTTACACAGGCACATTCCAGAAGGAGGGGTTTGACAGTCTTGTCCCCTCCAGAACCGCTTCGAGGGCTGCGTGAGGTGTGGCATAGAGTGAGGGCGTGCATAAAGGATCTGAAAGGCAGAGACCTTCTCAACACCAGCCAAGCCATGTCCTGGTGCTTGTTGGAAAGTTCTGGCGATGAGGCATTTTGCTAAATGGCTTTGACAGTCTGCTCAGTGAAGTACTCAACAGGGTCCGCCCTCTCCTTTTCCCGACGGGCCTCAAGGACACTATGTGCTGACCACTTCCTGATAGACTTGTGGTCAAAGGTGTTATTCTTCAGAAGTTTCTCCACGAAGGACTGGTGATACGGAACGGTCCAACAACTTGGAGCGTTCCATTGCTGCGAGGCCAGCCCCATCCTTTGCAACACTGGGGACAGGTAGAATCTCAGTACGTAGTGACACTTGGTGTTTGCCTATTGGGGATCCACGCACAGCCACACACAAAGGTTGCCATCAGTGTGAGGGTGGCATTGGGAGTGTTTTCTCCCACGTTGCCCAGATCTTTATACATCGAGTCTATCTTTGATCTCCATATAAATTGGAAGATGTCCCAGGTGACTGCGATGGCACAGGTCCTGGGATTAGGCCAGAGCTGTGCCACATATAACAGCAATGATAGTGCCTCACACATGATGAACAAGTTTTTCCCGTGATGGAGAGCGACTGTTGCTTCCATCTGCCCAGTTTCTGACTCAGTTTCCTGATACGTTCCTCCCAATATTGGCACACGCTCCAGTCCCGCTGAAACAAATACACAGCACCTTCAGTTGGTCAGTCCTGACGGTGATGGGAATGGAGGATTGGTCGACCCAGTTCCTGAAGAGCATGGCCTCACTCTTTCCTGGGTTTAACTTGGCTCCAAAGCCGGTTTGAACTGGTCACATGCACATGAGACTGTGCACGGACAGCGGACCCGAACAGAAAACGGCGACATCATTCATGTAGAGGGAGGCCTTAACCTGTAGGCCCCCGCTGACAGGAATACTCACCCCTCTCAGGCTCGCATCAGTCCTGATGGCCTCTGCAAACGCCTTTATGCAGCACACAAACAAGGCAGGAGAGAGAGGGGAGCCCTGCCTGACTCCAGATCTTACTGGGAAGCTAACTGATTCCCACCCATTGATTGAGACTGCACTGACAATGTTGGAATAGAGCAGTCTGATCCAGTTGTAGATTCCCTCCCCAAAGCTCATTTTGGAGAGAATATCTCTTATACACATATGCAATATCCTGCCAAAGGCTTTCTTCTGGTCCAGTCTGATGAGGCAGGTGTTCAACCTACTGTCCTGCACATAGGCGATTGTATCCCTGAGGATGACGAGACTCTCAGCGGTCTTCCTGCCCAGTACAGCACAGGTTTGGTCAGGATGAATCACTGATCCCAGAGCAGACCTGACCCGGTTGGCGACGAACTTTGACAAGATTTTGTAATCCGCATTCAATAGTGAGATCGGTCTCCACTTTCTGATTTCCTCCCTCCCCTCCTTCCGCTTGTAGATGAGGGTGATGATACATTTCCTCATGGATTTATTTATAATACCTGCCAGAAACATACTGATATACACCTTCAGCAGGTCCTGGCTGATCAAGTCCCATAGAGCAGAATAGAGCTCAACCAGTAAGCCGTCACTTCCGGGAGTTTCATTCTTTTCAAAGGACTCGAGTTCATTGTTCAGTTCATCCAGAGATAACGGCTGGTTCAGCCTCTCCTGTGTTCTGTCGTCAAAGACCTCCATGATCGAGGACAGAAACGACTGGGAGGCCGCGCTGTCGGTTGGCTTCAAGTCATACAGACTGGCATAGAAGGATTTGCTGATCGTCATGGAGTCAGCCTGAGATGACGTTAGTGATCTTATTCCTTCTTTGTGCACCTCCTGGAAGAACAAAATTGAGCACCTCTCCATGGAGCGAACCCTGGACCAGAAGATTATCTTAGAGGCCTCCGTTGTAAAGAGCGAGTCTTGCTGGTTCTTTACCTCCAGTACGTTCATGACATTGACCCCCATCGTCTGCAGAAGGGACAGGTTCTGCATACTTTCCTGGAGTTGGGACAGTCTTGACCGCCTCTCTCTCGCATCCTGGACACCTTTGAGGATGAAGAGCCTCTTGATGTTCCCCTTTACTGTTTCCCACCAGACTGCTGGAGACTCAAAGAGGGGCTTCATTTTTCTCCAACCTGCGTAGTTCCTCTTGGGCTCCTCAATGTTTTCTGGGACCAACAGATTTGTTTTCACCTTCCACGTTCGGGACTCAAACAAGTAATCTATTCTTTAGCACATAGACCCGTCTGCCCGTGAAAAAAGTATATCTATACTGTGCTCAGTCTGCAGGGGTGCTGAATACGTCATGCAGCTTGGCATGTTTTACCGTTTCCATCAGGGGTCTGGAGGTGACGTCCAGTTTACTGCCACCCACTCCCCCCTACACCCTCCCCACCCCCCAACCCCGCCGCCGGATTGTCCATTTGCATCAATGATACAGTTCAAGTCTCCCGTCAGAATGACCGACCTGGACGTAGCCAGCAAAGTTGAAGCTGTTGCAGGACGGCCAACCGTTCACTCTTACCCACTGGAGCGTGCACATTGATCAGTCTCTGGGTAGCATTCCTGTACATGATGTCGGTGACGAGGAGGCGCCTGCCTAACACTTCGTTAACCTCGGGAGATGGTGAAGTTGTCTCCTCATAACAGGATACCCAGGACGGAGGCGCGGTTATCGTCGCCCCCCGACGAAACCGACGGTCCATGGGCCCACAAGCTCTACCATTTCCTGTAGCTAGTGAGGTGCGGTATCCCAAACTCCTGCAGAAACAGGACATCGGCTTTAACATTGGCTAAGAAGGCCAACATAGAAATACATCGTATAGCAGATTTAATGCTATGCACATTAATGCTGGCAATTTATATACCAATTTTAACAGTTTATGAGGTTACCAGTGTCCATTTGACGTTTATCCTGCCTCTCTGGGGTAGCTGTCTGCATCCCTGTGGTGTAAGCGAACTGCTGGACCGTTGCAGGGCTGAAGTTGCTGTCCGACTCCACGCTGAGGTCATTTCCCCGCTTTTGTATCATCAGGCTGGGACCAGTGTCTGCACAGTCCAGGTCTCTGTATGACCACGGGGCTATCAAAGGATCGCTGCAACCAGTTATCTGGGGCAGTGGGGCGTTGTTTATACCTCCTGGATCTCAGTGGGTGGGGGTTGATCTTTAGCAGTCCCCCCAAAGAGGGTTCGTCTTTTACTGTTTGGGGGGTGCTGCCCTCCTTTCTACCCACGGCGCTTTGTCTCTTCTTCTGGTGATGACTCTCCTTACACCTGTCCTCTCCATCCGAAGAGCTGCCCATATCCTCCCCTTGCAGGTGTAGTTTCCCCTTTGCTGGGTGTTTTTGGGGACCTGGAGGGTTTTCCACTTCCTGTTTTTTTACAGGAATACACTCCTCGCCCCCTACGGTTCCCTCCTCTTCCATGACCTCTGTCTGACCTGTAGGAGTTTGGATTGGCTGCTGCACCTCTCTGCTGGCTGCAGCCTGCTCCGCCCCAGCCTGTCTTTCCTTCTGCATTCCACCATACACTGTTCCTTTGCTGGTTTGTGGTGCCTTGCTGATCTTTTGCCGTCCACATCTGACCATCTGTGCGGAGGTGGCGGCCGCTCATCTTGGGCAGGCCTTGTACGTATGTTCCGCCTCTCGGCACAATTACAGTTCTTGTCCTCTTTGCATTCTTTGGTTGGGTGACCCTCCTGCTTGCAGTTTCGACAAATAGTCACCTTACAGTTTGCCGCCATGTTTCCTGACCTTCTGCAGGTTTGGCACACTTTCAGCTGCCCTGCGTACACCATGTAACCTCGGCGCCCTCTGATTGCAAAGCTGGAGTTTGGGTGGAGGATGTTCCCATTGGTATCGACCATCAGGCTTACGCTGACTTGCTGGTCATGATCCCGAAATGGTCGACCACATCAGTGCTTTCTCCCTCGACCTGGAAATATCTTCTCAGGAAGGTCAGGACTTCAGCTGCTGGGACGTGGGGTTGTACATTTGAATTGTCACAACCCTACTCCTCTGTGCAGGAATCACATACAACGGGAGCACCGACCAGATAGAGAACAGACCCCCCCACCCCGAGTCCTTCTCTTTCAACACGTTCCGGAGCTGCTCGCAATTCTTCACGCTCCAGAAGATCACATCGAATGATCCTGCCCAAGGGAAATCCTGCAGGCAGGACACGTTTGCTGCGCCAAACCTGCAGCACTCGAGCAGAATCTTCTTGAGGGACACAGTCCGATCGACAGGTGCACATTCCTCCACCTTCTTTACAGTAACCCTGGGAATGCTGTGAATTCCCTGGCCTGGGCTGTAAGCGGTTGCTGAGGCCAGAGCTCCGAGGTTGTCAGGTCCCTGATGTGGTGTTAGGCTGAAACCAACATGAGGATCCACTAAGAGCAGGTCAGCACAAACAAATGTTGTCCTCCAATCACAATCCAGCGATGATCTCTGACGATTCGCAACTCGAACCCAATTCTAATAAAAACAGACACTTGATTCTCGACATGTCTTGGCAAGAGCCACCTCATTAATCATGTTATCTCCGCAGCCAGGGAAGGAGGGAAACCAGCGATGGAATATTTAGGCCTTAAGCGCTCTTTGACACCAGGTTCATGTGTGCCCATGGAAGATGTGTTGCTGAGGTCTTCCCTCTGGTAGTGTTGACTGCGCTGATGCAAATCTTTACCCTGACAGCTAATCGGCATTGTCGCATTCCTCTGGTCTTTGCTGTCGTTCTAATAAGAACAGGTGTCACCCTTATTTAAAAATCTGTCCATCTCAGCCTTGAAGATATTTAGTGATCCAGGCAAAGCAGCCTTCACAATTTTGCACAATGGTTTCCCTCCCATTGATGTGAGACTTGGTGATCTTTAGTCCCCATGGATATTTTCTAACACTCTGCATGGAAGTTGAACTTTCATTAGATTTTATCCTGTTCAATCACACCTCCTCTGTGGCCAGAGGCAAAACATAAAAAAAACACAAAATTTAAGAGCCTTTAATCTCCTCCCTCATCTTCCATGTTAGTCTAATTTGCAGTACATCCGGATCTAGGGTTTATACCACTTTTAGTCATGCATCAACTTTCAATTCTTTCTCAGCATCTGTGTCAATCTGCTCAAAGACACTCTGTCAGGAACTGGCAGTGAATTCAGGAACTGTTTCTCCAAAGCAAAGACCAATATGTCGTACGTGTTTAACTTATTCTCTGTTTCTGTACACAGGCTGCTTCCTCGGTCCCTAATACACGCAATTTTTGTCTTGTTACGCTCTTACGCTTAATACACCGATAAAATGTCGTTGAATTCTTGAAAATATTGCCAGCTAATGTTTTTATCATTCCCATGTTTGCTATTCTACTTACTTCCTTGAGTTTATCCCTATATGTTCGCTACTCTTCTGGGATCTCCATTGATCTGCTCACTTTAGAACTGTTGAAGCATATCTATATTTTTCAAAATTCCATTCTGAATATTTGTAAATTGAATTTACATCTGCTCCTGTATTTCCTTTTCTGTGGGTTCTATGATGTATCCACAGTAGTGTGTCTGTCATGGTTTACACACAAAGCGTCATTAGAAGATTCATCCAAGATATCGTCCCTCCTTCCTGCAGTCATTGACTCCATTATTAACAATGCAATCCCACCTCCTCTTTTTCCCCTCTCCTGCCCTGCCTCTCGTTCTTGTACCACAGAATATTGAGTTGTCAGCCCTGACCTTCCTAAGACACGTCTCTCTGATGGCAAAAATGTAACACTTCCACATGTCATCTTGTTCTATTATCACATCTGTCTATCTGATAATATTCCCAACATTAAGGTAAAGAACATCAGCCTGGAATTTTGCACGTGGAATACACTGTAACTCGGATTTCTTCAATCGTTTACTGATTGTTATCAAGCTGCATAATCCATGAAACAAACTGTAACTCCTGAACTGTGGAATTGTAATTTCTTTTTTAATTAATGTATTCATCAAATGCAACATTCTAGTACTGAGCAGTCAGCTCCACATGCAATGATTCCCTGGTGCTTAATTCCCTGTTCAGTGTGCAGAGGAGTCAGCCCTAAATAATGGAGAAATGAGGACTGCAGTTGCTGCAGATCAGAGTCAAAAAGTGTGGTGTTGGTAAAGCAACAGGATCCCGAAGAGCTGGACAGTGAAATATATGTGCAGAAGCCCTTCATCAGGAAGTCATTGGTGCCTTTACATTTTTTCCAATTCCGTGATTCACAGGATATTGTGAACTGTACGTGCTCAGGAGGGCAGCCCTGAAATGGAAATCAGTCAAACAGTCAATTGGTTGGGCAGGGAGTAGACAATGTGAGGTGAAGTCAGATTGCTTGAAGTACAAAAATAAGGATAGGTAAATCTCCTGGGTCAGACAGGAAGCACCCGAGTTTATCACAGGAAGTGGCGCCTTTGGCGATGATCTTTGCATCCTCACGATCCACTGAAGTACTACCATACCATTGGAGGGCGACAAATATTAATCCCTTGTTCAGGAAAGGGAATAGGAATAATCCTGGGAATTACAGCTTTGGGCAAAGTATTGGAGAGAATTCTGAGTGTGAGGTCATGCAGTTGAGACAATTGGAATGACAGGGCAAATACGTGGTAGATGGAGAGCAATGGGAGAGATGAGATGTGCACTTTGATGGGAACAATAGAATGGCAGCCTTTCATTTACAAAGGGAGTGGTTGAAAAATGTTTATCTATAAATGAACTTTAGCTGCATTTTTGTTTTATTTCTGTGCAGTCCTCCGAGTCCATGAAAGGCAGTGACTTCTGAAGCCAGAAGTTAATACTGGGAATGGCATTGGCACGCTGGACAGTGTATATAGACTCAGCAAGTGGGGAGCTGTAACATTGAAAACGATCTGTATCTCCCTGTACAAGAATCAATGAAAGTAATATTGCAGGAGTAGAAAGCAGGTATTCAGATAAATGGTGTATTCACCTTCATTACAGGGGGATTTGAATACAGGAGTAAGGGTCATTTACTGCAGCTGTGCCGGACCTGAGTGGGACGCCGTCTCGAACATTGTGCAGTATTGTGTACAGTTTTGATCTCCTTGCCTAGTAAAGGAGAAACCTGACATTGAGCGAAAGCAGTGGAGGATGACCAGACACAACTCTGGGAGGACAGGCCTGTTGTGGGACCAGAGTATTGGGGTGACTGGGCCTGTATTTCATAGGTATTAGGAAAACGAGTGGAGATATAATTGAAATATATCAAACTCTGACATTTTGAGACAGATTGGAAGCAGGGATGATAGTTCTTTTTATACAAAACAGTCAAATCGTATTTAAAACACAAGCGTTATCAAAGAACCGCGTGATTATTGAATAGAGGAGCAAACTTGATGGGCCGAAAGCACTACGTTTGTTCTCGGTTTATATTTCACAATGTTTAAAGATATTATGGGATATGAACATTGTATGGGGAAATTGCATTGAGGAGATGTTCTGCCATGAAGTACCATGTGGAAAGCTCACTGTATTGAATGTTGGGGTCAAGGGAGGAAAGACCCTGAATGCATATTTTCATTAGAATCTGACTGTATGGGAGGTGCCGGAGAACTGGAGCACTGCTAATACGATTCCACTTCACAGTAAGGATGGGAGAGATAGACCAGGTAACTATAGACGAGCGAGTATTAGATCACCGTTAAGGAAACTTCTGGAGATAATCATCATGACTTTATCAGAAGGAAGTCACATCCAATGCGTTTCATTCAATTAATTTGAGGAGGTCGACTGTTTTGTTTTTTTAGGAAGGCCATTGACAAATTTCCATCTGGGAAACTGAAAAATAAAGCAAAATCTGACAATATGATGCAAAACGTAACAGGTTACAACGAAAATTGTCTTTGTGGCAGGAGGCAGAGGGTGGTGTTAGAAGGCTGTTTGTGTGACTGGAGGCCAGTATCCCCTGGTGTACCACAGGGATCAGTGCTGTGTCCCTTATTGTTTGTGTCATTCATTTAAAAAAAGTGCATGTGAATGCGGTGGGGACTAGGTGCAGAGTGGGGGAGGTGTGATGAGGAAGTTTATGTTTGAAATAAAGATTGGCTGGGGGGTTAGCAGTGAGGAGGAAGGCCTTAAGTTACAGGAAGATGCAGATGGAATGGTCGGATGGGCAGATGAACGGCAGATAGAATGTAACATTGATAAATATGAGGTGATGCACTTTGGGAGAAGGAATCAGGCAGGGAAGACTCAATAAATGGCAGCACACTGGGAACCTCAGTGTGTGCTTCTCCACACATCCCTGAATGTGACTGGACAGGTTAATGGACTAGTTAAGAATTGGGGAGAAAGTGCGGACGGCAGATACTGGAGATCAGAACTGAAAATGCTTTGCTGGATAAGTGCAGCAGGTCAGGCATCATCCAAGGATCAGGAGAATTGACGCTTCGGGCATATAGAAGGGCTCATGCCCGAAACGTCGATTCTCCTGCTCCTTGGATGCTGCCTGAGCTGCTGCGCCAGTAAAGAATTGGACCTTGGGTGTTGTGTTTCCGAATCAGGGCGTGGATTATAAGAGCAATACAGGGCTTTGTTTCAGCCAAAATGGAGTACTGCGCGTTGTTCTGGGAGCCACAGTCCAGGAAGGATGTAGCTGTACTGGAGAGTGTGCACAGGTGATTCACCACCATATTCCCTGGAATGGTTTCATATCAGCTGCGGAGAGAGACTGGATAAGTTCGGGTTGTTTACTTGAGAGCAGAGAAAGCTGAGGGATCCGTGATTCAGAACGATAAGATTATGAGCGACACAGACATGGTAGATAGACAGCAACTGTTCCTTTTAGTCAGAGGTCAAGAACAAACGAGCACCCTTTTAAAAAGTTAGAGGTTCAGAAAGGATTTAAACTTTTTTTCCCCGAGAGAGTGTTGGGTTCTGGGATTACTTGCTGAGAGGGGAAGTGTCATGGGTAACCTTACAATCGTTAAAATGTACTTGGATAAGCAGTTGGCACTGTCATATCATTCCAGGCTCGAGGCCTGCTGTAGGAAAGTGGAACTAATATAGACCGTGCTGTACTTCTGTTGGCACAAAATCTATGCTCCTTTGAATGAATGGTGTGGAAGGTTAATTATTGATCAGTTTACGGCAGGAAGTGATGAGTTTCTGAAGACTATATTCACACGCGTTGAAAGAATGAACTGTAATAACTTGTTAGATCATGTCAATGTGAGAAACATGAGAAAACAAGGCAGTTTTCTTACAGTTTTAAACCAGAGAATGCTGAATGAGGAACAGGGAAATGGCAGAAATTCAGTTGTGTCTTCACTGAACTTTATAAAAGTACAAGGAAAACTAAGTCTGCTGTGGCAAAATGATAGACTAGATGGAGCATAGAACATAGTAAGTAAATGATTTAGGAGAAAATATTGGGGTTGAAAGTAATGGTTATAGACAACACTAACATATATTTATGAAATGGGAATTATTTTTGAGAAACAGACTGATAAACAAATGAAAACGAAACAATGGGTGTAAAACAAGTGGATTTTTAGAAAAACCTTTGTCAAGTTCCAAGCCCAGTTTGAAATATCAAACTGCGGGACATCTGCAGGTATGGGACATCTGCGACCGGCTTGAAAGCAGGTTGGAGCGGGAGGGGGAGGATCCAGTTGTTCTGGTTCGCGTTGGGACTAATAAAATAGTCAAAGCTGGGGTGGAGGACTTACTTGGGGATAATCAAGCACTTGGAAGGAAATTGAAGTACAGGTCCTCAAGTGTCATAATCTTCGGATTACTGTCCAAGCCACATGCCAATTGGCATAGTGATAAGAAAATTAGGGAAGTAAACACATGGCTAAGGGATTGGTGTGGGAAAGACGGATTCCATTTCATGGGGCATTGGCATCAGTTTTGGACCAGGCGGGATCTGTACCATTGGAACGGTCTCCACCTGAACGGATTTGGTACCAATATTCTAGCGAAGAGGATAAATAGGGTGGTCAGTAAGACTTTAAACTTCTGAATTCGGGAGAAGGGAAAGTGAAAGCGACATGGAGTATGGAGTTAAATGGAAAGATATGCAGCAGGATTGCATGTGTGCAGGTGGATTTCAGCTTGAGGCAGACTAGAAATGCTGCAAAAAGGAAGGAAAAATTAGGACATCTTATGACTTCCAATATCTCTAATGATAAGAAAGTTAGCTTTAAGGCACTTTACCTGAATGCCCGTAGAATTCGTAACAAAGTAGATGTACTAACGGCACAGATCATCGTGAATGATTATGAAGTGAGGACATCACAGAGAAGGGGTTGCAGGGGGTTCAGGACTGGCAGGTAAACATCCAAGACTTACAACTTATCGAAAAGACAGGGAGGTGGGCAGAGGAGGCGGGGTTGCCTTGTTAGTTAAGAACAAAGTTAAGTCTATGGCACCGAATGACATAGGGTCGAATGTTGTGGAGTCTGTGTGGGTGGAATTGAGGAATGACAAAGGCAAAATAAACCATAATGGGAGTTATGTGCAGACCTCCGAACAGTGGCCAGGACCGGGGTGCAACATGTACCGAGAAATAGAGAAAGCATATCAGAAAGGCAAGGTCACGATGATCATGGGGGACTTCAATATGCAGATGGACTGGGTAAATAATGTTGCCAGTGGATCCAAAGAAAGGGAATTCATGGAATGCTTACAGGATGGCTTTTTGGAACAGCTTGTCATGGAGGCCACAAGAGATCAGGCTATTCCGGACCTAGTGCTATGTAATGAACTAGCCTTTATAAAATATCTTAAAGTAAGGGAACATTAAGGAAGCAGCGATCATAATATGGTAGAGTTCAGTCTGCAGTTTGGAAGATAGAAGGCAAAATCGGATGTAATGGTGTTACACTTAAATATTAGTAATTATGAGGGCATGAGAGAGGAACTGACGAAAATTGACTGGAAGAAGACCGTAGCAGGGAAGACAGTAGGGCAAAAAATGACATGAGTTTGAGGATATAATTGAGGACACAGTTCAGAGGTACATCCTCAAGAAAAGAAAGATTATCCGGGGATGGATTGGACAGCCATGGCTGACAAAGGAAGTCAGGAAATGTATCAGAGAAAAAGAGAGATCCTATAAAGTGACAAGGAGCACGCGGAAATCAGAAAATTGGGAAGGCTACAAAAACAAATGGAGGATAACAAAGAGAGAAATAAGGAAGGAGAGGATCACATATGAAGATAGGCTAGCCAGTAATATTAGAAATGATAGTAAAGGTTTCGTTCAATACATAAGAAACAAACGACAGGCAAAAGAAGACATTGGACCACTTCAAACTAATGCTGGAAGGCTAGTGATGGAAGATAAGGACATAGCTGGAGAACCCAATAAGTACTTTGCGTCAGTCTTCACCGTGGAAGACATGAGTAATACCCCAACAATTGAAGGGAGTCAGGGGGTAGAGTTGAGTATGGTTGCCATTACAAAAGAGGAAGTGCTAGAAAAGCTAAAAGGTCTTAAAATTCATAAATCTCCTTGCCCCGATGGGACACATCCCAGAGTGCTGAGGGAGGTGGCTGAAGAAATAGCGGAGGCGTTGGTTGAGATCTTTCAAAAGTCACTGCAGTCAGGGAAAGTCCAGGATAATTGGAAGATCGCTGTTGCAACCCCCTTGTTCAAGCAAGGATCAAGACAAAAGATGGAAAATTATCGGCCAAATAGCCTAACGTCAGCTGTTGGTAAAATTCTAGTGTCCATCGTTAAGGATGAGGTTTCTTAATTCTTAGAAGAGCAGGGTCGGTTTAGAAAAAGTCAGCATGGATTTTGTGCCTGACAAACCTGTCAGAATTCTTTAAAGAGGTGACAAGTAGGTTAGACCAGGGAAACCCATTGGATGTGGTCTATCTAGACTTCCAAAAGGCCTTTGATAAGGTGCCACACGGGAGGCTGCTGAGTGAGGTGAGGGCGCATGGTGTTCGAGATGAGCTACTGGTGTGGATTGAGGATTGGCTGTCTGACAGAAGGCAGAGAGTTGGGATGAAAGTTTCCTTTTCAGAATGGCAGACGGTGTCCCACAGGGTTCAGTGTTGGGGCCGCAGCTGTTCACGTTATACATTAATGACCTGGATGAAAGGACTGGGGGCATTCTAGCGAAGTTTGCCGATGATACGAAGTTAGGTGGACAGGCAGGTTGTACTGAGGAAATGGGGAGGCTGCATAAGGAAAGAGACAGTTTGGGAGAGTGGTCCAGGAAATGGCTGATGAAATTCAATGTGAACAAATGCGAGGTATTGCAGTTTGGATAAACGAATACAAGCATGGGCTCCTTTCTGAACGGTGAGAAAATTCATAAAGCCAAAGTACAAAGGGATCTGAAAGTGCTAGTCGAGGATTCTCTCAAGGTAAACATGCAGGTTGAGTCAGTGATTAAGAAAGAGAATGCAATGTTGTCATTTATCTCAAGAGGGTTGGAATATAAAAGCAGCGATGTGCTACTGAGACTTTATAAAGCTCCAGTTAGGCCCCATTTGGAGTACTGTGTCCAGTTTTGGTCCCCACACCTCAGGAAGGACATACTGGCACTGGACCGTGTCCAACGGAGATTCACACGGATGACCCCTGGAATGAAAGGTCTAACATACGAGGAACGGCTGAGGAACCTGGGATTGTATTCATTGGAGATTAGAAGGTTAAGCGGAGATCTAATATCAAATTACAAGATAATACATGGCTCGGAAAGGGTGGACGCTAGGAAATTGTTTCTGTTAGTCGTGGAGACTCGGACCCGTGGGCACAGCCTTAGAATTCGAGGGGGTCAATTCAGAACAGAAATGCAGAGACATTTCTTCTGCCAGAGATTGGTGGGCCTGTGGAATTCATTTTTGTGGAGTGCAGTGGAGGCCGGGACGCTAAATGTCTTCAAGGCAAAGATTGATAAATTCTTGATGTCACAAGGAATTAAGGGCTACTGGGAGAATGCTGGTAAGTGGAGTTGAAATGCCCATCAGCAATGATTAAATGGCGGAGTGGACTCGATGTGCCGACTGGCCTTACTTCCACTCCTATGTCTTATGATCCTCTGGTCTAAATTTTAGTGGATTGAGGATAATATATGGACATGTTTCTAGAATGGGACAGCTGGCAGGAAACAGTGTATTGAAA
Organism: Chiloscyllium punctatum; assembly: GCF_047496795.1. NCBI lineage: Eukaryota > Metazoa > Chordata > Chondrichthyes > Orectolobiformes > Hemiscylliidae > Chiloscyllium > Chiloscyllium punctatum. The sequence goes on from NC_092757.1 coordinate 11,863,309, forward strand.
TAAACAGACCCGTGAAGCAACAGCTTGACATTGTCTGTAAGATATGATTCTGTGAGTATGACTATATCCCAGACACCCCATCAGCTTCCCCGTATATCTCCTGTCTCATCAGCAGGACAGATGCAGCAGAAGTGGCGGCACAGTTGGATGGGAATTGCTCTGGGAGTCCACAACAGTGACTACATATCCCATGAAGTCTCATGGCGTTAGTTTACACATAGGAAAGGAAACTTCCTGCTGATTACCATGTATCACCTCTCTCAACTGATGAATCAGTACTCCTCCATGTTGATCCACACTTGGAGGAAGCACTGAGGATAGCACGGACGCAAGATGTACTCTGGGTGGAGGATTTCCATGTCCACCTCCAAGCGTATCTGAGCTACAACATTACTGATAGAGCTGGCCGGGTCCTAAAGGATATAACTGCTAGAAGTATCTGTCCATGACAGTATCAGCAAGAGCGGCCACCGCATAGTCATTGTGAAGACAAAGTCACACCTTCACATTGAGAATAGCGTCCACCATTTTGGGTGGTACTATCGCGGTGCTAAATAGAGCAGAATTTGAACAGATCTAGCAGCTCAAGTCTGGGTGTACATAAGGTGGTGTGGATCATCAATAGCAACAGAATTGTACAGCAACACAACCTCATGGCCTGGCATATCCCCTTCGCAACAATTACCATCAATCCAGAGGACCAACGTTAGTTCAATGGAGTGTGCAGGACAGCAGGAGCAGTACCGGGTAAACCTGAAAATGAGGCGTCAGCCTGTTGAAGCCACCAAACAGGACTATTAGCATGCCAAACAGCATAAGCAACAACTGATTGACAGAGCTAAGTGATCCCACAAGCAAAGGATCAGATCTAAGCTCTGCAGTCCTTTGACACCTAGACGAGAAACGTTTGGAGCAATTAAACAATTAACTGGAGGAAGATATTCCACAAGTAACCCCTTCCTCCATGATGGAAGAGCCCAGCACTTCAGTGTATCAGATAAGGCTGATTCATTCGCAACAATCTTCAGTCAGAAATGCTGAGTGGATGATCCATTTCAGACTCCTCCAGTGGTCTGCAGCGATTCAGTTACCAGTCATCAACCAATTCTATTCAGTCCACACGATATCCAGAAACGTTTGGAGATACTGGATATTCCAAAGGGCAACATTGTGGCCATAGTACCGAAAACGTGTGCTCCATAACTTGCCACTCCCCTAGCCAAACTGTTGCAATACAGTTACAAAAATGGCTTTTCCCGATTATGTGAAAAATAACCCCAAGTATCTCCTGTATATAAAAAGCAGAACAAATCCAATCGGGCCAATTACCACCCCATCAGTCTACTCTCGATCATCATTAAAGTGGTGGAAGGAGTCAGTGCTTTTAAGCAGCACTTGCTCAGAAATACCCTGATCAATGATGCCCAGGTTGGACTTCCCCAGGGTCACTCAGCTCATGACCTAATTACCTCGGTTTAGACATGGACAAAAGAGCTGAATTCCAGTGGTGGGGTGAGAGTGATAGCCCTTTGAATCAAGGCTGCCTTCGACCAAGTATGGTATCAAGGGGCTTTAGGAAAACTGGAATCAATGTGTTTCGAGACAACACCCCGCTGGTTAGAATCATACCTGACATGAAGGACGATGGTCATTGTTGAAAAAGGTCAGTCAACTCAGCTGCAGGAAAAGCAGTGGCCTCTGCTGAAAACTTCTTCAGGGCTGCTTCATCAATTACCTTCCCTCCATTTTCAGGTCAGAAGTGGGGATGTTCGTCAATCATTGTACAATGTTCTACAACAATTGTGGCTCCTCAGACACTGAAGCAGACCATGTCCAATGAGACAAGATCTGGACAGTATCCAGGCTGACAAGTGGTAAGTAATATCCAAGGCCACACAAATGCCAGACAGTGACCATCACCAACAAAATGCAATCTAACCTGTCCCTTCGAACTCAATGGTGTTACTATCATTGAATTCCCCAATATCAAAGTCCTGGTGGGTAACCATTGCTCAGAAACTCACTGGACCCACCACATACATACAGTAACTAAAAGAGCAGGTCAGAAGCTAGGAATACTGCGGCGAGTAACTCACATCCTGACTTCCAAATGTCTGTCCATCATCGACAATTCATAAGTCAGAAGTGCGATAAAAGACCCCCAATTTGCCTGGATGACTGCAGCCCCAACAACACTTAAGAAGCTTTATACCATCCAGGACAAAGCAACCAGTTTGACTGTCCCTTCACCCACAATGCTCCACCATCAACGCGCAGCTGCAGCAGTGTTTTACCATCTACATGCTGCAATGAAATGATTCACCAAAAATCCTCAGAGACCATCTTCCCAACTCACGACCACGTCTAACGAAAAGCACAAGGGCTGCAGATGTCTGGAAACACCATCATCCTCAGTTTCCCGTCCAAGCCATTCACCATCCTGACTTGGAAATATATCACCGCCCCTTCACAGTCGCTGGGTCAGAATCCTGGGATTCCCTTCCTAATGGCATTGGAGGTCAACAAAACAGGTGGACTGCAGCGTTCAACAATGCAGCTCACCACAACCTTCTCAAGGTCAACTAGGGACAGGCAATAAATTCTGACCCAGCCAGTGACACCCAGATTGACGAAATACATAAAAAAAAACTAACAGAGGACGATTGCTGAGGTGTCACAGGGATCGGTGCTTGGGGCCCAGCTATTCACAATGCCCTTTAAAAATTTGGTTGCGGGATTCAGAGACAATATATCCCAGTCTGCTGACAGCACTAACGAATGTGGGATTGTGAGTGCGTAAGGAGGATGCATACATGCACCAAGAAGACTAAGACAAGTGGAGTGAAAGGGTAAAGACGTGATAGATAGAGAACAATGTGGATAGAGTTATAGTGTGCCCTTTGGTGGAAACGTTAAATTGGCAGACTACCATTTGAAAAGGATTGGTGGAAACATGTTGATTTACAAAGGGACATATGCTCCTTGATTTTGTTTCCTTCTGCTTAAACTTCTGAGGCCCCTGCACTGCCGTGAGTTCTGTAACCAGAGGTCAATACTGGGCATGGCATTGGCACGCTGACCAGTGTACACAGACCAACCACATGGGGAGATGTAACATTGAAAAGGTTGTGCATCTTGTGCACCAGTCGCTGATAGCTACATTGCAGGAACAGAACGCTGTGAAGAAAATAAATAATGTGTTGACTTGCATTTCAGGGGGATTTGAGTCCAGGAGGAAGGGTGTATTACTGCAGCTGTACAGGGCATTGGTGAGACATCATCCCGAACATTGTGCAGCATTATGTGCAGTTTTGTTCTCCTCACCTAAGAAAGGACAAAACTGACATTGATGGAGAGCAGTGAAGGATGACCAGACTGATCTCTGGGATGACAGGCTTGTTGTGGGAACAGAGTTTGAGGTGACTGGGCCAGTATTCAATGGGGTTTAGGTAAATGGGTGGAGATCTCAGTGAAATATACAAAACTCTGACAGGGTGAGACAGATTGGAAGCAGAAATGATTGTTCCCCTGTCTGGGACGTCTAAAACAAGGGGTCACTGAATTAGATACAGGCAGGTCACACTGCATTGAGATGAGAATAACTGGCTGCACTCTCAGACTGGTGAACATGGGGAATTCGCTCGCACCTGGAAACCGAGACACTGATTATAAGGATGTAGAGACAGTAAAGGGATGATGGGGGAGCAGGGGTACGGTGTGGAAATGAAGGGCCAAGCATCATTACATCGAATTGGGTAGCAAACTCGATGGACCAAACGTACTACTGCACTTCCTGTTTAATAGCTTCCCAAAGTTACTCACATTAACGGATGTATAAATCATGTGGGGTAAGTGCATTGAGGAGATTTTTTTCCATGAAATAGAATGGTGGAGGCTCAATGTGTTGTATGACCTACTTCTTTCCCGCTGTTTCTGTGCAGTCTGTGGGAAAGTTCGGTAAATGTTGTCACAAGCTCTGAGATGTTAGGAAGGAGGTCTCTGCAGAGCCGACAGGACTGTGTTCCCATTCCCTTTCTGACACTGATGCTGAGGACGGATGTTCTGTCCGGTTTCATCCTTTCACACCTCGGAGTAGTTTGATACAAATGAGTGCCTTGATTGGCCGTTTCAGAGACAATTGAAATGTTTATCATATGTCAGAGACTTTGGAGTCAGTTTTGGGCCAGCCCAGGAATTCACGGGAGATTCACTTCCTAAAAGTACATTGGAGAAGGAAATTCTGTTCACAATCGATATTGGATTCAAGGTCACTGATACTGACACCAGCTTTTAGATCTCGATATTATATTAATTGTTTTTCACTTTCACCCGCTGCCAGAGCATTAGCCTGCTCTAGATTAGTAATCCAGTGACATTTCCACAACACCATCTCCACATGGAGATCCACCAGAAACCACACTGCGCAGGTTATTTCTGTGCTGCTTGACAGCTTTGTCAAAAACAACTCCCTCCGATTTGACTGTCGTGATGTGATTGAGGGGGTGATAATTCGTCAGATTGTAATTGTTCCCCTCTTAGGGGAATGGACATAGCTGAGTAATTTTCCACATTGCCAGGGAGATGTCAGAGTTGGAGCTAGAATGAAACAGCTTCCCCAGGGACATGGGTGGTTGTGTAGGACAAAGCTTCAGTCCGATTGCAGGAATGGTGTCAGGACCCATTGCCTCTGTCGTATCTATTGTGTTCAGCTGTTTCTTCATCTCACATGCAACAAATCGAATTAGTTGAACACTGTCATTTGTGATTTTGTGGGCATCATGATGAGGGTGAGATGTCTCATCGACTCAACACTTCTGGCAGAGGATGGTGCAGATAAAACATCCTTCTCTTTTACTCTGATGTGCAGGTCTGTTCCATTATTTAGGATCGGAATATTTGCGGATCCCTCTACTCCAGTCATTTGTTTTATCGTCCATCACCATTTATGACTGAATGGGGCAGGAATGCAGGGCTTCGTTCAGATCTGTTGATCAAGTACGGAAGCTTTAATGAGTTAGCATCAGTTTAAGGTTCATGTGATTCTGATTCTGGCATGTTCATCCACACTCGTCACTGAGCCATAGATGTTGTTGATGGTAATGGCAGACTGAGGTGTTACCCTGGCAAAAAGTCACAGATTGTGGTTGAATGCATGTCTGCTTCTCTCGCTGCTGTGGTCTACAGCACTACATGAAGACGCAGTTTCTAGCTGCAATATCTTCAGTGCAATTCTGATGTCTGTTCCCCAAGTCTCACTGAGAGCCATTCACCCATCAGCCCTGTACTCAGTGACCTAACCTGGTTTCTGATGTGGAAATGTTTCAATTTTCAAACTCTCATTCTGCTCCGGGTCCATCTCCCCGGGTCTTGCTTCCAATCTGACCAGTTCCGCAAAAGCATTTAACTGATCTTAATTCAAATTCAATTTAATTCCCCTGAAACTTTTTCCTTGAGAAATGCCATCTTCAGTGTTTAAAGTGAATGTATTTCCTCTGTTTCACCCCCTGACCATGATTAAGAGTTCTGTAGTGTCAGTGATGCCAGCCTTATGTAGTTTCAGATCCAGTTAATTCTCTGGATTCCGAATCATCTTCACCACATTGTATGCTTTCACTTTTGGTTTGATGCCTTGTCACTTATGGCTGCCTTGTCCTCCCATGAGTATGTTTCATCTTCTTGGGGTTGCATTTCTGGTATTATTTTCCGAATTATCCCCACAAACTCCTGCTACTGCTGTTCCATGGTCTTTCCTGCTCAGCTCCCCTTCCAATTAACTCTGGCCAGCTCCTCCCACGTGTCTTTGTATTTACATTGCTTAATTATAACCACATCACATCTTGAAGAAACTGTTACCTATAAACTGAAAGAATGAGTTTTGAGAGATGGGCCACGAAGAATAATTGGTGGATTTCTTAACTAGATACAAAGCGAGAACGAGAGAGAGAGGATATAGATATAGAGACGTGGAAAATGAGAAAAATATATCATCGAAAAAAGGAGATATAGTTCCCTCAATGCTTTGGCAATTCCTGTGCGCTGTGGTCCTTTGCACGTGCACGTACAACAGTGCAATATGTTCAAACACTGGGTCTGATGTCATAACTTTTCTCTCCAATAATATGACAGACACTAGCTTTGGAAAGAACACAGCAGGCCAACATATTTAATTCCTGGTAGAAAGAGGTTTAACTGAAATAAGTTGAGAAACCAGAAACAAGAATTTATAACACACATCCTGATAAGAATGAGAGACTAGATTTGGGAATCCCAGAACAGGGGGAACGTTGAGAGAAAGGGAAGGTATCACTTCAGATGAGGATCAAATAATGTTTTAATGCTTTAAAAGCTTTATCCACCATGTGCATCATTTTTCCTTAACTGTGTCTCAGTTGTTCATTCAGAATGTGTTGTACACATATGAAGAATTCAAAGTTTGGGAGAAGATTTGTAGATGCTGGAGGAAACAGCACAGAAGCGCTTCACAGGATGCTGCCAAGCACTGAGGATGTCACTTAGACAGGGGAAGAAACGTTTGCAAGACAAATTCACAGCTCGGCGAACAGAACCACAACAACATATGAAGAATGTTACTTATCTGAACACACACTGATTAAACAGTGTATATAAAATCATTTTCCTCCATTTCAGACTGTCCTGTTGTCGTGCTAGCAGGATATATGAACACCAACTGGCTACCAAAAGACATGACCAAAATCACGAGTTTCCATTCATACAGAAAAAGAAGTACACCACGTTGACTGTGAACACACACACTTCCTAGGACAATGCCACGCACGAAAGTTCTTAGAAGCATGACATTCTAGCCAGAAGTACATCAACAAACGCATCAATTTAGATCCTATCTATCTTTCCTTGAATAAAAACTGGAAATGACATCGGGCACCTTAAGAAACCAAGACCTAGAAATAGAAAGATGAGAAATACCACCAGTGCGTCACCAGAAACTCTCACTAGTGCTGTTACCTAGTCATGGTGACGAAACATCTGAAAACAAACCTCCAAGCTCAGAGAGTTAACATACGTACGTATAAATTATTAATTTTCTCTTCATAGTGGGATTTTCGACTACTTTGTCCACTCAAATTTAACAGATTACGAGGTGAAGTGAGCTTTCCTGGGTGTGTAGTTTTAATTAACGGGAGTTCAACATCGACATCATAACAGTTTGAGGGCTTGTCGTATGGGATTTAGACAGATTTGAACAGATGGGGTACAAAGATCCCAGCAGATTCCAACACTTGGCAGTTAATGACCGAGATATTCAAATAAAACAGGTGAGAAAATTCATTTAATTTTGTTTCCTTGTGGTTGGTTAAATTAAAAGAAATGGTTTTTAATATTACTAAAGAGGTTCTGAGGCTTGAAGATAGTCCCCAAATTTGCCAAGAAAGTGTAGAAAGACAAAGGAAGGGCATACTTTTTAGAATTAACATGTAGAATAGAATTGGGTTTCACCAGAGACAAAAGGAAATCTGTAATCATAATGGAGTTGGTCAAGCACGTTGGTGCATCAGAGAAGCAGGAAACTGCAGTCGAGTTAGAAAAAACTTAAATTGCAAATATGACAACTGGAGTTAGAAGATAAAGAGTGAGACAGAAAGAGAGAGAGAAGATAGACAAAGGCAGAAAAAAAGGAAGAGGGAGAATTTGAAATTCAGAAGTTTGAAATGAGATAAGAAAATTAACTTAGCAAGATGAAGATGAAGGGAGAACGTAGGGATATTAATACATTGCCATATTTCGGTGCGAAAAATGACAAAACCGTTTTTATTTCATTTGCAAAATTGGCTCGGCAGATGGCATGTCCAGTGAACCTATGGGTAATGCTAGTTCAGACTAGGCTGGTGTGTACAGCTTTGGTGGTATGTGCAGTGCTGTCACATGAGAGAGCAAGAGTTTATGCAGATGTCAAACAGGCTATTTTGAGTGCTTATGAATTGGTCCTAGAAGTATATAGACAACGGTTCAGAAATATAGAGACACATCAGGCATAAGCCCATCGTCAGAAACGTGGTGGAGGGACAAGGGAGCTGAAAGATAAATAGGAGGGTAGAAGCTGGGCTGGCGGGAGTTATATTGAGTCTGAAAGAATTAAACACAGTCATTTTGATAGATGGTTGCTGGCCTTAAAAATGGATAAGGCCTGTGAGGCTCGAAGGGAGTCTATTCTGGTGGAGGAGTTTAAAGACTCACTTCCAGAGCTGGTAAGAATTCATGTGAATGAACAGAAAGTTCAAGAAGTGAGAAGCACGGCAGAAATGGCAGGTAAATATGCATTGGTGCATGAGAAGAACCTTAGCCTCTGGGAGGATTTTCATCCTGTGAGGGATACAAATTGGGAGAAGGGGAAATCCTACACTGCAAAACATGGAGTAAAGCACACTGGCAATAGTTTCCCATTGGTGAAAAAACAAGTCCAAGGGGTTGAAAGGAAGTGAGAGGCCTCAGGTGTTCTTACAATAACGTAGTGGAACATATAAAAATTACAGTGCCGATAGTTTAAGAAGGTCACTGTGAGAAGGAGTTTTCACTGCAGTAAGCTGAGAAACACAGTGCTCGGCATTGAAGGAAGATACTTTGGGAAAAGATGTGGTAAAAGAGGCTAAGCCAGTGAAATTAGTGAACCTGGTAAAGGAGACCCCAAATGGAGCCGAGGAGCTGCAGGAGAGAGCACAGCCGAGGCAGGGGCTGCGTATGGAGTCAATGCCTGATCTCTATAAATAATTCAATTCCGTAGATAAACCTTACTATTGAAAAACGGAGTGTGGGGGGAGGACAATTAGTTATAATTTTCCAAGATACGGGATCTTCTCCGTCTCTAATAGTTGAGAAGTAAGGGGCCGGAAAGGCACAACAGATCAGGCAGCATTCGAAGAGCAGGACAATCGACACATCAGGCATAAGCCCATCGTCAGAAATGTGGTGGAGGGACAAGGGAGCTGAAAGATAAATAGGAGGGTAGAAGCTGGGCTAGCGGGAGAGTCACTGGGAGGGCAATAGGAAGATATATGTGGGAGTGATTGTGATATGTCAGAGGGGAAGGTGGAGTGGATAGATGGGGATGAAAATGGAGAGTTAGGACAGTTCAAGAGGGCAGTGCTAAGTTGAACTGTTGGATATGGGTTGAGGCTGGGGGTGAAGAGATTTGGAAATTGGTGAAGTCAACGTTGATGCTGTATAGTTTGAGGGTTCCAGCTGTCCTACCGCCTATCCACTTCACCCTCCTCTCCAACCATTCACCATGAGACATCACCTGCATCTACTGATCGCCTTCCAAGTTACCTTCCATCCAGCTCCACACCACCCTCCTATTTAATTCTCAATCGCTTTCCCCGTCCCTTTTCCCCCCACTTTCCTGATGAAGGACATATGCCTGAATCGTCAACTCTCCTGCCCCTCGGATGCTGCCTGCATGCTGTGCTTTTCCAGCCCCACACTTTTCAACATTGATCTCCAGTTTCTGCGATCCTCACTTTCCCTCCGCCTCTAATAGTAAGAGATCGAAGTACTTTCACTCTTTCTGACATGATACTCAAATAGCATGATAATTTGTGGAATGGGGACAGAAATTAAGCATTCACCGTGTAACATTTGGTTGGAGTACCAAATCAAGATTGGGGAAGTAACCGTGAGAGTGAGTGACAGAGTGATAGTTCCAGGAATATAGTTTGTTTTTGGGAATGATTTATCTGGATCCAAGGCGGGAGAGGCACCCCTTGTGGTGGAGAAGCCAAAGAAAGAGCAGGGAACTGTGCAATTAAAAGAAAAATACGCAGAGATTTTTCCATGCTGTGCAGTAACAAGATCGCACTGTCATAAGTTACAACAGAAAAGAAAACCCAAAGAAAAAGCCAAAGGAGTTGATATACAGAAGACTCAGGCTAAAGCATTTCTAATGGCCTGGAATGCACAATGACGTGGTTAATTTTTGTTTTACATGACATACACGCCAAATAATAGGTACGTCAGAAGCAGTATTAAAACCAGCACATTTGTTTCCAAATCCTGTATTCGAAGAAACCTTTCACGTGGGTTATGATTATTTGTGGAGCTCCCCTTTCTAAAATAAAATTGGAAACTAATATCTGCTGATCATAATGAATGTGTCTACCCGATTTCCAGGGATAATTCCATTATGGAGTGTTAAGGCAAAAAGGGAGGTGGAGGAGATGGTAGCTTTCTTTACTCGCTGTGGGCTATGCAATGTGATTCAGTCAGAACAAAGATCTCATTTTATCGTGCAGCTGTTTAAGTGCGTCATGGATAGCTTAAGCACACAGCAGTTTAAATCAAGTGCATCCCTTGCCGAATCCCAGGGAGTCTTGAAAAGTTTGCATCAGATGCTGAAGACAATATTAAGAGTGTACTATCAGAACTACCCCAATGATTGGAATAAAAGCGTCTCATTATATTGTTTGCCATTAGAGACACCCCAAATTTATCAACTCATTTTACTTCCTTTGAGATAATATTCGTACATGAAGGGAGAGGCCCTTTGAAATTAATTACATATAAATTGACAGGACCGAGGTCGGAGGTCTCACACTTGGATTATGTATCTGAGGTGAGTGAGAGATTGGATGGAGTAGGTGAGTTACCCAAACAGCACCTGAAGAGGGTACAGTATGGAGTGATGCAGGTGGCAGATAAAAACTCCGAAACTTTGATGATTTCCCGTGGGGATGACGTATTAGATTTGCCACAAGTTTATCTGCATGATGTAGTGATCTTTAGCAAGTGATTGAAAGCTCACATGTTACAGTTGGCAGAACATGTTGAACGATTACAAGAAGCAAACTTAAATAAAACAGAATTCGCGAAGGCAGAGGTGACGTTCATGGGACATTACATTGGACATGGATAGGTGACCCCATGGAACACGAAGACGAAGGGCTTTGAGGAATTTCCACGACCATCCTCGAAGCAAGAGGTGTTTCGATTTTTTGGAAATGAGTGGATTCTATCGGAAGTTTGTTGCAAACTTCAGCAGCGTATTGGCACCACTGATGGATTTATTAAAGAACACAGAATTGTGTTGGACAGAACAATGCCAGGACGCATTTGAGAATTTTAAAGCTGGTTTAATCACCGCACCAGTTTTAGCTGCACCAAATATTTTGAAACCATTTGAAAATTGTATTTGATACTAAGGGTATACGGCTCGGAGATGTATTGATACAGAAAGGTGATGATGGAATTGAATAGCCAATTGGCTACTTGTCGAAAAAACTCAATATCCAACAGAAAAAAAACCCCAACATCTCCATTCTTGAAAAATGATGATTAAGTTTCGCACTGGATTGGTAACTTTTTAATGTTTATGTGACAAACAAATTGTCAGAGATGATTGTGGACAACGACAAACCTCTCGCATTTTTTGGAATATTTAAAGACCAGAATATGAGACTATTCCATTGTAGTCTTATCTTACCGACTTTAAATTTACAGAATGTACATGCTGTGGGTCCTAAAATGTGATAGCACATGTGTTATCGCAGATTTAAATGAAAAGGTTTAGATAAGATTTGATTTATTGCAATGTTATATATGTGTGCAGAATTAATATGTATGGTATAGCTGAGATTAATACTTTTGCAATTCATAATAATGGGATTAAGAATTAGAGGGAAAGAAATGAAGCCATCTTTTCATTCTGCTGGCACATGTTTTTTTTCTGAAGGGGGAGGTATATGAAGCCGAAAGTATGTCAGGTTAAGACAGAATGGGTTTTGCTGAATAGAAAGTACAGCCACAGTTGCCAGATGAAGGTCAGCCTGTTCCAAATGTCACCATTAGCTGGGAAATGCATATATCAGTTTTGGTTGCTGTTTGGACAACAATTCGAATCCAAACAAAGAGGTTAAATAATGCCCAGGATACCAGAAGCCAACGGAATGTGTGTATTATTGTTTGGACACCTGGAAAGCAATCAAACTATGAGAATTATTGTACCATGGGAAGTATATAAACCCAGCATTTTGGAACTTGAGGGAGAGCCACTGCCATCCAACAACAGAGTAACTGCTGTAGAGCAGGAGTGCTAACTGGCCATCTCAAACACTTTCTATCAAATATACATGTCCATGTAAAAGCTACTTGAAATAAAAGAAACATGACCCAGGTAGATAAGCAGCTGGAAGAGTGAACACAGCGGGGAAGATGGATTCTCTGTGTTATTGAGATTGCAATGTTTAATATATGGGTTGTTGGAACAGCATATGTTTACAGAGTTGGAGTTAGATAGCAAGTATCTAAGAGAAGAGGGGCTTATATTTGTGAATAGTTATTGTTTAGTGTTCACTGTTAAAGTTAAGAAATAAGCTTGTTAATGTTTGTTTAAATAGTGGAATGTCGGAGATCTGTGTCACTCATATTTTAACAGATTACGAGGTGAGGCGAGCTTTTCTGAGTGTTTGCTTTTAATTAACAGAGGAGTTCGACTCTACCTTGTAAATGCCCATCGCCGCTAACCCCATTTCCCTGCAGTTGGCCCAGTCCAGTCCTTTCCTCTCTACACATTTATCGAAATGCTTTTGAAATGTTGCTAATGTACCCCGCCCCCCCCCCCCCCCACCCAATCACATCCGCTGGCAGCTTATCCACGTACCAGCTTTTTTGTAAAGAAGTGGTCCCTCAGGTTCCTTTTTATTCCTTCCCCTCTAACCTTAAACTGATCCCCTCTCGTCCTCGATTCTCTAAACTTGGAAAAAGACGCAGAGCATTAACCCTATCCACACCCCTCGAGATCTTATACAGCTCTATAAGGACTCCCTTAAAGAAAAGGTCCTAGCTTGTATAACCTCTCCCTCGAACTAAGACCATTGGGACCTGTCAACGTCATTGTAAATTTCTTCTGCACTCTTTCTAATTTCGAACATCTTCCCTATAACAAGGTGACAAACACTGAACACAATACACCATGTGCGGCCTTACCAAAGTCCTGTGTAACTGCAACATATAGTCCCAATTTATAGACTCAATATCCTGCCTGATGAAGGCCAATGTGCCAAAAGCGCTTTTCACTGCCCTGTCCACCTGTGACTGCACTCTTAGAGAAACTTGCACCTGAACACCAAGGTCTCTCTGCCCACTGCACCCCTTAAGACCCTCCCATTCACCATGAAACTCCTACCTTGATTTGAGTTTCCAAAATGCGAGTCCTCACACTTCTATACTAAATTCCATTTGCCATTTCTCGGCCTACTACCCCACATGATTAAGGTCCTGCTGCAATTTCTGATAAACTTCCTCACTGATCATGCTCCCACTTACTTAAGTGTCATCTGCAAACTTACAAATTATACCTTGTACAGTCTCAACCAAATAATAAGTAACAAACAGCAATGGACCCAGCCTCCTGTCTGACAAGCATCCTTCCACTAAACCCTCTGCTTCCTACCATCAAGTCAACTGTGTATCCAATTGGCCTGTTACCCCAGCATTCCACGTGATGTAACCTTCCTGAGCAGCCTGCCATGTGGAAACTTATCAAAGGCCTTACTGAAATCCATAAAGACTACGTCTACCGCTCTGTCCTCATCAACCTTCCTGGTCTAACAAATTTGGGAAGCATGATCTCCCACTCACAAGTCTATGCTGATTGCTCCGAATCAAACCCTGTGTAAGTGATGGGTGCAGTCAATGGTGTGATGTCCTGCATTGTAAGATAATTCGAGTCCAGAAGTAAAGCTTCTGGCTGTTGTAGAGCCTTGCTGAGAGAGCATGTGGAGCACTCCCGACATATTTGATCTCCATTGCACGGAATGATCTCCTTACCACAGACACGGATGATAGTAACATGAAGATAGAGTGAAGAAGCTGAGTGCTTAATCGGTAGAGCTGTGAGAGACGAGGAAATGGCGATGCTGAAACACGAGGTGTGGCAGCGATCACTTATTTCCAAAAGAGACATTGATATGGTGAGAAATTCCATACTTTACCCAGGATTGATTGGTTTGATTTATTGCCACATGTACCTCAGTACAGAGAAACACTTTACTTATGAGCAGTGAAGACAGATCATAGTAAGCATGGACAGACAGATCGTAAGGTGGAAATTGACTTCGACAGAGTAAGGGCATACACTTTACACTGCACAGGACAAACACTAGACAAGATCAACATGAATAAGATCAGCATTATTTGATCTTGGATACTCCATTCATCAGTCTAACGTGACTTTCCTAATAATTTATATGCCTTAATTAACTCTGCCCACACGAAGGTGAAGTCGGCACGGTGGCACAGTGATTAGCACTGCTGTCTCACAGCACCAGAAACCCGCGTTCAATTCCCACCTCAGGCGACTCTCGGTGTGGAGTTGGCACATTCTCCCCGTGTCTGCGTGGGTTTCCTCCGGGTGCTCTGCTTTCCTCCCACAGTCCAAAAATGTGCAGGTTCGGTGAATTAGCCAAGTTAAATTGCCCGTAGTGGTAGGTGAAGGGATAAATGTAGGGGAATGGGTCTCTATGGGTTGCGCTTTGGCGGGTCGGTGTGGACTTGTTGGGCTGAAGGGCCTGTTTCCATACTGTAAGTAATCTAATCTAATCAGCGTGTGAACCCGTACTGAACGTTATATTGTTCACAATCCCCAACAGCAGCCACAATGCCTTCCATCTGAAACAGGTAGCCATTCCCACCAGCTTCTGCCCTCCGTAGAGAACACCAGGCTGTCTTCTCGGAGATGCAAGATGCCTTCTTGAGACTTCACACAAGACATATGGCTTCCCTCCTCACTGCAAGTAAAGCACGTTAAAGTCCCACGTATGTATCATGAGCGATGGTGCCATGAGGTACAACGTGAAGCAATCTGTCTGTGCAGTCTCTGCTCCCATTGTTCATCATGTTAGAGCATCAATTAGGAGACAGTGAGGACTGCCGATGCTGGAGATCAGAGTAGACAGTGTTTTGCTGGAAAAGCACAGCAGGAGAGTTGACGTTTCGGGCATAAGCCATTCATCAGGATCAGTATCAGTTACCCCATTCTGCTCCTGTGTAAGTGCATTGAGGTGGGAATGGCTTCCTACTATTCCTATATCAGTGGTTCAACTAACTGAATAGCCTCCTTCGATTCCTGTATAAGTGGCTTAACGGGCTGAATGGCCTCCTGTTGACCCTGTGTAAGTGACTCAAGAGGCTGAATGTCCTCATTCTGTTTCTGTGTAATTGACTCAAAGGACTGAATGAATTCTTACTTGTCTGGTTGGAGATGGCCAAGGGGCGGATTGGATTACCGCTGGTTCCTGTTTGAAAGCTCCATGTGCTGACAAGTGTGATGATGCTGCAGATTTAAAAGGTTATTTTGTCCCGGTTTCTTTTAAGATAGAGATTGAACGATTGTTGCCAAGCTGGATAGTTAAGACCACTGGGTAAACAGCGAGGGAGGCCTTGGCTTTATTTGAAAGCAGCTTGAATGGGTGTGGCCAACTCTCGCAGATTAGGATCTCTGGATTTTGGTTTCTCAGCAACATCAGAAAATATTGAGGTCTCAACAGAGTTGGAAATTTCAGTTAATGTCTCTGGGCTGCTACTCTCTCTAAATTTTCTCTTGCTGCTGTTTTTAATTCCTGGATTGGAGAAATGTTTGTGACATTGTGTGTCTGAATATTCCTTTTTACCAGAGGCTGTGTTTATGCGAGTTTCCTATATTGGAACAGTTCATTGGCAATCGCTCCACGATCTATTATTCTATTAACTTGTCCAATAGAATTACTTTATTCTAAGTTCCTCTTTCTTTGGTTTCATTTTATCTTCCGTGTTTAATTAATGGTGTTTGCTTCACACCGAATAATTTGACCAGTCACATTGCATCTGGGACAGACACTTTACATTTCCTTTAAAATATGATAACATTCGGGGCAAGGCTACCTCCTTCAAATATTTTCGAGGCGCTCTGGTGTGGTCCATCACACTCGACTCCTTCTCTTCTTGAGTAATAGGCTAGAGGCACTGAATGAGGTAAAATTAACAACTGCAGATGCTGGAAACCAAATACTGGATTAGTGGTGCTGGAAGAGCACAGCAGTTCAGGCAGCATCCAATGAGCAGCGAATTCGACGTTTCGGGCAAAAGCCTGATGAAGGGATTTTGCCCGAAACGTCCATTTCGCTGCTCGTTGGATTCTGCCTGAACTTCTGTGCTCTTCCAGCACCACGAATCCAGTATAGAGGCACTGGATGGGCTGTCCCTGTTCTTCTCCAGTACTGTCAATGGGCTGAATGACTTCCTCATATTCCTAAGAATCCAGCGTGAGCTGCTGAATGAATACTTATTTTACTGTGGCAATGTGAGTGCCAGGCAGTGCTGAAACATGAATATTACAGACCATTTTACAGCACAAGCCTGAATGGTGTCTGTGTCTTGCTGCACATGGACAGAGACCAGTTCAGGAGCTTACGGGCGACAAATGTTCTGAACATTGTGGAATCTTCGGTGACCATCCTAACTTCTGATCTTATGTTGTGGAGGGTGGGGTGGGGAGACATTGATGAAGCAGGATCTCCCACAGAGCTGACGCAGGACTGAGATAATGACCATCTTCCTTTGTGCCATTTTGACTCCAAACACTGGAGAGTTTATTCTGATTCCCATCAAGTCCAGTTTTGTTAAGCTCCTTGATGTCAACAAAAGCCAACCACTGCCTTGATATCAGGGCCAGTCATTTTTACCTGAACCATTGAGCCAACCTCTTTTGTCCACATCAAAAGGCCATGGTATAGGAACAACACGTGTTTTCTTCAAACATTTGGTATTGAATGTCAGGGTTTCTCTTCTCAAGATTGTTCGGGAGCAAGATGACTGAAAGTATTTGAAGAAGAGGTCGATGGATATTGACCTGACAGAGAGATGAGGGCGATGAAGAATTGGGTATGAAAGAGGATTTCAGAACAAGAGCAGATCAGTCATGATCTTAGTGAAGAACAAGACCAGCTTGGCGAGTGAATGACCTGTCCTTGTTTCAGATTTTTTCCCATTCTGTTATTGGAAAGTTCGTGGGAGTCATTTTCATGAATGTTATGTTCTTATATTTTGCAGTCAGGAAGACCAGATGATGTTGTGAGCCATCTCTGGTGAGTAAATGGGCTGTATTCAGAGTCAATCTGCATCTACAGCATGACCAACAAATGAAGCACAAGTTGCAGAGAGGGGAAGCTCTGTGAAGAGAGATGAGGGGCTTCTATCATACCTGCGCCTGGATTTTCCAATTACGTTTCCCAAATCACTTCAAAGCGTGTGTGACAGTCTTGAAAGGCTGAATGGTCTCCTCTGTTTCTGTGCACCAGTTTATAGGAGTAAGTGGCCTCCAACTGTTCCTGTCTAGCAGGTATGAGGTGCTGAATGGAACACAGAAACATGGGACTGAGGAGCAAGAGTGGATCATTAGATACTTTGACCTCTCTCCACCAGGCACTAAGATTGTGGCTGATCAGGTTGTGGACTCAGCCCCACTTTCCTGTCTGTATCCCAAAATCCGGGACTCACGTCTCTATCAAATATTTAGTCATGCAGCTTCCAATCGATGTGAACGTAGAGGCACGATAAATTTCCAGTGAAAAGAATTCCCACTTGAAAGGTCCTTTCAGCATTTTTCGTCATCCTTCTTATAGAATCAGAGAGTCATGCAGAACAGAAACAGACCTGTTAGTCCAATCTCTTCACTCTGATCAGATATCAAATCTGATCTCGTCCCATTTGCCATCATTTGGTCAATATCCCTCCTCTTTCTGATACTTTTTAAATGTGCGATTTTAACCGCCTTCAGCACTTCCACTGACAGCAATTTCTCTACACACACCACTCTCTGTGTGAAACATTTATCTTCAGGTCCCTTCTAAATCATTCGCACTCTCCACTTCAACCTATGCATCTGAATCTGGTCTTCCCTACCCTGAAGAGCAGAACGTGGCTGTTCAGAATATCCACGCGCCTGATGAT
The DNA here is from genome assembly GCF_047496795.1 of Chiloscyllium punctatum. Lineage (NCBI taxonomy): Eukaryota > Metazoa > Chordata > Chondrichthyes > Orectolobiformes > Hemiscylliidae > Chiloscyllium > Chiloscyllium punctatum. Next base: position 11,881,264 of record NC_092757.1, read on the forward strand.
TTTGAAAATATCTATAATGTCACCCTTCAGCCTCTGACACCCCAGGGAGAAACACCTCAAACTAATCAACCTCTCCCTGAAGCTCAAATCTCCCGTCCTGGGACATCTGTGTAAATCTTTTCTGCAGACATCCGCGTTGTATGCAGTTTTCTTAAAGTGACCTTCACAACACGTTGTACAGATGCGACATGCTATCACAAACCCTATACTCAATGCTCTGTCTGATTAAGGCAAATGTGCCAAATGTGTTCTGCACCACAGTGTCTTCCTGCGACTCCACTTTCAAGGAACAATGTATCTGCAGACCTAGGTCCCTTTTTCCATAACACTACCTAGGACCTTGCCATTAAGTGTATCATTTCTTCCTAAAATGCAAAACCTTATATTTATCTAAATTAAACTTCATCTGTTACTTCTTGTCTATTTGTCCATCTAATTGTGGTCTTGTTGTACTCTGAGATAATCTACTACATCACATTTCTGATGTCATCTGTAAACGTACTAACTATGGCCCCGATATTCACATCCAAAACCTTAACATAAATGATGAAATGCAGTGAACAACTGATTCGTGCCACACACTGCTGGTCACAAGCCTCCAGTCTGAAAAATATCCCTCTTCCTTCAAGCCAATTGTGACTAGCTTCTTCTGTGTCCCATGTGACCGAACCTTTCATCTGTCTACCAATTGGAATGTTATGAAAACTTTGCTGAGGTCCATATAGACAATGTCTACCAAACTGCCTTCATCAATCTTCTTTTTTACCTCTTCATAAAACTCAACCACATTAATGAGACATGATTTCCCATGCAGAAAGACACGTTGTCTAACCCGATCAGCCCTTGACTTTCCAAATGTGTGTAAATGCTATCCCTCAGAATCCCCTCCAACAACTGACCCACCACTGACATCAGGCTCACCCGTCTATAGTTCGCTGACTTTTTGGTTCACTGTTTCCTTTTATCGTCCCAATCCTCCACTGCTCACAATAAATGTTAAATATAACCAGGTTGGTGATATGGCCGATGATATCGGTCTCAGACTGGGTCATTTCTGTTTTAGGAATAAGTCAGGCCAGTTTCTTTCATCTGCTAAAATTACACGTTTATGATTCAGAGCAATGATACTCAAACTATGATGGAAAGTTGAATGGCAAACTGTTTGGGTATTACGAATATATAATCGATATTTCCCAGTTAAAAATGCTGACACACACACACACACACACACACACACACACACACACACACACACACAATCTCTGCAATTTGAAGTTGAAAGAACTTTGTTCAAATATTAGAGTAACTTATGACAAAAGGCAAAATTGAGAGATTGTACAAAATGTGATTCGGCTTCTGAAGATATTCTACTCACACAAGCTGCTAGCAATAGGATTCCATCCTGGGACAGTTGGATTCGGCTGAATTCCCTTTGCGTTAGGCAGTGCGAAGATTCCAATGAATTCTGGTCAGCAAATCCCCAAAGGGTAGCAGAGTGGCTCAGTGGTTAGCAATTCTACCTCACAGCACAAGGAACGTGCGTTCTATTCCAGACTCGGGCGACTATCTGTGTGGGGTTTGTACATTCTCCCTTTGTCTGCGTGAGCTTCTAATAGGTGCTCCAGTTCCCTCCCACAGCTCCAACTGTGAACATTAGGTGGATTGGTCATGCTACGTTGCCTGTAGTGTTCAGGCATTTCTAGGTTAGGTGCATTTGTCAGAGATAAATCTCAGGGAACGGGCCTTTGCAAGGTTACTGTTTGGAAGTTTGGTATGGACTTGTTGGGCCGAAGAGCCTGTTTCCACACGGCACGAACTCTTTAAATCTGAGAATGGTAATGATGACCGTATAGGTGTTATTTTTAAGCTCACACATATTGCTGCGATGAGGAATAATGAGGGAGAGAGAGTGTAATAGGCCATTCCTTCACAGGCAGATTACATTGTCTCCCACTCTTTTTTGAAACACACAATAATGTCATCCTCTCCCAAACTGGATCATGTGAGGTCTCCTTGTATAATCTCCAAACTATGTCTCAATCACATTCCCTGTTCCGTGCAGATGCATCATTGTTGCCGTCTCGCACAGAGCCATAGCCTAAGTAGAAAATGGTCTTGGTCAATTTGAAAATATGTTTATATGTCCCTGTCTCATTAAAAAATAAAATATTTAAAATATTTAGAATACCTGTGTTAAAATGAATGCATTTTTTAACAAATGCAAAAATTGCTGGAAAAGCTCGGCAGGCCTGTCAGTACCCAGATGCCTTTTACATGCAGTCGTTGTACCAGCCTCCACCACTTCCGCTGGCAGCTCATTCTATACGCACACCACCCTCTGCATGAACAGGTGCCTCTTAGGCCTCTTGAAAACCTTTCCCCTCTCAATTTCATCCAATGCCCTCTAGTTTGGAACGCCCCTAACCTGGGGAAAATGCTAACTACTCACCCTATCCATGACCATTCTGATTTTATAAACCTCTACTGCTGCAAGATGTGACACCAATCAACACAAAATACTTGGCTTTCAGTCATTCCGGGTGTAAATTCTGAAATTCAATTCTTACATTTGTCTCTCCATCAGGTCACAATTCTACAACCAGTTTATTCCGTTTGTTCAGATGTATAATGAGACACTTTTGTGGGATTTACACCGAGACCTTTGTGCCCGGAGGTATTGAAACGAGCATCACTGGGCAATACCGTGAAAGCTGCAACATTATTCTCTTGTGTGTTTGTTCATCAACCTGTTCTGACATGCTGTGACATACTTCTGCAACAGGCAGGACTTGAATCCAGTCCTATTAGTCCAGAGCCAGGAACACCACCACACAAGTTCAGGAATTAAAATCAAATCCAGAGTTCTAGTTCAGAGCCAGGGACACTACCCACTACACTTCCATACCCAGACGTGGGTCATATTTTAAGTGTCAGCTTTCAAGCCAGTGTGGATTTATTATAATCAGGTTACCATTACTGAACTACACAAAACACATTGTATTGTTAAACAAATGCAAGATATTTGTCTCAATCGTAGGACATTGAGTGCAGGTGCTGTGCTATCGAAATTAACTATGAACGACTTTAATCGCTATTATCTGTAGTCTGCAATATTAGGGAAAGAGATCCTGCAGACACACTCTGCCTAATGAAAGGTCTCGAATAGATGTTTATCATTGAACACCACAGACAAAGAAAAAGCATAATTTCTGATCCCAAACCACCGATCACTATTACCCACCTCTAACGTGTGACTGCTCTCTTCCTAAAACAATGAAATGACACCAGGCCGCTGAATACTGTCCAGCCTCTCCTCCCCATTGACAGTGTCTGCAATCTGTCCCGTCCTCCCCCAAACCACACAAGGCAACCCAAGTTCAGCATCTTTGTGGAACTCAAGGCTGGAGTTTGCAGGCATCCTGGACACGGGGAGGATGTTTTAAAGGGGGAGAGTGAGGAGGTGGTAATATCACACACTGGGCTGAGGGTTGGCCGATGGAGTTTAGTTTGGATTCATGCGAGGTATTGGATTTGGTAAATCAAACAAGAGCAGGACCTATACAATTGAAAGCAGGGCCTTTGGCACTGTTGGAAAACAGAGACCTAGGCCGTCAGGTATAATTCTTTTAAATTTGCATCGTGAATAGATAATATGGTTAAGGAGGTGTTTCACACACTTGTGTTCATTGGTCAGACCTTTGAGTATTGGAATTGGGACGTAATGTTGATTTTGAACAGGATGTTGGTGAGGCCTCTTCTGGGATACTGTGTCCACTCTGGTCATCCTGCCCTTTCATTCCATAGGCACACAACCTCTGGGTGAAAAAGCTGCCCCTTACGTCACTTTTAAATGTTCCCCTCTCACCTTAAACCTGTACCGTCTAGTTCTAATCTCCCCACCCATAGAAAATACCTTGATTATTCACTTTGATATTACTGACCTTGACATTAAGCTAGAGAGTATTGAGCAGACATTAACCTGGATGTTGTTGGGAATGGAAGGAGTGAGCTGTAAGGAGAGGCTGGATAGACTGGAGTCTTTTCAATGGAGAGTATGAGATTAAGGGATAACTTTACAGAGGTTTATAAAATAATGAGGGGTACAGATAAGCTGAAGGGCTGATGTCTTTTCCCTACAGTTGGGGATTCAAAACTGAGGGATGTTTTAAGGTGTGAGAACAAATATTTACAAAAGTCATGAGAGGTAATTATTTTAGTCAGAATCTGGCTTATGTGTGGAATGAACATCCAGAAGAAATGGTGAAAGCAGGGACAGTTCCAACGTTTAAAGGATATTTAGATCAGTACATGGATAGGACATCAGTTTGGATAGTGCTGTGAGCAGCTGCCCTCTCCCTCTCCCTCTCTGAATGAATCCTTGTTGGTTTTCACACTCTGCCAATGCCGGTGGAGTGGCGTGGGCAGGCAGCAGAGGGTGGCATTGCATTAGTTTAAGCACCACGGAGACTGCCAGACCTGCCCCACACGGAGATACACAGATACACACACACACGTGAATTGTCAGGGTGCGGCGTGAAACTCATCTGGTAACTTAAACTGAACATAAAGAAATGCTCAATTCGCCTCACAAACTGTTAAAATATGAGTGACAGAAAACTTCCAAATTCTACTGTTTACATAATAACATCAATTTATTTTTTAAGTCTGAAAGTGAACATATTGCATCAAGCAATCTAAACTCTGAGACCCCCCTCTCTTAACTGCTTATTACCCCACTCCAACTCTATAATGATTTACTGTTTCAATAAGACACTTATTAAAATTGCACTCATTTAGTTTCGAAATCACACAGCAGCTGATATTTCTGTGTTTTCTTTGGCCGTTGATATCCCTGAGTCATCTTCTTTCATTTTACTGCGAATATGTTCCATATGAAAAGGTACCTTTGATAGAGAGTGTTTCCTAATCTCTTGGATCTGTGTTGATTGTATTTACTCTGTCTTCAATTTTCTAAATGCCTGCATTTTCAATATGCACAACGTCGGATCATTTCATTGGTTCAACTTTCGAAAACCAATACATTCGAACTTGATTTGGTTTTAGAATCCTGTGGCATAATTTAAACTGATTGGTAACATTCAAATTGTTTTCCAAGGAGCAACCATCTCAGGGATCTATTTCACAGCCAAATGTGATATATTTTCAGTTGTCCTTCACACTCTGGGTCTGCCAATCTCTCATATCACAGGTGCTTTGAATCTCTCAGTTCAGAACAGCTTTCCCTCTCTCTTAAATGTCCATACACACTTTCGGCTTCATGACATTAATACCCTGATGTCAATACAGAAACTTGGAGCCAATCCGGAACTCTCTTCTTTATGTTTTGTCAATATTTCATTCACTCCGTCAGGTTTGTATCAGGATTTTTGTTGCTCCATTGACAGTATGTCATTATTCCACTCTGTCCGTGGGAATACAGCGGTATTTCACTAGCTCACACGAGTACGTGTCGCAGAATTTCTGTTGTTGCATGGGAACTGTGACGCTATAGCAATCTCAATGTTGTAGATGGCACCGAACCTGGAAGGATTAAAAAGGCTATGGAGGACAGTGTGGAACTCTTAACAGTACAATCCTCATTGGTGTCGTGTTCAGATGTATGGCAGCTGTGGATCAGTGCAGAGCAGTGTGAGGTGATGCACTTTGGTAGGGAAGACAATGAAAGACAATCTAAAACAGGCCGTACCGTTAAATAAGGGGTGCAGGAGCAGAGGGTCCTGGGTGTATATGATCACAGATTGTTGAAGATGTCAGGACAAGTGGGAAGAGCTGCAAATATCACAGATTAGTTACAGTATCTGACCTGTTTACAGGACGAGGATTATGAAAGAGTTTCGGTGCTCCCTTCCTGGAAGGTGGGGGTGACGAAGTGTTGTGAGCCCAACATCTTTCCCACTAAGACGTGGGGATTTCAGTTGTGCCAGCTCAACACAAAAGGGAGATGGCATCCGGGCCACGGCTTCTAAGTTGTGCCGGGGGAAACAGAACTGCCTGCGGGTTTAAAGTGAGAATTGCCCTTCGCTGAACATTGTTCCTTACTCGGTCGGTTGGATGTGGATGTTTCAGAATCTCCACACAAGGCGTCCCACTTCTCTCCGGCTCGTGCCAGGGTCCTCCCCGCATGGCAGGGGGAGGGGGTGAGGGAACGGATATTGGGCACTCCACCACCCGGCTTGGCTCTTTCTGTCCTATTCCAGGCTGTTTCTCCTTGAATGGGAGAAAGGGATGGCTGGAGTGAGGGTGGGGGTGGGTAGCCCTGCTGTTAGTGCTGGTGTAGGTGGGGGACGGTGTCCTGGTGAGGTGTCCGGAGGGAGTCAGTCAACAGTGTTGAATCCATGCAGCATTATTAGTGTTGGGGAGTGGGGTAAACTGGAGGGAAGGGGGGTGGGGAGGCGAAGCTGCTGCATGCAGTAGTGAGAGTGGTAAAGCATGAGCCTTGTTTGGTGGTTTGTGCTATAACAGATATACAGTGTGTGTGAGGGAGCAGAGAGAATATGGTGACCCTTATCCTGACAGACCAGGAAGGTTATTGATGCTTGTCCTGTATTGGTGGCTATTTCTTCAGACCGCAAATACTGCACTGAGCTGGGTGGGGACCTTAGACCATGCACGGTGGGTCTGGAGGTGTGGCCTCTTCTGGAAAGAGAATGATCCCCCTCTGCACTAGCCCATCCACCAGGACCTCCGTGCCCCTGTAGACAAACTGCGGTGTAATTGCCATGATCTCCCATGCTCGAGGTAAACTGTGCAGTGCAGCTCCGAACGGAGAAAACTCAACCATGTGCTCATTGGCCTTATAAAGATGGCACCAGTGCCTGGGATCACAGAATATCCAGGGACATCCAGGCGATAGTGAGTACCTCCAGCCATGATGGGTGGGAGAATCGGGTTGGTATTGAATGCGAGAGACATCATGGGGTGGGCTGGGTCGTTAATGAGGTGAGTCTGATACGATAGCACCAGGAAACTAGCTCAGCCTCGTGTGGACGATCCCTCTGTCACTCTCAAGGAAAATCAAACAAAGATAAATTATTGTTAGACTCTGCCCAATGAGTCAAAGATTCGGTTGAAAGCAATTCCAGCAACAAAGATGCAGAACAAATGTTCATCTGGCCTCACGCCAATATCCTTTTTTCCCCATCTTTCCTGGAAGACAGGTTCATGTTACAGGATGCTATCGAAGTGTCTACATTTCAGCATTCTGAAACCGGTGAACATATACTTCCATGACAATGTCTCAGTCTCCCCCTCTCTGTCTATACTCCAAACCACTCCCATGTGGTGATATTTAAACTGATTCCCCCGCCATTACGCTCTGGCAGTGATGTTCACATGTTCAATAAAGATATGGAGCTGTAAATGTTTGGGAGCTGCACATCCTGTCACTTCCAGCATGGGCTGCAAGTTTCCCATACTGCTCAGGGACCTAACACAGTGTTACTGAGTAATCCAGTGAGTTGGTGTACAGAGCTCTACATGCCGGGAGGGTAGCTGTTCCTGGTTTACTGATCAATGCACTGGGGTGGTGTACACAGTCCTCCATGTTGGGAAGGTAACTGCTCCTGGTTTTCAGATTAATTCACGGGTGATCACTGCACAGTTCGCTGTGCTGGTCACACTGTACGGTTGAGGTGTATAGATAATTCAATGATGTGGTTTGTGTAGCTCCTTATGCAGGATGGATATTTGTTTCAGGTTCACATATTAGTGCACTGATATGGCCTGCACAGCTCCCCGTGGTGAACAGATATGTAGCCTGTGCACAGTACATCATGTTGGTGGGCTGGATAGAGGGGAAAGTTGATGGACAATTAAAGGAGATGCCCGGAACGTTCTGTCTCCAACATTCTATAACTGACATTCCTCGGAATGTTCTGTCCCTGACATTATATAACAGAAATTCCCCGGAACGTTCTGTCCCCAACATTCTATAACTGACATTCCCCGGAATGTTCTGTCCCCAACATTCCAAACTGACATTTTTGCCAGTAATTCAGAGCTTCCTATTTGTTATTTCAGCTCCAATTATATTAATAAAACCCTGAATACAGGGACACATTTGAAAATCCCACTGCGTCCATGATCAAATGGGTCCCTTTGCCTCCAGGCTGATGTATAATGGATTTGTTTTCCTTCCTCACAGTTAACGTAGTGACCGTCTACGTCCTGCTTTATAAAGATTGTGGATTGTCTCCATGTGTCAGACGTTATCTGGGGGCCATGGCAGCGGCGGATCTCCTGGTCATTATCCTCGACTTGATACTGAGACAAATTCCCATTGTTTTTGAGGAAAATTTTAATTTTCTGCACCGCTCCGTCCCCGTGTGTAATATCCACGCCGTCCTGCTTTATGCAGCCACTGACTGCTCTGTCTGGTTCACCGTCACATTCACCTTTGATCGTTTTGTGGCCATTTGTTGCAAAAAGCTGAAAAGTAAATATTGCAGTGAGAAAACAGCGGCTGTTGTTCTGGAAGCAGTGACTGTGCTGAGCTGTTTAAAGAACATTTACTGGTATTTTATACTCACGCCTCAGTATGGGCTGGTGAACAATCCCTGGTTTTGTATTTTCGCAGATGATTTGATATTCTCCAGTGTCTGGGGCGCAATCGAGTTCCTCCACCACATTCTAACCCCGTGTGTCCCATTTCTCCTGATTCTGCTGCTCAATGTTCTCACCGTCAGACACATTTTAGTGACCAGCAGAGCCCGCAGGAGACTCCGCGCTCACACCAATGGGGACGCTCAGTCTGACACTGAAATGAGAAACCGAAAAAAATCCATCATTTTACTGTTTGTGATCTCGGTCAATTTCATCCTGTTATGGTCAACATTAATGGTGTATTCCATACAGAGACGGATGTGGGATATTGGGTATAGGTCTGTGTCTCTCCATCCCTTTGTGCAGGAATTGGGCTTCATGCTGCAGCTCCTCAGTTGCTGCACAAACACCGCAATTTATGCCGTGACCCAGACTAAATTCAGGCAGCAGCTGAAGAATGTGCTGAAATATCCCTTCACCCAAATCCATCCATCCATCAAATTCCCTCATTAATCACACCATCCAGGATTTTCTCTTTTCAGTTCAGTGATTCAGCGAGGAGCAGACTGTCGCTATGGTAACAGACTGAGGCTAGCGCTGGTTTATCCATCCTTATCCCACAAAGGGATTACAGGGACACATTTCAATGTTTCTCCCAACTCAGCGGCCAGTGAGAAAATGCACCATCCCACTGACTGTATCCATCACTTCCATTTGTCAACAATAAAAAATGTTCATTAAAGCGTGCTGAGCAGCAGTGACCGATGTTGTTGTGTGTCTTTGTGTTGGAGAAGCTGAGCTGGGGAGAGACAGACTCAGCCCCGAGTCCTGGTCCTCAGGGAAGGGGAGGGCACCGCGCCCTGAGCTCAGGAGCTTGGTTTAACTCCATCGTTCCTTACATTCCCTTCTGGGCCTCCAACTCCAACTTGGCTCACAGCAGAATTCAACTTGCTCCCTCCGAACATCCCTCTCACTCTCACACTCTCGTTTCTCTCTCCTTTCCTCATTTACACATTCAATTCCACTGTCCTTTCCTTCCCCAATCTCATTCACTCTCTCCCCATCTTGCGATCATAAACTCCCAGTGTTGCTGTCTTCCTCGAATCCTTCAGTGCTGCGGGAACACAAGAGGGTTGTCGATCTTGAGGCCGATATAAGGGAACAGTGATTGGGACGGCATGTCAGGCCATTGCTAGGGCAACCGTATGGAGCTTGGGCCAAACGCCATTGCTCGGGGTCATAGTGGGTGTGAGAACACGAGCGATTACTCGGGGGTAACAGGTGGTGTTTCACCGTATGCTGTGGCTGAGACTGGTACAACAGGGTATCACAAGCAGAACACATTGCGTGGGATCCAGAGTCTGTTACTCAGGGAATAGAACGGGGATAGGGTTAAAGGCCATTTATAGGGGATCAACTCTCTCTCTCTCTGCCCCTTTTCTATCTCTCTCTGTCCCTTTTCACTCTCTCTCTGTCCCTTTTCTCTCTCTCTCTCTCTCTGTTCCTTTTCCCTCTTTCTCTCTCTGTCCATTTTCTCTCTCTCTCCCCCTCGACATCTCCCCCCGACATGTCCCCTAGACTTCCCCCTTCGACATCCCCGCCCGACATTCCCCCCGATATTCCCCCACCCGAAATTCCCCCCGACATTCCCCCAACTGACATTCCCCCACATTCGAAATTCCCCGTCGACATTCCCGCCTCGACATTACCCCGACAGTCACCCCCTCGATAGTGCTCCCTCGACTGTCCCCCCTCGACATTTCCCACATTCGACATTACCCCCACACAACATTCTCCTCTCAGCATTCCCCCTCCATATTCGCCCCTCGACTTTCCCCCTCCACATTCCCCCCGACATTCGCCCCCTCGACAGTCCCCCTCGACAGCCCCCCTCGGACAGGCCCCTCCGACATTTCCCTCCTCAACTGTCCCCCTCCTTGACAGTCCCCCGGACAGTCACTCCCCCTCGACATTCCCCTCCTCGACATCCCCCCCCCCACCCCGATATCTCCCCTCGACTTTCCCGGGATTGAATGACAGATTAAAAAGAATATATTTTTAATGCAGCTTTCTTTCTCCATCCAACTACAACCTGACCCTCACATAAACGCCCCCAGAAACACAAAAGCCCCTCTTCCCCTCTATGTCTATATATAACGATATATAACTTTAAACATCACACAACAATAGCTTTCGGAGAATCCTGTTGCACGATAACCTGGTGTTGTCCCAGTCCAACATCGGCATCTCCATCATCGATATAAAACTCACCATTGAGATTTTAACCAGATGCTTGCTTGAAACACACACGGTAAGATCCCACGAGCAGCAGTGAAACCACAGACAGATCGTGTCTTTCCCGAATGCTGGTTAAGGGTTTGATTCTGTCTCCCGGACAAGATGGAGCAATCGGACTGTTGAACAAATTCCAAACATTTCCCCCTTACTTCTTTGTGCGCTGCACTCTCTGATCCCCGTCTTGTGCTCTCTCCATCTGAGATCTCTCTCTGTTCTCTCTCTCTCTCTGTTCCACCCTCTCGTTGTCTCCATCTCTGATCTCTCTTCCCTCCCTCTCACTTTTCCCCCTCTTACTCTCTCCATCTCCGAGATGTCTCTGTTCCTCCCCTCTCTCCCTCTATCTCTGAAATCTCGTCCTCTCTGTTCCCCCCGTTGCTATCTCCATCTCGAAGATCTTTCTCCCTGTCTCTCAGATTTCTCACATTTTATCCCCCTGGCCGATGCACATGACTCTGACATTAGAATGGGGCTTTGGAGAGAGTTTCTCATGTTAAGGTATTAATTCCCTCCTCCAGCAGTTCCTTCCTCCCAGACCCTGGGGTGTAACCAGTTTGTGTCACAAGCCCAAGGCCCCGGTTCCTTTCACCCCAGACCTCAAATCCATTTTAAACGAACCTTCCACTGGGACACTCAGCGAACTCTTTCACTACTCTCTGTCTCTCCCTGTCTCTCTCTGTCTCCCACCCCCTTCACACCCCTATTCTCCCTCCATCCCTCTCTCTGTCCCTGGAGATGGAGTGAAAGATGGAAGCCTTGACATCTGTGGGATCAGACTGTGCAGTAGCTCCCCCTCCATCTTTGCCCCCCTTAGACACCCACATCCAGACCAAGAACACACCCGCTTGTGTTAAAAATCCCAGAGATGGCTGGAACCCCACCATTCTTTTCCCCACGTGTGCGCGCGCGTGTGTGTGTGTGTGTGTGTGTGTATAAATGAACGACAAGGAGACAGGACAGTTTCTGACTATTCTCTCTCTCTGAGTCTGATGATTCCTCGCAGCAGGAGTGATTTAATTCTCTCTGTTTCTGCCTCATCCCTAGCTTTAGCTCCTGGATCCAATCTCCTCCTCACCCCCACGGTTGGGGGAGCGGGGGGTGGGGAAACACACTGAGAAATAAAAACAAAATCAATTTGAAGTAAAATACAACAGTGGCACCAAAAGCAAAGCAAGATCCCACAGCCCTCTGCCTTCCCTAATCTCCCATGTGACCCTGTGACAATGGTTCAGTTTAATTATTGCAGAATGAATGAATTGCTGACCATCACAGCGACATTGAAATACACAGACATCACCGCAGAGCACTTGACCAGAGGCGAGAAACATTAATAAGCACGCACAGCAAGATCCCACAAGCAGCAATCTAACCACACATACATCGTGGGTGAAGCTGGTTAAAGGTTGACGTATTTGTGTCAAATCCCAACGCCCCGGTTACCTTAGCCCCAGGCTTCAAACCTGTTTAAAAATGACAAGGCTGCAATCCAACAGGACCCGGTTAATCAGAGGTCCCTGTAAAAGCCAGCCCCCTCTCCCCAGAGAGAGGAGATTAAACCTCGGGGTAATACACAGACAATCCTCACCTGGGCCCAACAGGCTGCAGCCTGTCGATCAGGCCTCAGGACTGTGTTTGCCCTCTGGAGAAAGCTCTTGTTTGAAGGTTTCCTGCTCCCAAATACACTCTTTTCAAATTCTCAAGTGGCCAAGAAGATCCCTTTGGGAGGAAAGAGGCAGCAATAGTGGGAAGGCTGAGCAGGAAAATCTTTCACAGGGAGATAGCACAGCAAGATCTCAGGTTCCCCCGGTCAGTGAGGCAGACAATTTCTCAGCAACATCCAAACACAAACACGTCGGGTGATGAGTTGAGCTTTCATGTTGAAAAGTTTTTGAAATGACGGGTTAGCTGATTCAAACCAATTACTGCCTGCACCGATGGCATTTGGGCAATTGACGCACAACAAGATCCCACAAGTGACAGTGCTGCAGAAGCTCGACAATCTGATCATCATTTTTATTTCCTGTTTAATTACTTCCTGTCACCCCAGAATCAAATATTGCAGCTATTACAGAATCTCACATTGCCTCTCTCTCTCCTGTTTCTCGTGCTCTCACCATTTTCCATTTCTTTCTCTCACTCTCTTTCTCTCCGTGTCGAAATCGATCATCCTGCTCTCTCTATGACCCACTTTCCTCTGATTGTGTGACAATTCTGTCCGGTGGGTCAGATATTTTGGGTTACAATTCCCTCCTGAGGGAGTCCCGGCTCACAGATCCTGGGGGTTTCAACTGTTTGTGTCACCAATGCCCCAGTTACTTTAACCCCAGGCTTCAAAAAGAGAGAAGAGATGAGTTGGTGGGGGTCCGGGGGAGTGAAAGCAGTGTGATTCAAAATTACACAGCAAGATCCCAGTTTAAACACAATCCCACCACCCCCTTTCCCCATCCCCAATGCATTTCATAACCTCACAGCAACATCAAATACAAACAAATCATAAGAAAGCAATTAACCAGAGGCTGGAAACATCATTAAACACACATACTCTCTCTCTCTCTCTCTCTCTCTCTCTCTCTCTCTCTCTCTCTCTCTCTCTCTCTCTCTCTGTCACACCAGACAGGGAGGGCTGCTCACTCTCCATGCAGAGAGAGAACAGGATTTGAGAATGAATCTGACCAATTCCTTGTGAACATTTATTCTGTGTAAGGGTTTAGTGGAGCCCACCCCGCCCTCTCTGACACGTTGCATCGTCTGTCAGTCTGCTCCCTGGGGAGGGCTCTGTCTGATTGAAATGTTAATTCCCAGGACAGGAGACTTGTGGGATCTTGATGCCCACTGAGATGTTAATTCTGGGGCAACAAAGTGTCATCTTTCCCAATTTATATAGCTCTCTTATTTTTGAAGCCTTATTAGTTGTGTTAGTGCAGTTTGAAAATATTAAAGATTACTCCCACACTCGTGTCTCAGAGACTGACTGTAGGTCGGCTTCCTGAGACACACACACAGGGATGGGAATGCAGAGGGGGACATTTGCTGAGGAATTCTTGGGATTTTCCTGCTGTATGTGTGATTCCCAGAATTAATCTCTGTCTCTGTCTTTGTCTAACTCTGTGTGTGTGTGTGTGTGTGTGTGTGTGAGTGTGTCTGTCACTCTCTTTCTCTCTGTCTCTTTCTCTCTGTTCCTCTCTCTCTCGCTTTCTCTGTGTCCCTGTGTGTCCCAATCTCTGTCTCTCTCTCTCTGTGTCTTTCTCTCTGTCCCTGTGTCTCTCTCTTCTCTGTGTCTCTGTCTCTCTCTCTCTGTCTCTTTCTGTCCCCGTGTGTTTCTCTCTCTCGCTCTGTCTCTCTCTCTCGCTGTCTCTCCCTGCCTTTGCTCTACATCCAGTTATCCCTCAGTAATGAGGGAATACTTCACAATGCCTGGGCAACATCACCGCAGGGAGCAATCACATCGGGTATAAGAGACGAGGCAAAATATTAATTTTAATTAGAGCTATTCTGCCAAACCAAAATTTCAGGAGAGCCCCCCAGAATTGAAGGTCCTGCCTTATCCTCTCTAATAGGTGCACAAAATTGGCTTTGTACAGCTGACCAAATACTGGGGTGATAAAAATCCCTGAGCATAAAAAAACTTTTGAGAGACCACCGAAAGGGAAAGCGAGATTCGTCCGATAAATTGGACATACTAGCGAAACCACCCATTGGCATGGCCTCCAATTTTACAAAATTGATTTTGTAACCTGAGAACGCACTGAATAAATTAAATACTTGGATCAAATACTAGGTAGCAAAGGATTTTGAAGAAAAAGGAGAATTTCGTCTGCGTTCATGGTAAATTTAAGTTTACCCAAAGTAACCCTCAAAGCCATTATATGAAAATCAGCCTGTATAGTTTCTGCTATTGGTTCAATTATTAGCGTGAATAATAACGGTGAGAGAGGACATCCCTGAAGACAGCTGCTACCCACACTGAAGCTATCCGAGCATAAACCATGAGTAATCACGGCTGCTTTGGGGTCATTGTGCAATATTGAGACCCATTTGGCGAATGCCTCTCTGACACCGCACTTTTCCATTGTGTAAATCAGATATGACCATTCAACCCGATCGAATGCCTTCTCTACATCTAAAAATACTACTATTCCCGGTATTCTTTCGTGATGACAGACTTGAATCACATTTAAAACCCTTCTAATATTATTAGATGATGTACAGCCCTTAATAAACCCCGTCTGATCCTCTTTTATGATGTGTGGTAAAACCCTCTCCACCCTTAATGCTAATGTTCTAGAAAGAATTTTAAAATTTAATTTAGCAAAGATATTAGTCTGTATGATGTGCAATCTTCTGGGGATTTTCCTTTTTTTAAGGAGAAGAGAAATACTTGATTCTCTCATCGAAGACGGGAGGCAGCCCTGACTATATGAATATTTATATATGTCTATAAGTGGACCACGCAGTTCCCCTACAAAGTCTTTGTAGAGTTCAGTCTGGAATCCATCTGGGCCAGGTGCTTTAACGCTCTGAAGCTGCCTGATTTCATCAAATACTTACTAGGTTGTCAGGAGAGCATTCAGGACCGACACTCCTTTCCGGATTAAGTCTGGAATGACCAGGCTTTTAGAAAAGGACTCCATCTTCTTAGCTCTGTCTTCACGATCCTGTGATTTATACAGATCAGAATAAAACTTTCTGAAGGCTGTCTTGATCCTTTTCCGGTCATGAGGCAAAGTAGCAGCACTTTTCCTAATGGACATGATCGCTTGAAGGGCTTTTTTTCTCATTACAAAATATGTAAGATATCTACCTGACTTATCGCTGTATTCTTATAGTCTTTGTTTTGCCAATAATATTTCCCTCTTTGCTGATTGGCTAAGTGCAGTATTCAGAGCTTCCCTAAGGGCTGTAATTCTTTGTAATTTAGCAATAGAGGGCCGATCAACGTAGGTTGTCTCAGCTGCCTTCAAATGAGCCTCGAGTAGACGCTGTTATCTCCCTTTTTTTCTGGGTGGCCGAGTATGAAATGATGAGACCTCGTGCAAAAAGTCTTAATGGCCTCCCACATCATAGACGGGTTACTGGCCGTGCCTGAGTTTTTTTTCCAAAAAGGTTTTGAATTCTTGAGAAATATTTGACGAATTTACTATCCTTCATTAAGAAGGAATCCATAGCCAATGTCAGGGGATTGTGTCATAGTCCCGAGTATTAACTTCCATATATACTGCAGCATGATCAGAGATTATCATATTCCCTACTTTGCAGGATAATATGGAGTTCAGAAAGGTCGAGGGAGCAAGAAACATATCAATTCTGGTATGACACTTATGTGGGTCAAAGGAGAAAGTAAAGTCTCTGCCCTGCAGATGAAGGCACCTCCACACATCTACTAACCCTAGCTCCTTATTCAAATCGGCCAATTGTCTGGATCAAAGAGATATACCCGCAGTACTCTTGGGTGCCCTGTCTATCTCTGGGTCCATAGTACAACACAATTTCCTCCTATAATTGTGTGATGAGCCCCAAAAGCCATCAGTTTGGAGAATACTTCCATTATAAATTTGAACGGGTGTGCCAGGGAATAACAAGGATTCAAAATTCCATACTCCTCTACATTTATGTGGACTCTAATCTGTATAAACTGTCCAGTTTCATCTTTTATCTGACATAAGATTTTGACAGGAAGGTTCTTCCGAATGAGAATGACTACTCCCCTACCTTTGCAAGTAAAAGATAAAAAAGAAGGCCTGATCAAATACTCCTTGTTGTAATTTTAAGTGCTCTTTATGCGCTAAGTGTGTCTCCTGTGAGAGAGCTATATCAACCCATTCATTTTTGAGGGTGCATAGTATTTTCTACCTTTTGATTGGTGAGTTACTCCCCTTGACCTTCCAGGTGCACCAGCGAATCAAAGGATGAACCATGATCGTCCAGGCAAGTCCGGGACCCCGGGGGAGGACCAACCGCACCCAAAACACCCCCAGCTCAGACCGTAGAAAATTCTCTCAAGTAGAAATTCTTCAGCAGATTAACGACAATATAGATAAAAACTATTTCTAAATAAGAAAAAGATAAAACACATTTAAAAGGAGATTTTCCCCCTTGTTCCCAGGGGCCATCACGATCTGTGAATCAACCCACTTTATCCTCTCCCAACCAGCGCCCCGCCCTCGACCCAGGCACCATATAATAGAGTAAATAAATTCACGTGAGCCATAAAAGCAAAGTTAAAAGTGAGTTTCCCACCCCCACGCCCATCAACACTTGAATACGTTTAGTTCAGATAATACAAAGTTTAAACAAATGAAACTATAAAGTTACAATCCCGGCAAGTAATAAATAACTAAGTATAATTATAGAAGGAGAAAAACAATCCTGCTCTAAAAAGAAATGAGGAATGACAGAGCAAACTCGTCGTCCCCCCCACACCGCCCCCCCCCCCGCCCCCAGACACACACACACACACGAATCAACCAAGCCACGGCCTGTATAACATCAGAAAATCACATAGTGGATAACAAATAAGCCCCCATCCAAACCCCCTGGAGGCGATATTAAACAATAAAGGGGATGAAAAGGGAAACAAAAGATAAACTGGGTTGGTGGGGGTGGGGTTGGGGGCTGGAAATCAGCATCATTAGCCATACAGTTTAATTCTTACAGTGTATTAAGAGAGCCCAAACATTATTTACCCTTCTCCGATGATCCAAAGTTATAAACAGATCCTTCACGGCTGTAGCGCAGCGTTGCTGTCTTACAAAAGGAATATTGGATGTTTAAGTCTCTCAAGACGCCTCTTCTCCTCATCAAATGCCCTCCTTTTGCGGACCACAGCTGGAGAAAAATCCTGAAATGGAATAATCCGAGAGCCCTTGTACACTGTGGCCTGGGGATCCTTCCCCACGAGTCCAGATGCTTCCAGGAGCACATGCTTCTCTCCATAGCATTGGAACCAGAACAGGACCGGGCAGGGGTGCAGGTCCGACGAGGGCCTGCGTATTGCAATCCGGTGGGCCGACGCAGTCCACATCTGCCCTGATCCAGACTCCACCTTTAATATTTCAGGGATCCATTGCTACAAAAAAAACTGCCAGCTGACCTTCCTCTTCCTGTTCAGGAAGGCCCAGCAACCGGATATATTTTCGATGACCCCGATTGTCGAGCTCGTCGATGTGCTCCTCCAAGGTCCAAACTCACTGTTCGAGAGCCCGGACCCGGTTCACGGTCGATTCAGCCGCAGTCTCTCACGTCGCGGCCTTTAGCTCCAACCCACCAACACGATGTTCTTGCTTTTCAATTTCTCGATCGTGCTGCGAGCGACTCCCACCTGCTGCTGGATTCATCGATGAAGGCTTTGATCCTCTCTTGCAGTTTGTTAATCACGGAGACCAGGCTCGCCTCTGCAGGTAAGTCCCCCGAGGCGGCCGCAGACCTCTCTGCCACTGCTGCTGGAGAGGGTTAGGGAGGGGTCTTCACCTGTTGCGAGCTGTAGGCATTTTTTACCTTTAATCATTTTAAGCACAGCACCAAACTGTTCAAGCTTCGCGCAAAATGACTAAATATGCTGGGTAAAAGTTATTTTAAATGGTTTAGTGGATGTGGTGGAGGCGTGTACCCAAGTTTGCCTGAGTCTTGGGCAGAGTACTAGAGACTCACACTTGCTGGGTCGCTGCAATTTTGAATCTCTATTCATAATTTTGAATGAACAACGTTATTGTACAATGTTATGTACAAGGCCCGACCCCTCAAAACATTTTTAAGCACTTAGCCCAGACTGTAATGATGCTATTTGTTGAAGTGGATAGTGGATATTCCCAGAGTGAATTATCTGGTCCGACTGCCAACTTTTCAACAAACAGAATTTATTTACAAAAGTAAGGAATGAAACACAACGAACTGAAAATCCAGTACCTGAATAATTTATCCTATCTGGACCTGACAGGCTATCACAACTTAATGATGCTGTTCCAAATTACGTGCAACAATCTCCATGAACAAAACCCTGAGCAGAAAGTGTAAAACGTACACACAATAAACTTTTAGAGTACGAAGTCAGAGGACTGAAGGAGGGGGAGGGGGTCCAGTTTCAACAATGTCCCTGACTCAACTAACACACGAACTGAACTGACCTGTGCAGCTGGCGAGCTGGCCACGTCCCCTTGATTACACCATTTTTTTCTAAAGATTTGAAAGCCTTCTTCCCGATGCACTATCTGTTCGGTAAAAACCAAAGGACCCCAATGAAGCATTCAAAAATGGGACATGTTGGAACTTTGGTTCGTTTAGAAAATCTCTGAAAACAATTCAAGGACATCATAACCTTTTAAGTGATCAGCTTTGTGACAACTCCCTTGATATAAAACTGTATCATCAATATCTAAAGATGGCTTCAGGTTTCTAACCCCTCAAAAATAGTGGTTAGTACACTAAAATTCGTATGTATATTCATTTACTGTAGACATGTAAATATGCACAATAACATCTGGACTCAGTGTGTGGTACTTCCATCACTGAGTGTCTTGATCTGTCATTTAAGTCGGTAAAATGCATTGGCAATCATTTTTCCAAGACCTGCCACAAGCACAATTTTCAAATTGAATGGCTATAACTACAGGGTCCAGCTAAACAGTCTCGCATTTTTGTCCATAACTTTCTCCAAAAACTTTTAATGGGTAATGGTCAGTGTACATTGTTGCCTCAAATGTGTTGTTGGTAAAATAAACATTGAAATGTTGTAGTGCCAACACAAAGCTCACAGTCTCTTTTTCAACTGTTGAATAATGAACGTTCAACTTCTTGGAGTAATACGCAATAGATCTTTCTGTCTTCTTGCTGTCTTGGTGCAGTAGTCCAGCACCGATACGCAGATCACTCACATTTAAAGGCACCTTGAATGGTTTTTGCATAATCAGGTGTGTCTGATAGTGGGACAATGGTTAACATATATTCCACGCTATCAAATGCCTTCTAACCGTACTCTGTCCATTGAATCTTCTTGCCTTTCATTAACAAGTGGAGCAGTCATGTTGCGAAAATGAGGCACAAACCTTCGATAAAATCCACACAATTCCACGAATTATGGGACTGCTCATTTTGTCAACAGTATGGGAATTCCCCAATTACCTTCACTTTTACATCCCATGTCACCGTCTAATAGCATGGCCCAGGAAGGTGAGATTTGCTTTGGCAAATTCACTTTTCGTTATGTTTACCACCAAACCTGTCTTCTGAAATCGATAGAGAAAGTCTGATAAATGCTTTAAGTGTTCCTTCCATGAATGACTAAAACCCACTAGGTCATCAATGTACACCACACGTTGGATAATCTAGCAATTTATTGGTTAGTTCCTGAAACGTGGCCGGCACATTTTTCACACAAAATTTAACTTACTTCTCCCAAAGTTTCAACAGTCTTCCAAACGTGGAACTGTGTATACATCAATCTTTTTTTAACTGCATTGACTTATGATAGTCCACACATAACCGTTGGGTGCCATTTGGTTTTGGTACCATGACTATGGGTGAGTTCCAATCACTGTAACGCATGTTGATTATGTCATCTCAGAGCATGCATTCAATCTCTTTCTACCCCTGTGCCAACTATAGAGGATTATGTCTGTAAGGATGTTGCTTAATCATAACAGCAACTCCTCCAGCTACATTATGCACAGTTGATTCGTACTTCCAGGTTCATGACTGCATATCTCCCCATGTGATAATAAGATCTCTTTTTGGTCATTTCAATTTTTTTCAGGAAGGTAACTGAATAATGTATCTCAATTTGAGCCAACGACCTCATTGTCCAATTTAATTTGAGGAATGTCCGATTCAGAAGCCTCTGAACTTGGTTCTTCCTTCTGTGCCACAATCATTAAAAGCTTCTCCTCTTGCTTTTGCCCCTATCAAAATATTTTTGAGTGTATTCACCTGACAAACGTCAAGACTGGAGTTCTTATCAAGTAATTACCCTCACTCATTATCCTTTGTCCTTCATAAGGTCCACTAAGCGTTGTTTTTCGAAGTAAATTTTAAGACGATACAAAGATTTGTGGAGTTGTGGATAGTGAGGAGGGCTAGTGTCGGCTGCAAAGGGACTGAGATATGATGCAGATCTGGTCTGCGGAGTGGCAGATGGAGTTCAACCCTGTCAAGTGTGAGATTGTCCATTTTAGAAGGGCAAATAAGAATGCGGAATGCATGGTTAACAATAGGGTTCTTTGTCAGTTGGATTGCAGAGGGATATTGGGGTCTATGTTCATAGTATTTTGAAACTTGCCAATCAGGTGGATCGAGCTTGTAATAAGGCCTATGGTACATTAGCGTTCAGAGCAGAGAGATTGAAATCAAGAGTCATGAGGTGCAGTTGCAGCTGTACAGGACCTTGGCAATACCACATTTGGAGTACTGTGTGCAGTTCTGGTCGCCTCACTTTCGGAAAGATGTGGAAGATTTGGAGAGGGTGCAGAGAAGATTTACCAGGATGTTGCCTCGAATGGAGAATAGGTCGTGCGAGAATATGTTGAGAGTGCTATGCCTTTTTGCATTGGAACGGCGAAGGATGAGGGGGGACTTGATAGAGGTTTATAAGATGATCAGGGGAATAGATAGAGTAGACAGTCAGAGACATTTTCCCCGGGTACAACAGAGTGTTACAAGGCGACATAAATTTAAGGTGAAGGTTGGAAGGTATAGGGGGGATGACAGGGGTAAGTTCTTTACCCAGAGAGTGATGGGGTCATGGAATGCGCTGCCTGTGGGAGTAGCAGAGTCAGAATCATTGGTGACCATTAAGCGGCAATTGGATAGGTACATGGATAGGTGCTTAAGCTAGGACAAATGTTCGGCACAACATCGTGGGCTGAAGGGCCTGTTCTGTGTTGTATTGTTCTGTGTTCTATGTCGTAAGATTCACCTATCGCTGAAAGTAACAGTAATGCCTTATCCCCGATAGCAACATTGCAATTGTTTGATTTCCTGCCCGCTTTCTGTTTTATTACATGCTGCAATACTTTAAACTGCTTTCTTGCCAATTCCCCTGCGCTATTAATCATTCCTTATAGTGTGACCTTTAAATGCTGATTTAGCGTTTTCTCCTGAATCGATTTTAATGGTCCTCCCACTTTATGCCCATAAACTAATGCAAATGGATTGAATTTGATCTGTTAATTTGGTGCAACCCTGATCACAAGAAAACACAAATAGAATTCACTGACTCTAATCATCTGGATAATCCTGAGCATAAGCCCTCAACACGGTCTTTAATTTTTAATGTCACCTTTCTAGCGCTCTTTGTAATTTTGCATGGTACACAGTAGATTTGAATAGCTTCATTCCAAAGACATTATAGTGAATAATTTGGATGTGAAGTTTGGAACTTGATCTCACTGCATCTCTATTGGTAGTCCTTATCTTTTTTTAAAAATAGAGTAATTCCTCTGCAATTCTTTTAGTTGTTATATTGCATCTTGGGGTAGCCTCTGGAAATCTTGTCGATGCATCCAAAATTGTTATCAAATGCTGCTGCCCAATTTTTTGGTTTGAAGTTGGAGAGCTGGCTAATCAATTAACATATTATAAAAGGCTCCTCCAATGCAGGAATTGTTATGAAAGGTGCAGGTTTTATTTTCGCTGTTTTTTTCCAATTGCCTGACATGTATGACAAGTGAGCCAAAATTCAACTACATCATTTTGCGGTTCAGGCCAATAAAAATGTCTCTGTATTTAAGCCTGCGTTTTCCTCACTGCTAAATGCCTTCTCGGAGGTAGCTCATGCACCATTCGCATCACCTCCTTTCTGTATCCAATGGGCAATACGATTTGATGAACTTCTGCCCAATTATGACCTTATTTATATATGATAGTCTCAATTTCCTCATTTGGACATCATTTTAAGGGTAATAACACTCACGGATACATTCAAAATTCCTAATGTATGTGCTTTTTGATATAATTGATTTAACCTTTTATCTTTCTGCTGCAACTCAATTATTATGGCTGAGCTACAAATAATTGAACTCGTCCAAATTAATTGTCTCTCGAAGAGCATCGTAGTTTTGCTCTCTTTTTGAAGCTCTGATCCATCCATCAAAATTATTTTGTTTCATCGTTTCAAACTCAATATGGGTTTTTCCAGGATCCCTCCTTAGATTCCTGAAACGTTGTCTGTAGGATTCTGGCACAAGGTCATATGTACTTTCTTTACCTCCTCATATTCCCCAGATCTCACCTCTGATCGTGTTGTGAATACCTCACCAGCTCAAACTACAAAGTTTGGTTTGGATCAACAATACCCACATGGCCACTGGCCACTACAATTTTTTTGACATTTTTTCAAATTAAATGAAAAAGATTTCCATATCCTATTTATCACTTTAGGCAAGTCGTGAATATACTTAAAATGTTTCTCACCAGGCTTTTGACTACCATGGGTTTGCTCATCCTCACTCTGCTCCTTACTAAGCTCACCTTCAGCCTTCATCTCCATGCTTTTAAGCTGAATTTCCATTCTAAGTGCCCATCTCTGAAGCGAAAACGCTCTTTCCTTTTCTTTCTTTCCGCGAAAGCTATTTGTTTGTTTTTTTCTCTTTCCTCTGCTACACCTATTCATTCTCTTTCTTCCTCTTCTGATTCTATTCGTAACTCAAACTGCTTCATTTCTGCCTCTGACTCAAACTGCTTCATTTGCGATTGAAGTTTATTCATCTTCACAGATCCTGATGGAGTTTCCATCAATTTTGAATGCTGAGCTACTGCTGCAATCATCTCATCTTTCCTCACATTAGGAGGTAGCTTCAACTCCTGTTCGCCTATTAATTTCCGCAGCTTGAACTTATGTGCATTTTGTAAAACCCCCCAAGATCAATTCATCCACCTCCAAAACATCCTTGGTGACTGCAAGAGCCATTGCTGTTTCCCCACGAAATAAACACACGGAATAACACGCACGAATACTTTCCACTCACCGACGTAATCCCACAAAGTTTCCCCAATCTGTTAGGAAGCAGGCCCGATCCCTCAAAACATTTTAAAGCAGTTATCCCTTGCCACAACTTTGCTATCTGTTGAAGGTTATTATATAGTGGATATTCCCAGAGTGAATTAACTGGTCAGAATGCCGAGTTTGGAACAAACAGCCTTTATTTAACAAGTTATAGAATGAAACATAAGGAACAGAAAATAGATAACCTGAATATGTTAACCGATCCAAACCTGACAGGTTCTCCCGTCTTAAGGATGTTGTTCCAAAATACTTGCAACAATCCCAGTAAACGATGAGCTTTGCACAAATAATAAAACTGACAAAAAGGCTAACAGAATATAAAGTCAGAAGGGCAGAAGGAGTGGGAGAGCATCCAGTTACAACGGTGACATTGACTCAACTCACACCAGAACTGCTCCGACCTGTCCAGCTGGAGAGCTGGCCACGTCCTCTTGATTTGACAAGTTTCTGTTTAAAAATTTGAAAGCCTTGTGGCTGAGGCATTATCGGTTTTGTATAAACAAAAGGACCTCAATAAATCTTTCAAATTCTGGCACGTTGGAACCTTGGGTTGTTCAGGTCCTCTTGAAGGAAAAAACCAAGGACAACATAACGTTGTAAAAGGACCGACTTTATGACTACATGTCACGTTTGGTTTTGGACTGCAGTCAAAAAAATTGAAGTCCTACTCATTTGAAGTCAATACAATGTACTAAGGTGTTTGTCAGTTTACATAAAATAGTGCTGACTCGCATTGTGTGTTGAAAATCCCAAACTGTCTCATCAGAGCAAGCGGAGGAATGCCCAGGTTTATCCACACTTTCTGTGTACTGGAGTGCAGATATGCCAACTCATAATTTTGGAACAACATCCTTAACACGGGATAACCTGTCAGGTTTGGATCGGATAACGTATTCATGTTATCTATTTTCTGTTCCTTATGTTTCATTCTATAACCTGTTAAATAAAGGCTGTTTGTTCCAAACTCGGCATTCTGACCAATTAATTCACTCTGGGTCCTTTTGTTTATACAAAACCGATAATGCCTCAGCCACAAGGCTTTCAAAGTTTTAAACAGAAACTTGTCAAATCAAGAGGACGTGGCCAGCTCTCGAGCTGGACAGGTCGAAGCAGTTCTGGTGTTAGTTGAGTCAATGTCACCGTTGTAACTGGATGCTCTCCCACTCTTTCTGCCCTCTGACTTTATATTCTGTTAGCCTTTTTGTCAGTTTTATTATTTCTGCAAAGCTAATCATTTACTGGGATTGTTGCAAGTATTTTGGAACAACATCCTCAAGATGGGATAACCTGTCAGGTTTGTTGGTAGGTACCTGTTCTAGTCGAGGAGATATCAACACAGTAGCAACATTTAGATTGTGTTTTTTTTGTGGATGGTCACGGTGGGAGGTTCAGACGGATATAGCATTGCAAACGGACAACACTGCAGAATCATCTAGCCTGCCGTAAGAAAACATCCATCATTGCCCCTCACAACGAACTTCAGGAGAGCAATCGCTGATGGGAGATATGACCAATAGCCAGCGATGTCAACATTCAATTCAATCCAGTTTTTATTGTAAACTGAAGGGACCATATTGAAAGGAGTTAACTGGATCTGTTTGTTTATTGACTGTGACTGATGTCAGTCTCCATGGATCCTAATTGTGTCACTAGACGGTTTGTCTCTTCTATTTGTAAGGGGCTTCTTGCAATGCATGATCCCAATACAGCTTCAAATGCCTCACCTCCAACACTAACAAGCATCAGCAACTGCAGAGACAGGGAGACCGGAGATCAGAATTTGAGGATAGACGGCAAGTTCCAGCAATGCATCAGAATCTGACAACAGCAGACTGGAATATTCCACCAATGGATCAGAATCTGAGAACAGTAGAGTGGAATACAGTAACAATGGACAGGAGTTTATCCTGGGCTAATTTCTATCTTGCCTGGTTTGGGTACATGTTATCATATCGGATATATGGTATACTGATGATTATTCAGTTGGGCTACTATCCCATGCTCGCTATTGTTGGTGTTCCTGGTAAGTCTCTCCATCTCTATCTATATATTAATCCCATAAGCCATGGTGATCTTCATTTTATTTCTGTTATCTGTATTTGTCAAGAATGGAAACTATTGTCTTCAGTTTCACATGCAAATCCATTCATCACCGCAAATTTCAGGACTAACTGCATCCCTGCCCTCACAAACATCTGAGAACAAAACTGATCACAATCCCGATGTACCGATTTGCCCTGAATTTATTTATGTCTTGGTATTCTCTCCATCACCAAACCTACCCACTACCAGCTCCATCACATCCCCAGACCCCAGCTTGACATTAGTGTGGTTGCTAAATAAACCATTATCTATGCCTCAGGAAAGCTCAGACTCCATGGTTCCAGCTCTCTTCTAAGCACTCTTTCTTTTACAAATGTTTCCATCACAACCTTGTTATTGTCTCTAAAGTAAATCCATGATAGGGACTGTGTGTCAGAGAAGTAATGTTGCTAGACATGTAATTCAGTAGCGCATGTTAGTACACTAAAGACACTACTTAATTCCTACCTCAGAGGATGTCAGAAATGAAATTCAAATGACAGGAATTAAAATTAAAAGTGAATTTCACCAATATCAACAATAACACCACCAGCACCTTGCCGCCAAGTTTATCTATTCCATTGTTATCCTTTGGTAAAGAAATCTAACGTTATTGCCTAGTCGGGCTTAAGACTGAATTCAGACTCACAGCAATGTGCTTGGCTCTACACCGCATGAAAAAATGACCTCACAGGAAAGGGTATTTAGTGAGGTCAACAAATGCTGCCCCTGTCGGCGATGCCGACATCCCATTTTATAACAACATTAAAAGTTAAATATAACAAATAATGATGCAAGAGATCAGAATGAAATAGAACGTGAAAGTGCCAGAGAAACTGAGCAGGTTTATCAGCCTCGGATAGAGAGGAAAGCAGAATTGGCATTTCAAGTCCACTGACCATACATCAGAACTGAACATGACTGGGGAATAGTGTAATTGCGGCTGGTGGCAGGGATGTCTGTTGTAAAGAGGAGAAGGACTGAGTTGAATAGATCGAGAAAGAGAGAGATTTTAAAAAGGCAAACAAGGGGATCGT
Source organism: Chiloscyllium punctatum (assembly GCF_047496795.1). Classification (NCBI taxonomy): domain Eukaryota; kingdom Metazoa; phylum Chordata; class Chondrichthyes; order Orectolobiformes; family Hemiscylliidae; genus Chiloscyllium; species Chiloscyllium punctatum. Next base: position 11,908,231 of record NC_092757.1, read on the forward strand.
TGCTGATCAACTGAGATGAAAGTAAAAATCAAGATTAATCTTGTTTATTTTTCTCCTGTTCCCATATTAATGAAAGTCATGCCATCTAAGGTGCACATCAAAGCCCAGGTTTAAAGTGAGTAATGTCCCTTTTTCACTTCCCTGTGGATGATCATCTTCTTTTATCCATTAATATGATGCTGGGACAACATTTAATTTCCTTTCCTAATTGAACTTGAGAAGGCATTTGGAAGCTGTCTTCATGACCACTTCAGTCGGTGGGCTGTAAGTAGTCAGTGCTTAGTTCTGTCCGGTTGAATTTCTTTGAGACATTATGGTCTTTGAAAGAACTGAGCGGCTGGCTTGGCCATTGCAAACGGCACCTGAGACTTAAAAAACATTGCAATGAATCTAGAGTTACATGTAACCCCGGCGAAGATGATAGATTACCTTCCCTGGAGGGCATTACGGTACCAGGTAGGGTTTTTTTTTTCTGACAATTAACAATGGTTTCATTGGACACTTAATTCCAAATATTTTGTTGAATTCAAATTCCACTATTTGCTGTGGTGGAATTCAAATCTAGGCTCTCGGTCATTACCTGGGTCCCTGGATTAATATTCCAGAGTTAATACAGCTAGACCATCACGTCCTCAGCATCTCCAACAATCTCCAATGTTAATAGTGGTGTTGCTGTTCGCGCGGCTGTGCTTGAAGCGTCACGGTTTGCAAAGCAAAGAAATGATTTGGGAAAACATACCATCCTTCTCATTTTGCATTTATGAGAAGACCAGAATTTGGGATGTGCTCTAATGAAAAGAACCTGGATGTCCTTGGTCATGAGTCACTAAACGAATTCATATGGATCAGGAAGTAATCAGCCCAGTAAATATGTGCTGTCCTTCATTGCAAACTGATTAAAGCATATGAACGTTGAGACCTTCGTGTCGTGGTACTGATATTGAGAAAGTACTTGGGGCGCTGTAAACAGATTTTCTCTCCTTTATAAGGAATGGTCTCCTTGTCACAATGAGACAGTGTGAAGGAGTTGCACTGGCCTAATCCCTGCAGCGATGGTACCATGAGAGGGTGTGAAGAAAATGAGTATATATTCTGTAATCTACAGAAGAATAAAAAGTGATTGCAATAAAATTTGAATGTTACGGACCAAAACAAAACATTGATGGCATGAAATATAACGCGTTTTCCTGCAATGCATGTTTTCATATTTGAGCAAATACATGGATAAGAAACGTTGAGACGTTTATGGGCCAAGTATAAGGAAATGGATTTAGCATAGATGGACATATTGGTGGGCATAGAGCAATCAGGCTGAATGGCCTGTCTCTGTGCTGAAGGATTCTATGAATCTATGATTGTTTACATATCTCTGTGGAGCTGCTATTTGGTTGCGAGAGAGCTCCAGATTCTGAATAAAGTCCCACCATCTCAATGTACAGTTGGAGTGAGACCCTTCACTGAACATTGCATTGTTCTCAAACGTGCCAGTAGCCACGCTCAGATAGAATTGGCCATTCCCAAAAGTGTTTGATCTCCATGCAGAATGCAAGCCTGTCTTCTTGGAGATGTAACACGCCTCCTTGAGACTTGGAACAAACCATCAGCTGTGCCTCCTTACCATCTTCAAACCACGTTACTATAACACTTGTGTACCATTAGCAATGGAGCCAATAGGGAAACCATGGAGTAGTCTGTCTGTGCAGTCTCTGCTTCATTGAATTTTCGTGTTGCAGTATTAATGTCCTCCTCCTATTGCAGTATAACAGTTTGGACGGGCTGAAAGGCTTCTTAAGTTCATGTGTCAGTGTTTCGATGGTCTGAATGTCCTCGTTCTTGTCCCAGGGAAGAGGGTCATTTTTGAGCAACCCATGTTTCCAGCTTACCAGCGTGTTGTGCTGACTGGACTCAATATCTTGCTATTAAAAATAGACAAACAGGAGGCTGGAATAACACGGCAAACTAGGCAGCAGGTAGACAAGTCAACATTTCAGGTATAACCGATCTTCAGGAATGTGGGTGGAGGTAGGGGGAGCTGCAGATGAAAGGGACGGGAGAGGTTGGGCTGGGGAGAGTAGCAGGATGATGAGGTATGGATTGGTGGACACAAGTCGTGAATGCAAACTGCTTGGTCGATGGGAGGGATGAATCCGGTTGGTAACTGGAAGGCAGGGTCGTTAGGCGGAATAGAAGAGTGGGGAGGGGCTGGAAAGGGAGCAGGAGTATGGCTTGGAAGTTTAATAAAAATTGTAGAACTCAATGTTGAATCCTCCAGGCAGTACGCTGCCCAGGCAGAAGATAAGGTGTTGTCCCTCCAATTTGCGGTCTGACTCACGGTGGCAACAGAGGAAGCCAAGGATAGCCATGTTGGAAAGGGATTGAGAAGGGGAACTAAAATGGATGGTAACTGGGATATCAGTTCGTCCACTTTGTATCCAGATATGATGCTCAGAGAAATGTACCCTTAGTTTACGTTTGGTCTCCCTAATGTAGAGAAGACACGTTGGGATTACCTGATGCAGTAAACTAGGTTGGAGGAACGGCAGGTGAACCTCCGTTTCACCCGGAAGCACTGTTTTTGGCGCTGGATGGATGTGAGGGAGGTGGTGTGCAAGCAGATAAAGCAGCTTTTCCTATTGCAGCGGCAGTGCTAGTGGGGATTGGAGGATTTGGTGAAGAGTGTGGCACGAACCAAAGATTAGAGAAGGGAATCGTCCTTGGTAGAAGATGTGCCAAGTGATGAGATCCAACCCAGTTTACTGTATCTGGTGCTCCCGATGTAGTCTTCTCCACATCGGGGAGACCAAATGTAAACTCAGGGAATGTTTTGCTGACCATCTCAGTTGGGCCTGTAAGGGCTGCCATGACCGAGCAGTCAATGCCTATTTCAATTCCCCCTCCCACGCCCTTTATAACATGGCCATCCTTGACTTCCTCCATTGCCACAATGAAACAAACCGCAAATTGGACGAACAACACTTCATGTTTCGCCTGGGCAGCCTCCAGCCCGGAGGACACAACACTGATTTCCCCAGTCTCAAATTACCGCCCCTCTAATTCCCCAAATAGATTCCCAGCCCCTCCTCCTCCCTCCCATTCCTCTGATCAGCCCTTCTGCCAACTACCAACTAGGTTCATTCCTCCTATTGACCAATCCGGTCATACCCTCTACCTGTGTTTACCCATCCCCACCTTATCACCCTGCCGCCTCCTCCTCCCCCACCCCGCCTATTTAAACCTTACCCCTCACCCACAGTCCAGAAAAAGGCTTTTACCAAAGGCGTTGACTTCTCACCTCCTGAAGCTCTCACTCCTGTTTTGTTGTTCCGGCTTCCTGCCTGTCTACTTTGAATTCCAACCTTTGCAAATTTTTTAAAATATCTCTTCTTGTGTACGAAGCAACAGAGAGTGAACGGGCTGTTTCGATCGGCTGAATGGATTTCTCACATTCCAGTGAAACGAGCTGAACGACCTCCTTTTTCTTTACTGTGGAAATGTGCAGTGTCCAGAAATGTGATCACACGAATGTTACCTGCACGTTAACAGCATGAACTTGACTATTGTCCAGGTTTTGATGCTTTAGGTGATCTTCACTGAACATCTTAACATCTTGTCGAATGACGGAAGGTAAGACATCCATGAATCAGCTGAAAATGTTCATGCGGAGGAAGCTACCCTGTTGATCGCCCGCAGAGATATCCAGGGACAGAGAGGATTGATGTCCAACAGCAACATTGTTTCTGAATGATCCAAATTGTGGAGAGATTTCTACAGATTGCCATTAAATACGAACCTTGTTCAAACCCTTTGAAACATTGCTCAGTCAAATCTTTCAGTAATGTCAGGGCCAGTCACTCTGACGCTGTGTTAATATCTTTTGTTCATATCAATAGGCCAAGGTATATGTGTGGGGAGTGTTTCCTTCTCTGAGAGGATAGTGAATGATGGGGGCTCTCTATCCCAGACAGCTGCATCACTGAAATGTTTTGGCGGGGGTGAGAAGCGTGTCAATGGATTTTGTGAGAGTCGAGTGCTACAAATAATGTGCATGAAAGAGAGATTTCCGCAGACAGCAGATCATCCCTGACCAGACTGAAGGGAAGGGCAGGCTTGAGGAGCTAAATAACCTCCTGTTATTCCAGTACATCCCAGAGTCCAGTCAGTTTGTGGTGTTAACATTCCTGTGTTCCTGCCCTTAATTAGGTGAATAAACTGATCCTGTTGCTGCATAACAGGATACTGATGCTGTATGATCTACTCTGGGTCCAGTGTTATAAGGTCGAGGGGCTGATTGGCCTCCTTCCGCAAATATATGTCAGGCTCCAGGGGCTGAAAAGCCTTATTTTGTCCTGGGGCAACTGAAATCCATATAGCCTAAATCTACTATCCGAGGAGAAAGCGAGCACTGCAAATTCTGGAGATCAGATTCGACAAGTGTGGCGCTGTAGAAGCATGGCAGGTCAGGAAACATCCGAGGAACAGGACAATCGCTGTTTTGGACATTCGTGATAAAGGGCTTACGCCTGAAATATCGATTCTCTTGTTCCTGCCTGACCTTCTGTGCTTTTCCAGCGCCACACTTTTTCACATCTAGCGCCTATTCAACCTCCCTGGTCATGTCATCAAATAACTTTGAGAAATTTGTCAAGCATGATCTCCAACGCACAAAGCCATGCTCAATATTTCTAATCAGATCTTGTCTTTAAAAATTAATGTACATCTTATCATTCAGAATTTTCTCAAGTAACGTACCTACCACAGATGTTAAACTTACTGATCCATAGTTCGAAGGCTTTTGCTCCCAGTCCTTCTTAAATAAGGTCACAATATTTGCTAACCTCGAGTCTTCCTGGATCTCAACTGTTGTTAATGATGATCAAACATATCAGCCATGTCCCCCATACATTCTTCTCTAGTCCCCGACAGTGATCTTGGATTTATCTGGTAAGGAACTCGAGATTTATCCAAACTCAAGCATTCTAGTATGTCCAGTACCTTCTCTACTGTGATATGGACTGTCCCTAAGAAATCACCACGAACTTCGTCAAGGTCCTAAGTATTCATTTCTTTCTCCATGTTAAACACAGAAGAGAAATATTCGTTGAGGACATCACCAGTCTCTTATGGTTCCAAACATACATGTCCACTTTGGCATTTCAGGGATCCTATTTTCTTACTATTTATTGCTTTTCCTATAATATACTTAAAATACCTTTTTGTATTCATTATAATCTTCTCAGCCAAGGTTCTTTAATGCCCCCGTTTTCCCCCACTGATTTTTTTCTTCAGTTAATTCCTGTAACCATTATATACCTCCAGGGATTGACTTGATCCCAGCTGCCTGTAACTGAGCTGTCTTTTATTCCGGTCAAAGTCTAAATATCTCTTATCATTCAGAGTTCCCCATTCCTTCCAACGTTCGTTTCATCCCCATAGTAACAAGTACACCTTGAACTCTAGTACCTCACGTTCAAAGGCATCCCACCTGCCAGCGGTCCCTTTGCTGGCAAACAAACTTTCCGACAAAGATCTCCCAACTCCTATGCAATTCCATCTAAATTCAACTTGCACAGTTTAGAACTTGAAGATATGACCAGTTTTGTCGCTCTCCCTGACTACATGCAAATTACTAAGACTAAGGTCACTGGTACCAAAATGCTCCCCCACTATCACCTCCATCACCTGTTCTATCATATTTCCTACGAGTCGGTCGAATTTTGCTCCTTCACGATTAGGCCCCTCTATATACTACATCAGGAAATTTTCCTGGCACAATTAATGGACTCGACCCCACCAAATCACTTTTCGCTCTGGTAGTCCCAGTTATACATATTACAATCCCCGATTATGACAATCCTTTTGCTCCTGCATAACCCTCCTCTTTGCAGGTATATTGTTTACTCTAATTCCTGTTTATTATTTGATGGCATATACTACAACCCCTATAATATCACAATTTCACTTCCATCTCCATTTATTAGCTCCATCCATAAATCCTCGCTGTTTGATCCTTCCGTTATTTCATCTCTCATTAATGCTCTGATACTTCCCTTCATCAGAAATGCGACTCCTCCTCCTCTCCTTTCACCGTCGCTGTCCTGCCTAAAGCAACTAAATCCTGGCACACTAAGCTGCCAGTCCTGTCCCTCCCTTAGCTAGGTTTCTGTAATCACTATGACATCCCTCTCCCGCATACCTATACTTGCCCTAAGTTCATTGACCTTACCTGTCAGCCCTCTTGCGTTGAAATAAATCCAGCAGGCATTCCTTGCTCCCTATCGTATTCCAGCCTGACCCGTCTCTTCACTTTACTGTTTCTGATTACTGTATCTCTTTCCAGCCTCACACTTCTTCCCTGCTCTTGAGGATCCCACACCCTGCCAATCTTGATTAAACCCTCCCTTGGAATATCAGCAAATCTGTTCGCCAAGTTATTGGTCCTTCCTCCAGTGTAGGTGCCACCTATCCCTCTTGAAAAGATCAGCTCTGTCACAGAAAAGATCCCAATGATCTAAAAATCCGAGACACTGGCCCCTGCACCAATTCTTGAGTCATGTATGTATCTGCCATATCCTCATATTCTTATTTTCATGAGCTCATGAAACAGGAAGTAATCAGGAGATTACTACTTTGAAGTCTTGGTTTTTAACTTTTCTCCTAGCTCTCTGTAATCACTCTGTAGGACCTTATCCCTGTTTCTAACTGTATCATTTACACCAATATGCACAATGACTTCTGGATGCTCACCCTTCCCTTTGACAAAGTTCTGCAGTCGCTCCGAGACTTCCTGAACCCTGACACCTGTGAGGTAACACACCTTGCTGGATTCCCGTTTGAGGCCCCAAAGTCTCCAATCCGTTCCTCCAACAATCGACTCTCCTATCTCTAAGACGCTCTTTATATTTACCCTTTCCCGCTGTGCCCCAGAGTCAGTGGTATTGCCACCAACCTGGTTACTGCTGCATTCCCTTGAACGGTCTTCCCCCCCAACAGCATCTAAAATGGTTTACTTGTTTTAGAAAGGAATGGCCATATGGGATTGCTGCACTCTTTGCCTACTCCCTTTCCCATTCCAAACCTACTGTCTGCCTGGAACACGGTAGGGAGCAAGGACTGGCTTTTGAATTAAATTGTGTTTATTTAAACGCAACAGGGCGGACAGGTCAGGCTGATGAACTCAGGCCGTGCATCTTCATGTGGGACTGGGCCATTACAGTCATTACAGAAACATGGCTAGGGGCGGGTCTTGGGCGTGACCACCACACTAAAGCACTTATCAATGAAGTTCATATCATCTCCGATGATCCTGAGTGCATCCAGCTCCAACTCCCAATCATGGTCTCGCAAGAGCTGTAGACAGGTACTCATTCCACACATGTAGTCATCAGGGACGGTGGAAATTTCCCGGAGCTTCAACGTCCTAAAAGAGGAACGTGCACCTGGACTAACTGCTATCTCGACTGCTGTAATACTAAATTAACAGGACTTTATTTGAGGTTGCCTGTACTTTTTGCTGAGGTGCTGCTATCTGAAGCCTCTCAATCCAATGAAATACTACTTACTCTACTACTAACAGCATTTTCTCTACTCCTCCACATTTACTTTTCGTCAGGAAAGTAGGGAAATACGACAGTGATGTAATGTGGCTTACACACTCCTTGACACCAAATCCATGATAACCTGCTCTCCAGGGCAGGTCCTAATGAGGTCTTCATCCTGGTAGAGGTGATTCCGCTGATGCAAATCCTCACCCCAATAGCCAATCTGCGTTGGCACAGTCCTCTGGTCCTTTCTGTGTCTCACTCCAAAGGGAGGGAGGTTGATGTTCGAATACCGGGCGATTGCAAAAAGAAAAAATCGACGTAGGAGCAAAATTATGCTGCTCTCTGAGTCTGCTTTCCTGTTCAGTTCGGTTATATTTATTTTGATAATGCCCCATTCTATTGTCATGCTTTTTCTCCATAACTAACCCTTGTTTAAAAATCAGTCTAACTCAGCCCTCAAGATATTTAATGATCTCGCCTCAACAGCCCTCAGGAATTTCTACAATATTTTCCCTCTCACTGTTGGGAGACTTGGTGGTTTTTAATCCAGTGCCTTATTTCTGGCACACTTTGCGAATTGTGACGACATTAGATGTTATCGTGTCCTATCACACTTTTCTGTGGCCAGAGGAAAAAAAATGAAAATGTCAGAGCCTGTAATCTTCTCCCTCATCTTCCACATCAGCCTAAGATGCAGCTTATTCGGATCTGGGGATTTGCCCACTGTTTACCATGATTAAACTTCCAATTCTTCATTGGCTTCTTTATCAATTCTTTCAAGGGTCACACAGTCATTCTCCCTGAATGCAGGAGCGGCTTCTTCAAATTGAAGACCGATGTGAAGCCCGTGTTTAACATATCCTGTGGCTTTGTGCACAGGCTGCCCCAATTGGTATCTAATACTCCCCCTTCTTTCTGTTGTTATCTTCTTCTTCTTAATAAACTGATAAAATATTTTATGCCGATCCCCTTCTGCACTTCAACTAACTTTTTTAAGTTTAACCTTACACTTACTATATTCTATTAGTGCATCCATTGACATGCTCACTTTCTACCTGCTTTAAGTCTCTCTTTCGTTTATAATTCTGTTCTGAATGTTTGTTGACATCCGAGGTTCTCTGGGCTTGTTTTCCAAAATTTTCATCTTCTGAGTAACATGTTGGGCGGATACTTTCATTAATTCCATTTTGATCAAGTTATCTCCCATGCCCGCCCCCCCCCTCCCCATCTCCCCACACGCTGTTCTGCTACAGTTTCACCCATAAACCACTGCACTTTGGCCAGATCCTGCATTTTATTTCATAAATTCGGTCTCCCCAATCAATTCACCTTCTATTTTCTAGATGGTGTTTTTTTTATCTTTTCCGTAACAAACTTAAAATATATGTTGTCACGGTCACTGGCCGTATAATGCTCTTCCAATCCTGCCTGCGATATCCTGACTGGCTTCGTTCCCCACAATGAGGCCCAGCATTGACCCACCCGTTGTTGTATCTGCTCCATGCTAAGAGGCTCTCTGGAATAAATGTCAAGGCATCTGTCCCCTCTTGAAAAGTTATCACTGCCCGAATGAATGTTTGGAAATTAAATGCCTGTATGTAGCAATCGTATTACTGTTTTTACACACCTCATTAAATTGGTTAAATATTTGCTCCTGTATTTTCTTTTATCTCACTGTCTATAATATATCCCCAGCAGAGCCTCTGCAATGGTTTTGATCCGGAGCTCTATCCACAAAGCTTCATTAGATCATTCCAAGTTATTGACCCTCCTTACTGATGTAACTGCCTCATAACTAATAATGCAACACCACCTCCTCTTTTACGCCTCTCGTGTCCTGCCTATACGTCTTGTACCATAGCATATTGAGTTGTCAGCCCTGACCTCCCACAAATATATCTCTATAATGGCAAAAATGTCACATTTCCACATGTCACCTTGTTCCCTTATCAACCTGTCTATCCGATAATATTCTCAGCAAAAAGGTAAAGCACATCCACCCTGGAGTATAGCACCTGGAATCCTCTGTACCTCGGAGTTCTTCAATCAATCAGTGTTCGGTAAGAAGCTGCCCAATTCATGAACCAAAACTGTAACTCTGGGACTGAATTCGTATTTGTTGAAATGCAACTTAGTTTTGAATAAATGCATTAATCAAATGCAATTTTCCAGAACTGAGAAGCCTGCTCCACATACAATGAGTTTCTGCTAATTCCCTGCAAAGTGTGTAGGTGGGATAGCCGTTAGTATTCGGGAAAATGAGGACGACAGATGCCGGAGATCAGAGTTGAAATGTGTGGCACTGAAAATGAACAGTCCGTCAGGCCACATCTGAGGATCAGGAGAGTCAAACATTTGGTCTTCACCCCTTCGTCAGGAGCGCATTCGTGCCTACCCATCTTTTTCATTCCATGGGGCAGGCATCAGATCTTGTGGTGGGAAAGCATTTTGGTGATAGCGACCACAACTGCCTCACGTTATACATCGCTATAGAGAAGGAGAGGATTAGGCAAAAGGGCAGTTAATTTAATTGGGGAGAATGAAACTATGATGCGATTAGACGTGAGTTAGCAAGCATGGATTGGGAGCAATTGTTCCATGGTAAAGGCACTATAGGCATGTGGAGACTGTGTAAGGAACAGTTGTTGCAAGTGATGAATAAATATGTCCCTCTGAGACAGGCAAGAAGTGGTAAGATAAAGGAACCTTGGGTGACGAGAGCGGTGGAGCTTCTCATCAAAAGGAAAAAGGTAGCTTACATAATGTGGAGGAAGCTAGGTTCAAGCTCAGCTCTAGGGTATTACAGTCAGGCGAGGAAGGAGCTCAAAAATGGTCTGAGGAGAGCCAGGAGGGGGCACGAGAAAGGCTTGGCAGAACGGATTAGGGAGAACACAAAGGCATTTTACATTTATGTGAGGAATAAGGGAATGGCCAAAGAAAGAGTAGGGCCGATCAGGGATAGCGTAGGGAATTTGTGTGTGAAGTCTGAGGAGGTAGGGGAAGCCCTAAATGAGTTTTTTGCTTCTGTCTTAACGAAAGAAACTAACTTTGTAGTGAATGAAAACTTTGAAGAGCAGGTGTGCATGCTGCAATGGTTAAGGATAGAGGAAGCTGATGAGCTGAAAATGTTGGCAAACATTAAGATTGACAAGTCGCCAGGCCTGGACCAGATTTATCCTCGGCTACTTTGGGAAACGAGAAATGCAATTGCTTCGCAACTATCTTTGCATCCTCGCTCTACACTGGAGTCGCACCTGAGGCCTGGAGAGAGGCAAATGTAATCCCTCTCTTCAAGAAAGGAAATAGGGAAATCCCCGGCAATTACAGACCAGTACGTCTAACGTCTGTCGTCTGCAAGGTGTAAGAAATGATTCTGAGGGATAGGACTTATGATCATCTGGAAGAGTATTGCTTGATTAAATGCAGTCAACACGGCTTTGTGAGGGGCTGGTCATGCCTCACAAACCTTACCAAGTTATTTGAGGATGTGACTAGAAATGTTGATGAGAGTCGAGCTGCGGATGTGGTGTATATGGACTTCAGCAAGGCATTTAACAAGGTTCCCCATGGTAGACTCATTCAGAAGGTCAGGAGGAATGGGATACAGGGGAACTTAGCTGTCTGCATACAGAATTGGCTGGCCAACAAGGACAGTGAATGGTAGTAGAAGGAGAATATTCTGCCTGGAAGTCGGTGGTGAGTGGTGTTCCACAGGGTTCTGTCCTTGGGCCTATACTGTTTGTAAATTTTATTGATGACTTGGATGAGAGGATTGAGGGATGGGTCAGCAAGTTTGCAGACGACACAAAGGTTGGAGCTGTCGTTGACAGTATAGAGGGCTGTTGTAGGCTGCAGCAGGACATTGACAGGATGCAGAGATGGGATGAGAGGTGGCAGATGATGTTCAACCTGTATAAATGCGAGGTGAGGCATTTTGGAAGGTCGAATGTTAAAGCTAAGTACAGGATTAAGGATAGGATTCTTGGCAGTGTGGAGGAACAGAGGGATCTTGGTGTGCAGGTACAGAGAACACTTAAAATGGCCACCCAAGTGCACTGTGTTGTTAAGAAAGCATATGGTGTTTTGTCTTTCATTAACAGGGCAATTGAGTTTAAGAGTCGTGAGATCTTGTTGCAGCTCTATAAAACTTTGGTTAGACTGCACTGGGAATACAGCGTCCAGTTCAGGTCGCCCTATTATAAGAAAGATGTGGATGCTATGGAAAGAGTTCAGAGGAGGTTTACCAGGATGCTGCTGGACTGGAGGGCTTATCTTATGAAGAGAGTTTGACTGAGCTTGGACTTTTTTCATTGGAGAAAAGGAGGAGGAGAGGGGAGCTAATTGAGTTAAACAAGATAATGAGAGGCATATATCGAGCCGATAGCCAGAAACTATTTCCCAGGGCAGAAATGACTAACACGAGGGGTCATAGTATTAAGCTGGTCGGAGGAAAGTATCGAGGGGATGTCAGAGGTGGGTCCCTTACACAGAGAGTTGTGAGAGCATGGACGGCGTTGCCAGTAGCAGTTGTGAAAGCAAGGTCATTGGGGACATTTAAAAGACTCCTGGACATGCATATGGTCACAGAAGTCGGAGGATGCATATATGAGGATCAGTGGTCGACACAACATCGTGGGATGAAGGGCCTGGTCTGTGCTGTATTGTCCAATGTTCTATGTTCTATGGTTCGCAGGATATTGCGAAACATACATGCTCAGTGAAGCAGCACGATATATAACCCTGAAATGGAAAGCAGTCAATCAGTTGGTTCGACAGTGGGTAGACAATTTCGGGTGAAGTACAGACTAATTAAAGTACAAACATGAGGAGAGATAAATCCCCTGTTTCAGAGGTGAAACATCTGAGGTTGCGACAGGAAGAGAAGAAAGAGATTTCTGTCCCTTTGGCAATGATTTTTGCGTCTTCACTCTCCATTGGAGTAGTGCCAAATGATTGAGGGTGACAAATGCTACTCCCTTGTTCAGGCAAGTGAATAAGGATAATCGAGAGAATTACAGTCCAGTCAGTCTTGTATCAGTATTGCGCAGAGTAGTGGAGAAGATTCTGAAAGATAGACTTTATGATTACTTGGAAAATCATAGTTTGTATAGACATAGTCATCACGGCTTTGTTAGGGGCAAGTCATGGCTCACAAACC